>NC_138037.1:39477250-39975709 GCF_964106645.2 Podarcis pityusensis
TGTTGTAACATAGAAACCATATCCTCCCTATATATATCTGCTCCCTGGAGGCAAGAGTGACTTAAGCAGTCATATAGAGTGTTCCTAAGTCTTGACAAGCTTTCCCTTAGGGAACCCCAAAGAAGGTGCTCCAGTGCTTGAGAGCAAGATGCCCCACACAAATTTTGCAAGTTTGCACTTTTACTATTTATATATTATTTCATCTTTGCTTTTAAAATCATGTGTAAAGAGTCATGCAAAATTCACACATTTTGCAACACTATTAAACATATAGTTGGTCAGTAAAGAAGCTCCGGCTGTTCTAAAACCAACAATTGAAAAGACAAAAGTCAGTTAACATTAGTTTCGGTCCATAACTAAAATACTGAAACAAGTCACTTATGTATCGGAAACATAATAGCCTAGTTGCAATACATGCCTGTCTGGGCAAATTAGGGTATCTGCAGTTTGAAGCGAACACTTAGCAGTTCTGCTCAGTTAACTGCTTTACAAGCAGCCCCACCACAATGCCTGTTGAACTAGTGGCCGGGTCCATAAGCATGTGAGGAACATTACAAGAGCAGAACAACCAATAATGCTGTGAACAACCCCCTGCCGCCAACAAATGCAAACCAGAGGCAACAGAAAAGCAAGGATGTAAGGATGTAAATTCCAGACAGCTGTGGTCCAAAAAGAGATGAAATCACACAAGGAGAGTAGAAGAGCTAGGAGAAGACATGGCCTGAGTTTTAGAAGTGTGCATGAGAGAGTGAAAAAGAAAGCAAGAAAGTGTAGGAAATATGTTCAAAACCACAATTTCCTTTGTAAAATACAAGTTGAGAAGGAGTGTATAATTACATAATATGTTTGTGCACAGCTTTCCTACCGTAAATTAAAATGCTCATAGAGCAGCCAAGCATTGCACATGTAGTTTGCTACCAAGCTATGGGAGCCTATTAATTTCAGCTCGTGTAAGTGACTGAACAACTGGAATGATAAAGATAGAAGGGCCGGAAGTTAGGCAATATACTGTAACATGCAGCAAAGGAGTGGGCCAGCATTATCTCTAGCTACATCAGATTACTGAAAGTACATGTAGTACTATATACATTAGAAAAACAAATGTCTCCAACAAGGGCCAAGAACTGAATCAAATCACACTGCAGTGAGCACTCTGTTCTACATCGGAATGTTCCATGCAAAGTGAAGTTTTATAACAGCTTAATAGAATCCAGTGAATTACTGTTGAGCAGGGCAGAATGCAAATATGCTTAAAATGCTTACATGTATTGTGACTTATTTACATTTCGGTAACAGAAATCGTTCTCTAAAGGATAATGTGTTTAGGGGATGGCTTCATTATTTATTGTATCAACCAGAGAAGCATATTTAGGAAAAATATACTGGTCACAGTCAAGTTTGTTAAACTTGACCCTTTAGTTCAAATCGGGGAAATCCAAGCACATACTTAGCCATTAAATCAGTAAGAAAAAAGTGCTTAACCTGGATTGGGCCCATTTGTTTTTTTGCAGTTTCACTGCTATAGCTGCAGAAATCTTTTATTTATTTATTTGTTGAATTTATATCCTGCCCCTTTCCTCCTGATATTTTAATAATACCAGAATATACTATTTTTTAAAAATCCAATCTGTCTTAGATACTCAGGATAATTTTTTTTAATTAACAATGCATATTCTGAATATAGCATTTGGTGCTAAACTAATGTAAGGAGGAATGTTACTGCAATGCAACAAATGGATCAAAGCTATGATAGCCAATCTAATTTTTTTTCATGATTATCCAATATGATGTGCCAGATGAATAGTTCTTTATGGAAACATAAAAATACTATCAAACATTCATACCAGAAAATAAATACCAGTGCAATTTAAGCAATGCCATCGTGATATTAACTAAGTAATAAGGGGATCCATTTTGTGCAAAATGGCAGGGCCATATTCAAATGACCAAGCAGCAGCTGTTTCTAGACGCTACCACACTGTAAAAGCGAAACTCTGCATTGGGCTTCCCTAAACCACAAGCGCTGCCAAGATTTTTTCTTACATACTTAGGTCCCCTTTAACATCACAAGGAGGGGGGAAACACCCTAGCAAAAAAAAAAAGAAGTAGTCTTCATGTCACACTGTACAGTGAAGAAGTCTGAGAGCACCCAAATGACAACTGTCTATTTTACATGTGAAAATAAATAATGCAGTTGTGACAGTGAAAGAAAAGACTTCGTTCTATATATTTGTATAGTACAAATATAATTAGTTATGTGTTATCCTTGTTCTCGACAGGATATCACAGACTTGGATGGACCTAGTCTGACTCCTTGCTGATGCAGGAAATCCAGTACTACCTCACACGATAAGTGGCCATTGACCTGCGCTTAAAAACTTGTAATGAAGGTGGCCTGTTCCACTCTCAAACAGTTTGCACTGTTAATAAGTTATTAATTTTTAAATTGTGCGCCCTCTTTCCATGTCCGCTTCTTACTACTCAGAAGACTGTACTGCAGTAGCAGCAGCTATTTGTTTAAATGGTGGTTGCATTAAGGTGATTGGCACGTTTGTTTTCCACAATGCAATTTTCAGCATCCCAAAATTCAGTTATCCATTCAGTAGGGAATGAGTGGTATGCAACCATTTTGGAAGGCCATGACAAGGATCGAAAGACAATGGGTGCTGTTCTGAGATGCATACCCAGGAGTATGGCATACTCCAGGACTTTCTTAATTGCCTTTCTTCAGCAGCAGCCCAAAGTGTGGCTTCCACTAGAGAACTGACCAATTGCCTTTTACTGTTGGGAAACTCGCATGCCTATTCAAAAGTAAGACCAGTAAGACCTATTACAGGATTGCAGTCTATAGGATTGCAGTCTCAAAAGCCCTATTGCACAGCTGAACCATGCTGAACAAATAACACTGTTAAAAAAAAGCAAGATGTGAACAAGAACTGGTGATATTAGGAATCCTAGACCACAATGTCTGGAAATTAAAAGCCAGTAATTCCACACTTTTCAGTTTAAAACTAAAACCAGTAGAATAATTAAAATGGACTGTTAGTAATGGTGCCTCTTGCACAAAGTGCTCTGTAATATTCAGCAAGCTATTTTTAAAAAGTGCATAAGTATATGTACTAATATTCTTAGGTCAATAATAACTGGATGTACACTGCAGAACGTGCTTTCAAATAAGATTAGAGGTGCTCTCAATAACGTATCACCTAATACTGTTATTGTTAGATCAATTATTTTCAACTATATGTAAACTTCCTGTTTCCTAAGATTACCGATATTCCCTCTGGTCTATACTCAAAACAAAAGACATACTAGATTTAAAATTAAATTATAAGA
Source organism: Podarcis pityusensis (assembly GCF_964106645.2). NCBI lineage: Eukaryota > Metazoa > Chordata > Lepidosauria > Squamata > Lacertidae > Podarcis > Podarcis pityusensis. Next base: position 39,480,587 of record NC_138037.1, read on the forward strand.
TGCGTCCTATGTGGACTTTACAATGCAGTTAGAATTCAGGGGTGGGGATAAAATCTTGGTATCAACTACACTAGCAACCAAGTGAGTTTATGGCTACAATATCCAAGGAAAACTGGGAAAGACTAAGGATGGGTAACACGGTCGGGTGCTGACAACGGATGTTTCATCTTAATGCATAACCTTCGCATGAAAATAAAAGACATCTAAAGAAGCACACAGGTTTGAAGTCGCGGTTAACATTCTATCATAATTAGAAACATTTCAAGAGCCCTGTAATTTCCAATCAAAATTACAGTAATTTCCAATACACAAGCCATGATTCATGACAGAATTTTTACATTCCATGAGAGATTATAGTGGCCTGGTGTATGACACAGTGAGTATAGAGCTAACATAAACAATTCCATTTAATGTTTAAACAGCACTTGGTGTTTAGAATCCCACAATAAAAGAAACATATTATTGCAGAAATTATCACTTTGACAGTGATTGAAGGGTAGGCAGGCATGTGGCCTGTAAAGCTATAATTTTTTACAGTCCACAGCTTGAGTTTAATCATTTTGATATAACATTTCCAAAATATCCTTTTAAGTATTCCTTACAGCATATAACTTTAAAAAGAAACATCTTTTCTATATAATGAAAGATGGAGCGACTCCCAACTGCAAATATTTCCAAAGTTGAAGCTTAAATAACAAAACAAACTGCAACAACAGAGTCCAAAATACACCACTAATACAGAGAACTTATATTATATTACTCAAGCTATAAGTGACAAACACACACCCTTTGGGTAGTTTTAAGAAGCTGATATCATGGCTAAGGATAATCTACCACTCAAATCAACTTTGTATTTAACTGCCCTGTTTTCACATATTTTCATGCATATAATCTAATTTTGGCCATGTGTTTCAAGATCTGCTAACAATAATGTACCACTATCTTCAGTGAACATACAAGAACTGAGCATGATAGCTATGTGGAGAAAAAAAATCAAACATGCCATTTCTGTTTCCAGCAGTAAATTACCTTCACTCTGCACACTGACTTTCTATTCAATGTCATTAAAAAAAGAGTGTTCATATTAAACCATTGGATATTCTATAGGTAACACTTGTATTATACTGTCACCCAACTACTGGTACTTAAAATTGAAAAGCTTGTACAACAGCATTTAAAATGGTTTCTGGGGCAGTAGCAGCAGATGCTGAGAAAGGCTCCGGTTTGGGACAGAACAGACTCTAAATGATCTGTGTCATCAGAATAAGGCAAGAAGGCAAAAAATGATACACTGAACCGAATGAGAGCCAATAAAAAATAAATTAAAAAATAAGGCAGCATAGGAAAAGGTACACACAGAATTAGAGAGGGGCAAGAAGTTTAAGTATTTCTATGCAAATGATAGAAGCCTCAAGCTTAGACCGCCTGGTAATACTGACATAGTTTTGGGTAGACACTGTATACATAAGAGATACGAAGATAAGAGGAGGGGGTGATTCAAACCAGTAGTTGTACAGGGAGACAGTATGTTAAGAACTGAAAAAGAGGAAGGGCTAACAGAGGTTTGCAGATGTCAACAGTGGTGTAATAATAATGATTATGAATATAATCGTAGAGAAAACTATGGGGGAAAGAGAGGGGGGAAGATAAGAGTTAAAATTAATAAGTTAAATGAAAATAGACTATTTAGGCTATTTATGATGATCAATGTAGCAGTATATAATTTGGACCTTCAGTGTGGTTTGAGTTGTGTGACCCTGGATGGTAGCTTTCCCTCATAATACTAGGAAAAACATCAAAAACAGATAAGGCAACATTCAAAGAAAGCTAAGCATGCTTAAGATATTTCGAATGTTAACTGTTACATTGTTATTACCCAACATGTCCATATAGCATTCTGTTTCCCCCTTTAAATGCAGGCCAAATCAACTCCATATTGGAACAAATGTTGGAAAAGCAAATGTAGCCCACTGATGCCTGATAAGGCCCTTACCTGGCTTTTAGTTGCTGCAACCTTTGCAAATAATGCTTGAGACACTTTAGCTCTCTTCATTTCCTGCTGAATCTCATCATAAATGGAAGCATTAATGTTCATAGTATTGTTTTCTGGTTTTCCATTCCTTTCTGTTGCAATAGCTGTAGTTTTTACCTGGGAAATAAGATATGAACGTCAAATTTCAAAGGATGCCCAACTGAATGGCACTACAGCTGTAACAACACACTACTTGTGTTGTGTGAGTTGCCAGCGCCTGGAACCGTTAGCACTTCCCCAAGACCCTTCCACCAGCCCAGTTTTGAATAAAGTCAATGAAATAATTATTTCAACTAGCAAGCTTGAACCTAGTAAAAGTTCCTGAGCACATGCAAAGTGCCTTTCCTTTTCATTGAGAAAGTGGGTGACCTAGGGCCAGTCACAGTTTCTCAGCCTAATCTGCCTCACAGGGTTGTTGTAAGGAGAAAATGGAGGGGAAGAACTATGTATACCACCTTGATATGTAAACAACAACAGATTTTATCGATTTATAGAATCATAGAATTGGGAGGTACCCCCATCTAGTCCAAACTCCTACAATGCAAGAATCATAGCTAAAGGCTCCCTGACAGATGGCCAGGTGGTTTGTGTTCTTGACTAGAAACCATCATGGGGTAGGGGCTGCTTTCACAACACAAGGCAACATTTCATGGAGCTGACCAAATAATCCACGTCTCTGGTTTCAGCAATTGATGGGAGAGGCTGCAGAAATCTGTTAAGATGCACCATCAACCGAAGCCCTCCCAGACAAGCAAGGTGAAAGTTTCCGCTCTTCGCTGCTGGGCAAACCTAGCAACTCCAGGCACCCAGACAAAACACGAGCAAATGTGTACACTCTAGGGCAATGATGGCCAAACTTGGCCCTCCAGCTGTTTTGGGACTGCAGTTCCCATCATCCCTGACCACTGGTCCTGTTAGCTAGGGATGGTGGGAGTTGTAGTCCAAAAACAGCTGGAGGGCCAAGTTTGGTCATCACTGCTCTAGGGTCATTCCTGTCTCATCGATCAGTTCTTCGTAGGAAGGTTACCTAGCAAGCCAGACACTACATTTTCTAACATGCTTCATCCAAATAATGTCAAGAGCATGAGATTCTTTTAACTGGGTATAGATAAATATAATAGTAGACAAATATTAAAAGACTCTTTGAAAACTTGGAGGGAGATGACGACGAGAGATGAGGACAAATTACTTTAGACTGCTTGGCATACCTTTATGAACTTGGGTTATAGGTTATTGGAGAAGGGTTGTTTCATTTCTCCAAACTCTTGCATAGCAGATCAGCCTCAAAAACATTTCCCTTCCTTTCTAACAGTTTCTCTTGAACCATTAAGAATATCATGGATGATTAGCCTGTTGTGCTCTGCTGAGCACTACGTATTGCTAATTAACCTTTCAGAGGCTATCTACAAAGGCTTTTCCCCCTCCAGAACTTCTATTGAAAGCATCAGTCACAATTTAATGTGTGTGATACTTTATATATATATATATATTTAAAAGAAGTTTTTATAATACTATGTTTTCTGAAAAAGAATAATTTAGTGTTAGAGTAAGGAATGAACTCAAGACAGAGCTAAGGAAGAAAGTGGAAGCAAAAGGACATAAAAACTTCACTATGTTAAACTGGTGCACCACCAAATCCCATAAGAAGAGTTGTCATTTATACAGCATCATCAGTGCATTAAGGCACTTCACAAAATTTGAAACAAATGCCTACTAAAATCTTACACCTAAAAAATTTAATACAACTAGGCATCAACTATGCAGTTATTTGTAATGGTGACAAAACTTTGCTAACATTTCTATGAAACTGCCATGAGCCTTTATTCTCATCTGTCTAAGAAAATATAATTTCCATTCCTAGCAGCTCTTTAAAAAATATTTAGAAAAGACACATCTCCTAGCAATTCTATCTATCTTGGCTGACAATAAAAACAGGAAAATTTGGAGTCATTCATATTTCTTGAACGAAGCCCAAATTTACCCAAACAGGTAATTTAACAGCTTTTCACAAATATGGGCTTTCTCATATTTTTTCCCATGTGAAAATGAAACAAAAAACCCAACCCTTTTATATACATATTCCCATAAGTACTGTTTTAGTTTAGGAACAAAAATCTTTTTTAATCCTGGTTTAGCTTTTAATATGACATTGTACATTAAAATTCATAAAGTACTTCATTCCAGGCAAAACAAACTACTTTTCAGTTCAGTTCTTCAAATGGCACAAGAGGTATAATAAATGCAGTTGCTCTCATTCAGAATGGCTTTTTATCAGGACAAAGTTTACTACTCCATTATTACAGTGGCGCCTGGAAGCATATTTATATTTAAATGTTAGTGTTTCCATTAACTGTCCTCTCCATGGTTATTTCTCAAGGATGGAAGGTTGTATTTCATATTTTGGCCATTTCACGTGTGTCATTAAAATAAGACTTGGCACAAAGGTAGTCAATTAGAACTATTTTCTATATAGTGAACAGCCAAGCATTTAGATTTCAAAGGTGTTTAAACGATCTTAATTAAGTGATAAGCTCACAGAAAGAAATCCTCTGAAATTAGAAATTGTGAGCAGTGTATCTGAAGACAAACGCCTTCTCAGCAGCAATGAGGGTCCATGCAGCCTCTAATTCAAAAACTTTAGTTCAATTTATCTTTGACTGGGTTTCGAGAACTATTGAAGAATCTGCTTAAATAATGTCAATGAAATTACTGATTATTTTAAAAAATACATATAGCTATGCCTGTTGCTAAAAGAAAAATCCATCATTCGTAATTCATGGCTGAAGATTTGTTATTTCTTTCTATTCAAAGATGTACCTCCCCTTCACACATTACTGTGTTCTTTGAAGGGCTCCACGTACAGGCACTCACTGTGCCTATAACTGATCAAATGGAATTAACTGAGCCTGCAACACCCTTCAGGATTTTAAGCATTATTTCAGAGCTAGTGCAAACCTTTAGGAGCTTCAGAGAACTATCATAATTTTGTACCTGGTTGACTTCACACTACAAGGCTAAATCTCTGCAATCCATCTGAGGACTTACTAAGACTGCTGACTTCCTTTTTAAAAATGCGAACGAAATGCAGGCTGCACTGCTTGTGCAATTTTGATACACAAAACTCAATCAGAACTTCCAGCTGCATTACTGTATCTGAAAAAACGGCAACTATACAGCTTGCCTTTCTTTTTCACACACCATCAAAGCACATCATTTAGCATCAAGCAGATCAGAAAGACTTTAAAATAGTTTACTTGTGTTGGTCGGCTGGGCGGTGTGCTTATAAGAGGTGTGGGGCCCATTGCAGAAGCTGCATTCAAACTTCTTTCCCTTTCATCCTGGTATATTCGATCTCTTTCTGCTTCCGGCAGCTGCAAGAAATTCTGCATAGCCCGAAGGTTTACCAGTAAAGATTGTGATGCAGTCTTGGGGTCTTCTTCCTTTCGCAGGATTTCTGAGAGCAAGCCCTGTAGAGGAAAAAGACACACACACACACACACACAAACAAACAAACAAACAAACAAACAAACACAAAGCCATATTACTCTATGCAGCCTTATATAACAAACAGCCACTGCTAATCATGATTTGCTTTGCTTCCTTAACTTTAGAAAACGCACAACAAAAAGGCATTCATCCTGCATAGGAATATATTACTGACAATTTAGGTAATACAGAAGAGAGCCTCAATTGTATTCCTAATTTTATTAAGCATCTGCTTTACGCACAATACAGACTGAATCTGCTTAATTGGTCTCCTCTTTTTTACTGACTTAACTTGCCATGAAATCTTTCTAAGACAGACAATAAGAATAAGAATAAATAAAATACAAGTAATTCTGCAGCATTATTGCATCACTGCGATTCACGGTCTGCAATAAGGCATATATTAAAACGATATAGGCAATTTGAGGGCAGTTTCACAATTTACACAGAACTCGTTTACAAAAAAGAGAGAGCAAAATCCACCTGTAGATTGTCATGTTGAAAACAGTACTTTGCTTCTCCCCCCCACCCCCTGCTGCGCCCAACATTTGAAAAATATCATGACTAATTGTTGGATTGGATTATCACAGGTAATCATTGGAAACATGGCTTAATTGGTTATGGCCAATGTCTCAATATTTTTTCCCTCTCTCCTTCCCAAATAATTGTAAGAATCACACACACACAAACACAGGAAAATAGTAGGAAATTATCCAACAAAATTTGGAATTTGCAGCCAACTCACAATGGGGATTATTTACTCATTTATTTATGCATTTGTAGTCAAGATTCAAAAGTAGACATCTAAGGGCTCTCACCCAGGTACTAATGACCCTCACACAATCAGCTACCACAAACAGACTCTTAGTATCTAAAATGATCTTATCTTCCTTTAGGAAATACACAGGAAGGTTTTGTTTCCACTCCAAAACAAAGAAACAGACCAACCAACCAACCAACCAACCAACATGCTATTTTTGATTAAGAATGGCTTAGGTTTCTTGCCATATTTTAGGCAGCTGATCATTTAACTTGACCAAGCAGTTGCATAGAATCACAGAATTGCAAAGTTGGAAGGCATCCCAAGGGTCATCTAGTCCAACCCCCTGCAATGCAAGGATCCTGTCCACAGCCATTACAGGGTGGACTCAAGCCACTAACCTTCTGGTTAACAGCCAGATGCACTGGCCCACTGCACCACGAGGCTTCTTAGCAGTGGGATTTACTTCAAGTATGGGAAACTTTGGTCCCCCAGACGTTACTGAACTACCTCTCTCTCCATCCTTGACCACTTGCCATGCCTGCAAGGCCCGATGGAAATGCAGTTCAGCAACATCTGGAGGACCGAAAGTTCTTCATTCTTGATCTACTTGATTAGCTTGCCTGGCACTCCAGGAATGATTCACTGGTGGCCAGTGAATCTGCATTATTAACTAAACCTGCAGCAAATGGCTTTGATAGGATGATCCACAGGTTTTTTGTTTGTTTGTTTCTTCTTCAGGCAACCTTAACAAGATTATACCCACATCAAGATTATTATTACCACCATCATCATTAAATTTGCATACCATCATTTATGTGAAGATCACCAGGCGGTTCACAATAAAAAAATACAAAATGAGAATACAAAGTTTCAAATAAAAACAAAAACAAACTCATAACCCCCTCTAGAATACTAGAGGGAGCCCTTTTTATGAAAGGAGGCAGCTGATGGTAGAGTTAACACTTCACAAAGTCATAGAGATGTGAAGGCAACCTGAGTTAATCAAAACCCAGACCAGGGAGCAAAGAGAACTTAAAGAGAGACTTGGAGGAGCCAACCACTGCTCCATAAAACACTATATACATTTTGAAAAGGCAAATTAAATTTTATCTTTGCCAAGGAATTAAAAAAGCAAGCCCATGAAAAGTAGCCCAGCTACTTTAAGTACATTGTGTAGCAAAGAGGCTCAGCCTTTAAAACAGCTTACCAAGAAACAAAAAGATCACAACATTAGAAGAATTTGTCCAGCCAAGCGCTGTGCAGGAAGAGTTCATAAACAGAGCACTGTGCTATAATATGTCATACCCAGTAGTACAAATGGTGACAACAGAAATGGATGACAATTTTTTCTTAGGCGGTATATATTGTAAAGGCATTGACCTTCCAGGAAGAATAAATGTAATTATTTGTGGGTCAAATGTTAATTCCAAAACAGATTCAGGATATGATGCGACAGTAGTTTCAGAGGAGAACTACATGGTATTCCAAGGCAGAGATTTTTACCGCACAGAGGGTGTTCTACTACAGAAATAATATACAAAGAGGAGCCGTTCACTGCATGTGTCTTACAAGGTGGTAACCTCCTCAGCCTTAGAGTACCTGCCCATCGAGAAAAAGAAGGAATGTTTGGAGACACTAGACTAAAAAGAAGATGGCGACTAGTGTCAACTAGTGACCAACTAGATGCCAATGGGAAGCTCACAAGCAGAAGAGTACAACAAAATTCTCCCCATTTGTGATTCCCAGCAAATGGATAGAAGTCTGTCCAGCTTCTGTGCATAAAGGTGCTGCTGCTGTTCCCTTAGGTAAGGGGAATAATCTCCTAAGGAATTGATTCTGCACCGTTTCTAGCCCTTTGATAGTGTTCTTGTCCTCTCCCCAAATTCTGACTTTGTACAGCATTTGGGGGACTTTGTACAGCATTTGGAGCTCAGCTCATCTCTGTTAGATTTAATAAGCCATGATGGGTGAGGGTTAAGTAAAAATATGGGTGGTTGGACCCAACCAAGCATCTTATCCAAATAATGAGGCTCCAATAACTGAAATTTATTCATGAAAGCTAGGGTATAAACACTGCATCCTGATGGTAGTGAGCAACTTTATAATAAATAATAATTATAATAATTATTATTTCTACCCCACCCATCTAGAGGGTTTCCCCAGCCACTCTTCAGAGTACATTGCAAATAAATAACAGCACTCTACCAAATTCCTCCTGGGCTAGACCTCAAAAGATCTCACAATATTCAGAAAAGCTCTGCTGGATGATACTGAGAGGATTCAACAGCAGAGGAGAAAAACTGTTTCTGCACTTCCATCACTGCTAGAGTAGCTTGATACTGGGGCTCTATATTGTGGTCAGCTGGATACACCATGAATTTTTTTGTACCTGCATTCCGACCATTTTCATTTTTCAAAATTATTTGTGTGTGCATTACTAGGAGGAGTGCATGATTCAGAATTGATGTCAGTTGCATTCTGCTCCATAATTCTTACAGAAGCAGAAAAACTTTATTTTATGTATTGCTTATAACCTACTTTACTGAGGAAGCCCCAAGTTGCAAACAGAAAACTCGGCACAAAATATTAGGATAATCTATAACAAAACATAGCATATATTAACATATAAAAGAAGTAAAAGCTATAGTCATGTCAAAATAATGCAGTAAACGTGTTAAATCCATACAGAACTTATACAATGATTTTATGTTTTGGTCTAAGTAGAGATATAATAGCCCACTATTGGTAAAAGCGAAATAAATACATATTGGGAAAGTGGGTAATAAGTACTATCTTGGAGAAACCAATTATTAAAACACATTGAAAGGAGTAAGTGCAGCAAACCTTAGTTGTACTGATTGTAGCTGGATTCCTACTGCAAACAAATTTCAGCATATAGTTTGTAACTTCTTTCCTGCATTGCTTTTTTTCCACAACATGCCAATTGCTTTTCCACTAAAAAATGGAAGGCAGAAATCACTAGCGTGCAGGCACACACACACACACGTCTCTATATAGACTATGTTCTTCCAAGCTCTTCACAGACCATAAACACTTGATGACCTTCGTACATGAAAATATTTGGACCAAGTATCACTACAAAGCCATCCAGTGTTTGCCATGGCAGACATCTTGTCACAAAGTCCCACAATGCAAGCGTACACTTTCAAGTTAAGAGGGGGGATGTCAAACTTACATTCATACTGTGTATGCTTTTCTTTGTCAGATCCAGATTGCTATTCACAGAGATTTGGAATGTCAAGAGGTCTTCTAGTATATCACACTGAGACGGTCTAAATACCTAAACCTTAGCAATGTTTCAGAGATGACTAGAAAGTACTTTGCTGACCACTGGCAAGTAAGCAAATTGGAAAGGCTGATAACAGATGGGAGCTGTATTGATTGTACCAAAATCTATGAAGAAAGAAATACTAGAACTTGTCCAGTAGCACCTTAAAGGTAAAGGGACCCCTGACCGTTAGGTACAGTCGCTGACGACTCTGGGGTTGCGGCACTCATCTCGCTTTACTGGCCGAGGGAGCCGGCGTATAGCTTCCGGGTCATGTGGCCAGCATGACTAAGCCACTTCTGGCGAACCAGAGCCAGCGCACAGAAACGCTGTTTATCTTCCTGCTGGAGTGGTACCTATTTATCTACTTGCACTTTGATGTGCTTTCGAATTGCTAGGTTGGCAGGAGAGTAGCACTGTGTATCTAAAGAAGTGTGCATGCACACAAAAGCTTATACCCAGAACAAACTTAGTTGGTCTCTAAGGTGCTACTGGACAATTTTTTACTTATTTCGACTGCATCAGACCAACACGGCTACCTACCTGAATCTAGAATCCTAGACCTTGTTCACCAAGGGGATAAAAGTATAATCACAAGTTGTGAACAAGCCATGAGGATAGCACAATACTAGAAATGACATAAAAAAACCAAAATATTATCTTGTGGCTGTTTTAGAAGAAACAGATTGTGACAACAGAATCTTTCATCACTACACCCCACTGGGAGATGGACATTATTTGGCAGACACTAACTACTATTAAAGGTATATTGAGATACTCCCTTGCCTGGCATTATCTGCCACAGTGCTGTTGTACGACTAAATAATATCTTTGATAACTTTGGAATTCCAGATAAATTCATGGCCTAAAATATAATCCAATTTGCAGCAACTGAATTCAGTCATTCTGGACATCTTATAACTTTTGCTATGTTACCAACAGTTAAGGACAATGAGCAGTACAGACTGCAATGAAAATCTTGAGGGGGGAAATGACATATATACTTGTTCTTTTAAACTTCAGGTCAATGCTATTGATTCTACTGGATACAGTCCAGCAAATTGCTCACGAAAAGACAAATCAGAATACTATTCCAACCCTAGAGAAGAACCTCTTTCCAAAAAGGCCTGAGTTGGAAAAAGTTGCTGCTTCAAATTAGCAAGCCAAGAGAAGTTATGAGCATTCTATAACTAATTCAGTTCAAAGCAGTAACTGCCACATTTAAAGAGAGGAGACAAAGTTTATATCAAATTTGTTGGAGAATACTTGATGGCATCAGCTACTGTGGAAGAAATTAAATACCCAGATAATATTCTGTTAAGATGGTACATGGAATACTCAAAAGAAACCAACATCTTCCTATCCCCAAGAAGTTACAGTCTCCGAATACACAAAGTAGTACTTGAAATCCCAAATTCATCTACTGAGAATCAGCCAGAGCCATTTTGTAAGACTGAAAGTTATATTACTACTCAGATTTTCATATGTTCTATACCTAAACTACCCAATACAGTTGTACCTTGGCTCCTGAATGCCTTGCGAGTCGAATGTTTTGGCTCCCAAACACCGCAAACTCAGAAGTGAGTGTTCCGGTTTGCAAATGTTCTTTGGAACCCTAACATCCAACGGGGCTTCTGTGGCTTCTGATTGGCTGCAGGAGCTTCCTGCAGCCAGTCGGAAGCCACACTTTGGTTTCCGAACATTTTGGAAGTCGAACGAACTTCCGGAACAGATTCTGTTCGACTTCCAAGGTACGACTGTATGTTGATTTATTCAACTACTGTTTCTTTAAGTAAAAGGGATGAGATGTGTGGACAGTGTGGAGGTATAGAGAATGACAATGTCTATACCTCCAAATGTAATCAGATCACCGGTAGCACTGGTTTAGGAGTTCCCCATGTTTGTCTGCCCTTGAGAAAGACAACAGGTTTCTTGTCTAGCTTCCTGACCGCTATGCCCACCATGGCCGAGAGCACGCATGTGAAACCTGTGGCCCTCCAGATATTGCTAGACTACAACTCCCATCATCCCTGACCACTGATCAAGTTGGCTATGCCTAATGGGAGCTTGAATATTTTCAGACACGGACAATGACAACCACCCTATCTTGCTTTTTCAGCTTTAAGCTAGAAATGGAAAAGGAACTTTGCTTCCATACTTCTAAATTCTGTAGCCAGTGGGCAGCCCCACCTTCTCCAGCACCAAATGTCAAATGGGGGGTGGTTTTCAGTAGGATCACTCCCCCACCATCACTATGCACTCAGTCATGATTCTCCCCCTGGCTGCAATTGTGGGAAGAGAGAAGACAGACATAAAGCCAATTGGTAAAAGGAGGGTTAAATACTAGGGTGGAGAGACAATCTATAGAGAAGAATATGGCTACAGCTATCTAATATGCCAGTACAGCAGAGTGATAGGTCATGTAGCAATTGTGCAGCTAATTCAGGTGTGTATGCGTGGAAACTGATTAAGAAAACACGGGAAAGGGAAGTTTTATTCAAAATATATTGCAGATGCCCTTTTAGAAGTGAGTGGCCTGTGTGGAAGCAACCATGCAGTCCATCAACATCTGGAAGGCCACTGGCCCTCCATCCCTGGCTTAGAGTCAGCCTTTCTCAACCTTGGGTCCCTAGATGTTTTTGGACTAAAACTCCCACTATCCCTAGCTAGCAGGATCAGCGGTTAGGGATGATGGGAGTTGTAATCCAGTAGCATCTGAGGACCCAAGGTTGAGAAAGGCTGGTTTAAGTGTTACACAACACTCCCGTCAGAAGAGGTTGTCTTGAAAGGAGGTATGCCCAAATCTTAAATTATGCCATTTCTTTATTGCAATAAACCAGCAGTTTTCTAGTCATATGGGCTGTAGCTCATAGGTTTTACTGATTTATTCCCGTTGTTTTAAAACATAAATGCTCTTATTGATTTTTACTGAATGCCACTTTGCAGAAAGTGGTCTGTAAATAATATTAAATAAATAAGATATAAGCATAATTATTACAGTGATTATATTGCAACCAGCTACACCAGTGATTACCCCATTAATGCAGTCAAAGTAATTTGTCAATGTATTGTAATTCTGTTATTAAACTTTTGCTATGAGTGAAAAAGAGGATGAGCTTAGATGTGCTAATTTAGGAGGTCTGTTTTTCCCCTTACAGGAGAAGTCAATTTAAGCCACAGCCACATCACACAAAAAATGAACATAATCTTTACAAATCATTCAAGTATATTTCATTAGTAATTGCACAAATATGTTCAATAAGTTTCAGTGCTTTCAAAAGCTAATTATGAATTCTTTAAAATAGGGAGATAAATGAAAGTGTCTGCCAATATGAACTAAAACATAGCCTGTCTGGCCCCCAGTTTGTCTGCTCTTTGAACGTAATCACTGATTCAGATAGATTTTATCAGGCTCCTGGAACTTCAAAGCTCTCTGAAGAAAAATATGATTTGCTCCCAAATATGCAGAACATCCTCATATGCTGTCTTTACTGCAATGGATTGAAATCTCATATCCAGGTGGAAGATTATTTTCAAACTCCACCCGCAAGTTTGGAGTCCTGCCAAGTAAGTTATAAGCAGACACATTTATCTTTGTCGCTTATTAGCGAGAGGAGAGCTGTCATGATAGTGTAATAGCACCTTTTTACCTTTTACTCAAACAGTGATATGGGTAGTGTGCTTTTTCTTAAATTACACTATGAAGAATTATACGAACACAGTGGCAATTTCTGTTATACTTAAGCAGGCAAATTTCCCTCCACCACATAATTTACAGAACTCAAATTCAATAAAACATTACAGGATGGTCCATTACTGTTATCAATTTTGAATAATCCATCTTCATTCTTCATTTTACTGGAAAATAAGCAGCGTGCCAAAGACAAGGGAGAAAAGGAGGAAAGAAGAATTGAAGAAAGCCTAACTGGGTGGTGTGGGGAAACCGTTGATGTGGCTTTAAAATTACTGCATGGACATTGCAGTACCCGCATGCTATTTCTTTAAAATTGAAGCTGTTTAGGGGTAAGGGGCATCTACAAAATCTCTCTCTTTCCAAACTGCAAATGGTCTCCACTCCCCATACTCAAACACCCCTCATTTTATCCAGATACACTGCCCTGCAGTTCACTGAGACTTCAAAGTCCCAATGGAAGGAGCATGGAACATTAATTACTTGCAAGTAGGTTCCCATGTTGTCTGTGTCAAGCAGCAGGCTAAGGAACCTGCAAACGGATGTACTTGTTAGTGGAGATCCAGCCTGCTGCTTAACATGGCAGAATGGAACCTTTCCTCCCAAGCATGTATTTTCAAGAAGAAAGTCCTCAAGACTAATCAATTTCACTGCTAAGCAAAAGAAAGGATTTAAAACCTTCCAAAAGGATTTCCTAGACCCTTCAACAATGTACTACTCTGTTGTTGTTGTTGTTGATGACGATTTATTGAATTTGTATACCGCCCTATACCCGGGGATCTCTCTTAAACTGCAGTTGTTGTATGGAGCAGTTTATGGGACACACGTTGAAAAATTTATAGTTGGTGCAAATTCAAAGTTTGATTTTCCCCCCTTAAATATCCAAAAGCATTTGTTCTCTTTTACTGTACTATTTAACAATAAAATAATGATTAATGGAATTGCTGCAGCTTCTCTCTCTCTCTCTCTCTGTGTGTGTGTGTGTGTGTGTGTGTGAGAGAGAGAGAGAGAGAGAGAGAGAGAGAGAGAGAGAGAGAGAGAGAGAAACAGGAAAAACACTAATCTTTGCCATGGGAAAGGGTAAAATCGAGAAATTAACAGATAACAATTTCAGAAATGAAACTTTCAAAAAAAAACAACCAACCCAACCCATCATATTTGGAGATTTAAAATATGTGAAATAATATATATATGTAGAAGCCTGGAGCATAAGCAAGAGACATGCTTAGTAGAAACATCAGTAGAACAAAACTGCTTCAGAAGCATGTATGAACAAAAAGACTAAGAAATCAAGAAATCTTACAAATCAAAATATCTGTTCCTTCTGTATGAAACACCTCTTTGTATTACACATAATATCTGAAACAATAGTAAACTTGCCTTAACAGAGCTGGTTTTTAGATAGACCCTCTATTTACTAATATCTTTTACATTAAAATGCTGCATGAAAGTTTCTTTTTATGTAATAAACGAGGGAAAAGACATAAGACAGTTAAGTGGGGCACAAAAGAACAAAATATATTCCCCCTGCCCCTTATTTGTACAAGGTCCAGTGGAAACCACCGTCTCTGGAATGGTGGAAATCATGGTCTGTACCAACTGAAAGATGCATGAATTTGTCCTAGAATATGGCAACATCAACTTTTTGACAAGAGTGTTACAGATAAATTCATATGCACACTAGTAAAATGAGAGCTACTACTTAAGCAAAAATCGTAAGGCACCCTTCCCAATCCAGTGCCTTCTAGATGTTGTTGGACTGTAACTCTCATCATCCTTGACTGATGGCATGCTGGATAGAGCTGATGGATATTGTAGTCCAAAACGTCTGCAGACCACAAGACTGGCTGCGGAAGGCTATCCTAACTTGCATGGTCTTCAACTGTTAGTGAATTTCTGTGCACTAGCCAAAAAATTTAAGCTCTTAAAAAGCATACTACTCCCTTAATCAGAACTGCTTTTTTCAGTGAAACTAGTTCTTGGTTGTCCAAGAACAATTTAAAAATAACTTCAGTCCGTAGCGTAAATTCCACATACAGAAATATCCCACAATTTATATTCACACACGTTTAACTTAATTAAAATTCAGCAGATGTAATATTACCAAAAAACCCTTCCTCCATTTCAGTAGAAGTCACAGAGCTGGAAATAATCACAAATATTTTCAATTCACATTGTTTCAATGAGCGACTCACGAATAAAAGCAGTTACATTTTCCAAAGCTCAGGCTGATGGACCTTGCTAATAGTTTGTGCAATAAAAATAAGTCAAACAGTGAAAAACTGGACTTTTAAAACCCGTACTAAAATGGGGTTGTCATGGTTGTCCTACAAATATTTTTATTTTATAAAAAGTGGGGAAGATTTTGTTTGAGGCATGATTAATGAAAACAAATGAAGGGCTAGGTGGAACTATCTGTGCTCATTTGGAGCCTTAGAAACAACTGGGCTGTTGTGTCAGAACTTGAGAAGGAGTAGTCAAAGTAAAAACTATACCTCTGGCATGCTACAATCTGGCACCAAGACTGCTCCTGAAGTCTTCACAGATACAGACTACAGAGATTACTCTTGGACATCAAATATGCAAACAATCTACAGCAGGGATGGGGAACATGTGGCTCTCCAGATGTTGTTGGACTACAACTCAACAAACCACTGGGAATGTTAGCTGGGCCCGGGGGGAGGACAAAATCCAATAAAATCTGGAGGAACACAGGTTCCCCACCACTATCCTACAGTACTGAGGTTGGTGCCCATACTGGTGATATAACCTTTGTTTGTTTCAAGTAAGGAGGGAATGTACCATTTCTGGTACAGTAGCTCACTGGAGAGGGGGAAGCATACAGCCCCCGACTACCAAAAAAAGGGAAAGAAGTTAACGAAACAGAATGTTGTTCAGAGGTACACCCACAAAAACGGGAAAGATGAACACTCAAATGGAGAATGTGACACCCCTTTAAAAGGGCTATCAACTTTTGGGGGGAGGCAATTCATTCCTGCTACCCTCCCCTCTCCATATATTTTTAATTTAATATATGGAATATATATTTAGAATGTATATTCTACTCAGAAGATTTTTATTTTATTGAATAAGTTTATTAGGTTTTCAAGAAAAGGACACCATCAGCTTGGCTGTGAAAATATTTGCAGTTTAGGAATGAGTGACTGAGTGTTCTGAGGGGATCCCCTGCCCTGCCTACCATATGCTTTCTTATTCTTTCATAATTATTCTATTTATTTTGTCTCTACCAATGTAGATTACAAAGACCAAAACAGTGTTGCAATGCATGAAGAAACTTCTCCATGTATATAAAGATTTTTCTAATTAATTTTAAGTATTTCTGATGAAAGTATGTGCTATGTTATCCCTTTTTTATTTAGTGAAATCTTTGTATTTTCAAAATTTATTCAGTTTATAAATTTTGCATTATTAATTGAACTGATGCTGCCTGAGATACTGAAAATTAATTTTATTGATTGTTTACTCCAGCATTTTTATAGTTAAGGCAATTATTCATATTGCCTGGCTGTGGTTTTTTGATATTATTGTTTTTACTTTGGTATGTTCTTGTTAAAAGCTTTGGGCTTCATTTTGGAAAAGTAAGTGGGGTACAAACATTAAATAAAAGAAGAAGAATCCAAATTGAAATGCAACCGTTTCCCATTGGAACTGGTAAAGTTTTTGTAAGATTAGCATTTTTTTTCTTCATTGCAGGGTTTGTATCCTGGGCAGGTATTTCAGTAGCTTGAATAATTGGCTTTTCTTTTTATTAGGCATCTGTGATCTCCATTTTTTGCGATTTATGACTGTTTACATACTTTGTTTTGATATAACGTATTACCATTTACCATGTATGTCTATCATAATTCATTGGTCCCTTTTATGGGTAGCGCCAGTTTGTGTGCTCCTATCTCTCCTGTTTGGTTGGCATCTCTGATCTAGTCTGGTCCACTCTTCCTCTCCTTTGGTTTCTTTGTTGGGGAGTCACAGAATGGCAGAACACTGCTTCAGGATGATGAGGTAACCTTGTTGAAGCTTGCTATTTATTTTTGTGTTCCAAATGTTTCATGAACACTTCTCAACTTCTGTGGGTTGGAGGAGGTGGACTCAAGGATGGCAGTGGAAAAGATTATTAGGGCTGCCAGTTGCAATATGCAGAATCTGCCCTTTTCTTTCAACACATGGGGAGCAGACCCTCTTAGATTTTGCTGTACTTCCAATTCCCATCAGCATAGCAAATTGATAGTCAGGAACGATGGAAACTGGAGTCCAACAGTATTGTGGTGGACAAACGTTCCTGCTTTAACACTACTGGTACAGCAGAAGAGGTTGCAATTGCTTCATCTCCTGCCTACTCTTTTATTGGATTTCTCTCTCAACTTTACACAACAACATCCAAGATGACACTGGGCAGGAGATGTAGCAGCAACATCATCTCTTGCTGCATCACTAATTGTTAATTTTCAAAGTTGCCCCAATAGTCTGCAACCAAAGCATAACAGGTACAACGACTAATGCCATAGTATGTGTCAGTGCCCATTAAACAAATGAATTGACTAGGCAATGCAAACATTATAGATGCGAAGCACTTTATGACTGAAGTGAGCTACTTCTGGCTGAATGTGCCTATCGGCCCACTGTTGTGCAATTTTAAATTATGTTCCAAAGTCTGGGAATAATAGAAACTATTTATACTAAAAGCGTGCTTTGAAGACCTATAAGATGTTGCACTTTTTAACTGTTTACTTCTCCAAACCATGGTTACTAAGTAAAAAAAAAGAAATGGGGGGTATGCAGGAGAACCAGCTAAGTGTGGTCATAATTTCCTAGTACATTTCCTAGAAGCTACCAATTTTGCATCTACCAATGTTTCATTTATCCATCACGGCAAGTCTAAGTTTGTGCAAATAATAGAATAATGAACAGGGGAGATGGCAAAAATAAAAATAAAAATTAATAATCTTGCTTTTTTTTTTTAAAGAAAAGTCTAACCTGAGTTCTGTTAAATGCCACACGTGCAAAAACTGCCTGCGAGATTCCTGCTCGTTTCAATTCATCACGCACCCACTGGTAGATTTCGGAAGACACCTCTGTGTTAGTTGAGACCTGCTGCTCCAACGGCTTGTTCATGGATCTGCTGACCGGAGGAGGATGGTTCAAGTACTGTTGGTTTAAGGACTGTTGGGCTAGAAGTCTGTTCACTGCATACTGCTGGTTTAACAGTTGGGCCATTACCAGTTGCTGATTTACCAACTGAGGACTAATGGGAGTAGATACAAGTCCAGGATGCAGGTTTGGAAGTGGGGTCCGAACAGGTGGTTGACTGCTATGAGAAAGCTGAACAGGGGATGGAGGCTGTTCAGCCGTGTTCCCTGGGACTGGTTGGTGTCCAAAGTTGACGTGGTTGGCACCTTGTTGGGATAGTTCAGAAAGGCTATCCATTTCAGCTACAGAAGGAGAGGGGGAAAAGAGAGATACTACTTAGATGATTTTTTTTTTACAGGCACACACACACACACACACACACATGTGTATATATATAGAGAGAGAGCGAGAGAGCGCACAGCATGGTTGATAATCTTCACGATAAGATTATTCTCTATTTGATTACAGAGCATCGCCAATAAAACATTGCTAGCATTTTCCCAGCTGTATTTTTTTTATAGACAATGCATTATTTATTTAATAAAATTTATTATAAAGAAAAATCTCCAAGCGGATTACAAGAAAGCCAAAACAATAAAATTATCAGCAAAAACAGCTCTTTAAAATACTCAAATAATAAGTAATATCAGCAATAAGTGATAAAAATATTAAAACACATGTAAGGAAACATTCTACCTATCTGGATAGGAAGGTCTGCTCTAAAGAAAACTGATTTTAGCAGATGAAGAAAAAAGCATCGTGAAGGCACCTGCTGGATGCCAATAGGCTCTTGGAAAACTTGAGAAAGCTCTTCACTCCCAAGAAGAGGGCAATTGGCATTATCAGTTCTGTAAAGCTTCAGCTTACAAACACCGAGTCTCTCATATAGTACAATAAAAATTACCTTTGTATTCGGCCTGTTCCTTTTTACATCCACTATTTAAAGCCCCCCCCCAAAAAAACCTGAGAGTATTTTAAAGATTTTTCTTTCAAGTTACATTATTGTTGTTATTATTGGACAAATTTTAACTTCTGGGTGTATTCCAGCCAGTAGTTTTAGAATGGCTAGAATGGTTTGTTTATTATTATTAATTACTATTATTATTATTATTATTATTATTATTATTAGCATTTGGAAAAGTGAATGCAAAGCTGTTATTAAAAGCACGGCCAGCAAATCCCTGGCTATGCAGAGGTGGAAAACTCGTTTCTTTTCTAATGGCACAGCTAATATGGGGAATGAAATTCTGCAACAGTCTCTCAAAAGTTATTGGATACTATAACCATACACATCTGGTTTTGAGAATACATAGCAGAAGCTTATGCGAAGCTCCATCATTTGAATGTTCATCAGAAAGCTTTTAAAAAACCTGAACAAAACTGAAAATAAATGCTGAATCCAGAGTATTTATTTCGGAAGGTACTGAAGTTACAAGTGATTTCTGTATATTAAACTGTGGTTCGGTTAACACAGGCCTCATTTGTACATTTGTGTACATATTTTAACACCTCATCACTTTTTAAATAGCCACTGTTTTCATTCCTGGGTACGGAAAAACTTGTGAAGAAATTCCTGTGAAAATCAGGCTGCAAACTGCCCACAACAGCCTTGCGGGCAGCCTTTTCTGCTGTTGTGGGGTGCTGATTTGTGACATTCTGCCAGCAGCGACTGACAGGTGCTGCAGACTTGGTCATATACAGCAACCCGTTTTCACACACGTTTTTCCATAATCCCATACCTAGGGAGGAATAGCTGTAGAAATGCCACTTACAGTTTAGTCCTAACTCATAAGCAAGCCCCACCCTTACTCATGAATCCAATGAATTCATGGGACTTACCGCCTGGTAATTGTGTAATAGGACCGCAGCCTAAGAACTGATATTACACCACCCAGTTTGCAGTTAAAAATGTGAGCAGGCTCCAATGAAAAACAATGTGGCTAAAATGTGGCGCAAACTGATAGGAAGGCTCTCTGTGTTACTCTATCTGTGACAGCTGTCTCACCACACGCAAACCATCATAGGCGAACCATCGTTTAATATGGCAGTCATCAAGAGTAAGCATGCATGAATTTCACCAGTAGTCTGACCCCTTTTTTCTTCTTAGAGCAGGTCAATGGCTGCTAGCATATTTATATAGCAATCTATTATATTTTCACTATCTAAGCTTAACTTTTCAAAAAAAAAAAAAAAAAAAAAAAAGGTAATATAATTTAATAAAAGCATATTTTGGCAAACTGTTACGTCCTAATCCCTGTCTAACTAGGTCTTGCACAGATAAAGATTGGCCTTAATCCAGTTAGTGTTTTGGTACAGATTGTGGTTTTATGTGATGTTCTGGTAAATTTTATGGTTTTAGTATGCTTTTTCCATTTTAGAAAAGGCACACAAATGTTGAGATAAATGGCCATAAATGGTACTACAGTGGTACCTCGGGTTACAGATGCTTCAGGTTACAGACTCCGCTAACCCGGAAGTAGTACCTCAGGTTAAGAACTTTGCTTCAGGATGAGAACAGAAATCGCCCTGTGGCGGCGGGAGGCCCCATTAGCTAAAGTGGTGCCTCAGGTTAAGAACAGTTTCAGGTTAAGAACGGACCTCCGGAACAAATTAAGTACTTAACCCAAGGTACCACTGTAATTTAAATTCTATCACTGACTGCAATGCAATTTGGATCAGATTATATAGACATCCATCACTGGACTCTTGATTTGACTTCATAGAAACATGAAGCTTCAAATAGGAACTGACTTCTGTTTTCACTCCAGGGTGTTTGACACATTCAAAAGTTATTAACCCCATGTTTCAGTAAACCCTGTGATGTGGAGGAGAACATCGTAATGGAGATGCAGGGATAATCATGGTGCCTACATACAGTCAAAATAATCCTTTGGCTACAGGGTTCACTGAGAAACCATGAGCAAAAAAATATGGTGAATTTAGTTTTTCTTAAATCAAGAGATTATTTTCTTAAACCAGTATTGTAACATACGGTCATTATTATTATTTCTGCTATGATGGCCACAAGACAGATTTAAAATCTGAAATGTTTTCAGTATTCAAAATGTTACGATTCCCTTTTTTATTTCTAAAACTTTGAGAAAGCTAACAGGTGTCAGTATGCCAATATTAATGAATACTAATTTTTAAAACTACACATTATTAACATTCAAGCATTTACACAGCTTTCTTCCTCTTCCTTGGCTATACTGTACAAAAAGTCTTCTGGGAGCAGGAAAACTTTATCTCATCTCTTGTACATATTAGCAAAAACAAGTCCAAGTTTCCAGAATCTGAATAAGCTTAAAAGTGCTTCAAATCATAAACAAGTAGTCACCATTACTTCAATTCTTATCTTTATGCTTACCCATCATATCTTTTGCCTTCTTGAAATGTTTATACCACCTCCCAAATTCCTGACATTTTGCTGCCGAGACGTTTGCATAGTAAGTGCTGTTCACAATGGAAGAAATCATACTCTGAAAAAGGAGGGCAAAAGCATCTGTATTATTGAGATGTTTAACAAAAGACATTATTTTAATTATCTGATGGATAATATTTTAAGACTCAATACCATATTGAATTCTAACTCTTTAGATCCCTGCTATTTGTGCCAGTATCTTTGACAGAAATACCAGCGTAGCATCACTTGCAAAAATTATGTCATATTTTTATCTAGCCCATGACCCTCTGGGGGCTGTTTTTCCACACAAACATACATTAATGGAAGACAACACATATTCTCCCTTGTGTTAAAAATCATGTAAAGTTTTGTTTTGACACATCTTAAAGCTGCTATGTTAGGAGGCTTCCAGGGAAAGAAAATGCAACAAAATCTGAGCTTGCACGATCTTCTCACATGACTATGTAAAAACAGGTACACCCACGTAGGAAAAAATGGCAATTTTTAATGAATGGTCAATGATAGCGGCTTATAAGTCTTATTGAAGGAAGCTACAAGATTCCATTTTTGCATCATATTCATTTGCTATTATTTAATTATGCAAACCTAAAATTCTAATAGTATTTCTATAAAGAATAATTTTCTAGAATAATTTTATCCCCTACTTCCCCCACTCATCAAGTGCTATTTTTAGTTTTCAGGCTCAATAAGAAATAATCCTTAACATACGCAAGGAAATATATCAATTTAATACATTAAGATGAATTTGAATGGATCCACCCTCCACTCGTAACAGAGATAGTAGTTGAGCTTGTTATACCAGGTACTATAGTGAAGTTGCATCCCCCCCCCCCAATTTGCAACTCCATCCCTCACCTTCAGAGGACAACACAATTTACCTGTTGGGTGTGGTACAGTACATTAGACCTTCTTCCCATCCTTACAGATGGGAAGTGACAAGCCATCTAAGTTTCTTTAATCATAACTCTTACAATGAACCAGAGGGGCTTGGTCAGATAACTACCTTGTTTGTAATACTACTTGTCCTTTATGAATCAATAAAGGTGGGTAGCAGAGGATCAAAAAAGTACAAGGACTATGTATGGTGAAGCAATGGCATGAGGCAGAAATCATGGAAGTCCAAAATCGAAGTGCCAAGATAAAGACATCCTGAGAATTAACACCTGTGGGACTTTTCAAGTCTGTAAAATGACAGACGGCTGTCAATCCTGTTGTCACGTGCTAGCTAAGTATCATATCAGAAAGACAGCTAAAAGATTACTGTTGTCAACTCTCTGCAAGGCAATCTTGTGTTCATTCAATTTCACATGAAAAGGACTTTTTCATATATATATATTATCTTTCAAATATACAACTCCCAAGTGAATATAACACTGCAATACATTTAAAGGTTCGCACTGAGATTTTTCTGTAGCTGGCTTTTACCATTTTTCTTTCTGCTTCAAATACTTCTAAAGTTAACTTAAATATTGCTAGTTGGCAAAGAGATTTGCAAAGACGTATTTTCAGTTATTTTCTCCGTGCTGCCTATGGCTGCAAAAAGCTTTAAAATACAGGCAAAAAAAGAAATAACATAAAATATAGCAAGTTATAGTGTCAGAGATAGTGACACTGGTAACAGCTTTTGCCCTTTCCTGGGAAAGGAAAAAAATTTGGACAATTTAAACTGCCGACAGATCTCTGTGTCTCTGCACATCCACTGCGAAATTGCTTGAGTTCATATGTGTCTCTAAGATCAAAAAGTACCCAAATTTATACATGCACAGTACTTGTAGTTCTTTTTCTGAGAGTCTGATGAAGATTTGATCTGAAATGGTGCCACCTTTCCAAAAGCCCTACTACACTGGGATGCTACCATCTGCCACAGACTGAGCTTTCTTTTACAGCCAAATACATTATTTATAATTATCTCTTCCATAACTATGTGGCAATAGGGATTGATTCCCACTCCCCACCCCAGTTCATTTTTGCTTCATCTAGACAGCTTTAAAATGTATCCTATATTCTGAATCCTAGCCTCGCATAATATGGGATAAGATGGCATCGCAGTAATTTTGCATACATTTTGTGATTTAAAGGGGCGGGGAAGACCTGAGGTCTCTCATCTGTTTTTTTATATATATTGTTTATTCATAAGACAAGAGAAGATTTATCCCTAGGTGTACTTTTATATCTGATCCAATCTTCATCAACCAGTACAGCATATTATAGATGGCCTTTCTTAACTATGACCTGTAGGTTCTCTCCTCGTAAATGGCTTATGATTAAAAATGCATTGTTGTTCATTCTGGGAAGCAACAGAAAAAACAACGTTAATCAGGTCAGTTCAATCATCTAAACCAAAACTGTTCATGCTTTGCTGCCAAATCAACCAGCCACTACAAAATCTGTTATCTGTGATTGCTCAGCTTCAGGTCACAAAACCATTTATCTTCCACTGTCCCCAAATTCCATGCTGCCGCCCCCCACTCACCATTTTTAAGTATAATTTTTTACATATCTGTAAAGAAGACCGTGAACAGCTTCATCAAAGAAGATACAAATTTACAAAAAAGTGCTATCTGACCTAGGAGGCAACTTAAGAAATCGATGTTCTAAGATGACTGCAAGAACAGAGATATTTAGTCTATTTTTGCATGTGAAAAGTATGCCCTTCCAAAAGTATCATAGCCAGAACTTTCATAGTCCTTTCTGATTGTTTAAACTGGAAATGAAAAATAATCATTTATATAACTGGCTCATTGTTCTTGAAAGCTTTCAAGCTCTATCAGCAGAGGGGGCAAGGGCTACAACAACTTATTTACACAATTATCTAAATACGATTAAACAGCTGATGGACAAATATTAAACTGGAAAATGTATAGTCATTTCAGCTCAATGTAATCCTCTTTCTGTAAACACCCAAGATGATTTCCCCCCCAACTAGAACAGTCCTGACATCTCATAAGCCTAAGGGTGAATAACAAGAGATTGTTTTTGATAGTTATAAATATTCAAAAGACATGCAGACCATCTGCTTTCATATTACAGGTAAAGCAAGTCTGAAATGGTGACTGCTATACAAAAATGGTTCTTTTAACAAAGTCTTCCTCTCCTCAAAAACTATAAAGACAGATGTCAAAAGCTGTTTATACAGGGTAATCAGGAGTGTGCAAGATGCAATATTCCTTTTATGCACAGAGCTTGCTAGAGAGTTTCTCTTATTTCTTCCCATCCATGTGTTGCCAGCACATTTCTAGGAATTTTTTTTTTTTAAATCTTTTGAAAAATGGAGATCTCACAAATACCCGAAAAGATGGCTATTTGTATCACGAATGCTAATTAATATCAGCAAAGGAGTTCCCCCTAATTCTATTGGAAAGGAAGCATGGATTTGAAATGCCACACTGTAGGTGGAAGACAATGAAAGAATTAAACAAGGTTAATTGTATACTACCCTGTCACTCAGCATTTCCACATCACCACCTTGTACACAAGTCAACATCTGTTAAATTAGGATTTGCTATAAGCAACCCAAGTCTCCCCCCACCCCACTTCAAATAAGGTTTTATTTATGCTTTAACATTAATCACACTCTCCACGAGTAGGCTTATAACAACATAATGATTTTGTCAAGTGGCAAGTTAAAAGATACCTTATCTTCGAAGCAGAATATTAAGAGCACTGTCCATAAACCCTTACCGTCAATTTTCAGAACTGAAAAATTATCTTGACAGTAACCTTTTAATGTATCACATTAATGACCCAGCAGTGTTAAGCACCTTGTTTTTATAATTCTCAATAAAAGGGACATTTAATGAACAATCTGTCAAAGTACTGGTTCCTTTTCTTCTTTCTGTCTCTCTTCCCTTCACCCAGTACTATTAAAGGCTGTTCCCAATTCTGTAGACTCTCTTTTTTATTCATCAGACACAGAAGAGAAGTGAGGAGTGGGTAAGGGAAGGCCATTTCAAACATCAGGGTTTTTTAAAGGGCTTATGATAACCTAATTTTTCAGTTTCTGAAAATACATATACTCACAGCCCCCCAACAAACACGTCATGCATATCCAATGTAAATGATACCAGAATCCATGACTATGGACTTCAGATTCACATTGCATGTACCTGAAGAAAAAACAAACCACAACCCTCCTGTTGATACTCCCACCCCACCCACAAGCCTTGCTTGTGTTGCCCTCATTCATTACATCCTTCTGTCTGCAATGGAGGACAACCACCAGATTTTATTCTCAACGGACCAGGGTCTGTTGAGCTATTTAGCAAAAAGAAAAGGAAAAACCTAGTCCTTACACTTCAGCTTTGCAAGTCAGTATTGAAACTGATGTCAATTTTAAGACGGAGTGATTCCTAAACAACCACCCAAAAGAAATTGCTATATAATATCAGTATAACAAAAAACCAACATCCCTCATTTCTTCATAAAGGTGAATAGATAGAAGAAGCTTGGTGGATCTGTACATGAAATAGATTCTAAACCTTCAGAAAAAGGCCAGCTCCTACCCGCTTTTCCCAGTCCCTGAAATATCAGGGCTTCTTCAGAAGAGCTCAACAGACAGGAGGAGAAAGACTATCGGTACAGAGGGGAAAGGATTCCTTTCTAATTTGTATTCTATATTGCTTAATATAACTCGTGGATCTCAGGAACCCCTTAAAAACATATAGGACCTAGAGATTGGCACATAAATTCTTCACAAGGATTGGGGTAAGATTTGGGAATCATGACCCTTATAATGTTTTTTACAGTTTTCTTAGAGAAAACTCCTTAAAATTATTACACAGATGGTATCCCACTCATTTGAAAAGGTCAGAAATGTCTTCTTCTATTGTTACTAGAAGCTCCAGACACTTTTAAATAAGATTTGGCATTCCTTTATGACAGATATAGTGGAACCGTCATTTTCAAGACAACCCTCGTCACAAGCGTGGCAAATCTGGAACTGTAACTTGATGATCTGATAATGCTGAGAGTCTTTACTTAGACTTTGAGTTACTTTTACTCAAGTGCAACTACTCATTCTACAGTCAAGAGGTGAGCTGCAGCTTGTGAATCTTCAGAACTGTCCTCAGGGACAATATATAGTGCCCTGCAGTAGGCAACCCATTAAATACAAAGTTGGAAGTTATGGTTGCTAGCTCCTGTTTTTGACAGTGACAGAGTTATCAGATGCAACTGATAAAAGATCAACTGGACACATTTGTCAGCTCATTGATGACCTTTGCTGAAGATGGATCAGCGAGTAGGAAGTACACCATCATATGCACAGGTAGATTTATAAAGTTTAATTATGAAATTGTTGCTACAATACACCAATATTTCGACTCAAGATTTTGGTGTTTTTTTCATGTTTAAATGGAAATGTCTTGTGATATTTCAAGACCTATTGACACACCTGAGACAGTTTCACCCTAGAAAATCCACAATGTCCAGGACACATCTGGAGCTATAATGATAAAAGGCAAGGCATTAAAGGCTACAATGCAAATGGAAGCAGAAACCTATGAAGGTGGACAAACTGAAACACAGATAACCCCATATCAGATTTATTATTCCAAGTATCTATTACCACGCTAAAAGCTTTAGCCTGCAATGGACTTGGGTCCCATTCACGTAACTTTCCCTTTCATTGTGCAGCTTTAAACTGACAGTTTGAATTGGCACACAGTGACCAACTGTGCAAATAAGTTTGTCAAGCCCCAGAATGCGCAAGAGCTGTTCTATACAATACTGTGACAACACTCATAGAACATTGATAGCCTACCAGTCTATGCAAAACAAATTAGGCCACATACATCCAGGAAAAAGAAAGAAAAAGAAAACTATCTGAGGTACTTTTTATTTGCATTGTTCTTCATTTGAAAGGAAAAGCTAAGGACCGTATCACTTCAGATTAGAGAAAACACATTTAAAATATTTCCCCATATTAGAAAAGAAAGCATGCTGCCCTTCTGAAAGGCTCCTCCGTCAGACTAGTTTTTAGATGTCCTTTTTACAGTCTATACATGGTAATTTGGGCTCATGATGGTGTCAGGGCAGTTATATGTGATGACATTTTCAATACTGTCTGTGCCTATAAAAGTCTTGGGGTGGACATACTGCTTCATTTCTAATGTTCTGTAGCTTCCTGCTGAAATACTGCAATTTTCACACATATATTTTTTTTTGGGGGGGGGAATCAGGCAAGTGGCTCGCCCTGCTTGTATTGCGCCATAGTGCCCTTCCAGACTGAAATGATTCCCTAACACTGGGCATCATTGTAGAACAGCCTTTCTCAAGCTGTGGGTCGCCAGATGTTGTTGAACTACAACTCCCATCACCCCTAGCTAGCAAGGCCAGCGCTCAGGGATGATGGGAGTTGTAGTCCAACAACATCTGGGGACCCACTAATGAAGTGGAATGGTGCATGGCTGGTCCAGTATAAATCCACTAATTTGTTATTATTGTGTCAATGGCATGTTGCAGAATTACACCTAGGAAGAAGAAGAAGCAAGTCAGCCAGTGAGGGGCGCGATGGCATAGTTCTCTGGCTTATGTCCTTCATGTAGGGAATATTTTATAGGTGAAGATTTGTGGGTGATGGCATTGCCTTCACTCCGGAGTATCTTCATTTTACCTTAGTGGCACCACCATGTAGCCAAACTCTGGATTGGCTACTTGATTGATTGATTGATTGATTGATGATTGCATTGCATTGCATTTATATGCCACCCTTCACCCACAGACCACAGGGTGTTTCACAACGTAAACATGATGGCCTTAACTACTGCTAGGAATACGGTGAACAATTTGGGGCTGGGCGGTAGAGAAAGCTGTGAAAAGGCTTGCTCTGAAGCATCACCATTTTTGCATGTGTTCTGAATGTGTCAAGGGAATGCACTTCCAATAGGTCAACATTTACATGCTCTTTCATTTCTCTCCCTTCTCCCCCCCCCAAAAAAAATTGTACTAGATGAAACACTGTTTGCAAAAGGAAAAATCTTCATGCAACTTCCCCCGCTTTTCAACACGTGAAAACCTATTCAAATAAGAATGGCTAACATTTGACCAGATACGTGATTTTTATCAGGAGCGTACAAAATGAATGGGATAAACAACAACCAAGAGGATTATCTTATATCTGCTTCTGTTTAATACCAACATGAAGCCATTGGGAGCGGTCATTAGGAGTTTTGGGGTGAGGTACTATCAGTATGCCGATGACGATTAGTTCTATTTCTCAATGAGTTTTTAATCAGGAGAGGCTGTTCAGTTCCCAGGCCATTTCCAGGATATAAATGATGAAGTAGGTAAGAAAAAACCAGCTGAGCTTGAATCCTGTGCACATGACACTTTACACAGAACAGATGCAACAGCCCCCCCCCCAAGTGGCCTACAATCCAAAAGAGACATATAGAAGCGAAAGGGGAAGAGAGGGGAAGCAAGGGTCAAATGTGTGATTATTACAAATATTTTGACTTAATTACAATAAGGTATCAGGACTAAGGGGGTGAGGCAGTGCGAAATTCAGAGCGAACAGAAGAAGAAAAGCAAGGATAGAGGCAATGAATAGAAATAAAATTAGGTGAGAGATGGACTCACTCCAGTAAAATGTTGTGGGGGAAAATAGTACAACTAGATTAAAATCTGATAAACTCATCATCAGATTATTTGATCAAAGGACAGAATGAATCTGGCACGCCATCAAAGACCTTAATATTCTCCCACCCTCATTATCTAGACTCTCACCTGATGTGTTTTCTCCCTACAACCACTTGCTTAAGTACTCTTCCATTTCCCATTCTCCCTAGCTGAAATGGCAGTCTCCAGACTTCACGAATCTGGGAACTTTGATGTTTTTCCTACATTCTGCCCCACCCTTAAACCCCACCCCTGAAGAATTTTCTAATGATTGTATGCCATACATTTCAGGAGCAAGTAAAGGTAAAGGGACCCCTGACCATTAAGTGCAGTCGCGAACGACTCTGGGGTTGCGGCACTCATCTCGCTTTACTGGCCGAGGGAGCCAGCGTTTGTCCGCAGACAGCTTCTGGGTCATGTGGCCAGCAGGAGCAAGTACACAAAGCCAAAGCCAATAAGCGTAATAAAATTATGCTTTAAGGCGATTGTCAATAATATTTCACTTTTTTGTTCTAATGTTTAGTTAGCAGTTGAATGTTATCTATATGAACTGTTTATGGTCATATATCAATGCTTCATATTCAAGTATAAATGTTATGAATGTTGTAACATCTACTATGCAAGTAACCATGGCACTTTGACAACATTAGGAGTTACATTAAATTTATACAATCCTTAATAGAATAATATAAAAAAGATCAACAAATAACTTTTAAGTCTAGATTTAAAAGCCTCTGTAGTCCAAGCTTGTTTCATTTCAATAGAATGATCTCAAAGGCTAGACAACAGAGCAACTAAAGGCTCTGATGTTTAAATTCTCTCTCCTATTATGTTATAGGATTGACACCAGTCTACAATAAAACTTTCCAACAGAATGGAAAGTCTATTCCAGAACGGAAAGTGACCTCTATTAGGTTTGGGTTTGTAACCAGAAACTTCTACTGTACAAATATGAAATACATAGGTACATTAAGAAGCATTAAAAAGCCTCAAATTCACTACAAATATTGTCAGCTGAGGAAAACTGTACAATATCTTACAGTACACACGATTAAAAAAACCCCCCTGACATGTTTTCTACCATATACAACTTCTGTAGCCCCTTCCCTTCCATTAATGATAATTTGTTGTTTTATGTTGGACTCCTTATCTATCCCATAATGATACTGCTTTTCTATTATATCTTTACAGTCCTGAAACGTTTATATTCATCTATTCAGCTCAAGATGTCTAGTTGGTGGCTTTACAAGAAAAAAACCCCACATGCCACAAAATTCTTTCTTCTAGTACAGATAATGGGTAGGAGCCAAAGTGTTTCCCTCCCTGAGGATTCAGGTGATGATGAATAGGAGGAAGAGACAAATGGTTATCGGAGGTCTTCCACTCAAGCCCTGGACCAGGAGCTGAGCCTTTCTGATGAGAATCTCCCTCTGGAAGTCTCACAGACCCCCTCTTCCTTGGTTTAGTGGGAGGAGGTGGAGTTATCCAATGCCAGGGAAGCCCCTTCAGTGCCAGAGGAGAGAGCTCCATGGCACGGACTGAGCTGTCAAGGGAGAATGAAAGTCATTTATTGTCTCCGAAGCAATGACAGCACCTCCACAGGCAGGGGCAGACCCAGTTTCCAAGAAAGAGGGCCTGGCTAGGTCTGCACATCTGTTTAAAGGGGGACAGGGTAGATGCGGCCAATTGTTGGAACAGCTTCATGCTCATTCATGCACAGTCTCAGACTGCAGCTCCTGAGCCTGCAAATCTGGCTTCTGAAATGCATTTGTCCCTGAAATGCATTTAGGGAACCCTAAAGCTTGGTTTGATCTATGCTTCATTGCCGATGTCCAGGGGCATCTGAACTAATTTCTGCTCTTCTCTTGTTGCTGAGTTTATGCTGTCTGAATAAAACTTGGCTTCTTACTTCCAAGAAAGTACACCTGTTGTTGTTCTTGGGTGGCAGCCAGGACAGTTCCTTCTGTGAATGAAAGAGCTGCTTCTATTCATGGAAATGAATGAGATTTGTAGAGGCTGCCTATTGGAGGAAGCAGGGGCAGCAATTTTCACCCATTTTCTCTTCTACCTGCAGCTGACTGTGCTGTTCTGGGGGATCACCCAAGCCACCAGAGAAGGCTTTCAGGGGGCACAGAGAGAAAAGAGATAGGCAAAACCTGCCTTTACCCCCTCCTGCAGTGTGAGCAGAACTCTGATGAACATAAGTCAATTTCCAACCCATACTGGTGAGACAAATCATTGTCTAGGAAACTGGGAGCCAAATGTAGGATTTTCACGTTCTTGTAACCATAGTAAGTATTAACCATATTATCATTCATACACAAGCAATGCTAAACTATGATTAAAGGAAGAGAAGGAAAGAGAAGTGGGTTTGCTCTAAAGAAGGAAGTAGGAAACCTTGGTTTGCAGAGAGTCGAAACATCATGCCTTCACTTCAGTGAGGCTATCTATCACCCACCTCTATGAAGACAGAAACGGTAGTTTCTATTATGAAAGCAATTTTTGCATCTAAGATGACTGAATAACAGGCGTTAATCATTCGGGATGATCAGAAATGTAAACAGTGGGGGGAGTGATTAACCTAAAGTAAGCAACATTTTTTTCATTGCAGTGGCAGATGTAACGAATGTCATACTTCACAGAAAATGTATCAGTGTTAGGTGTGATCAAGTGAGTGTAGGTAGTTATGATTACTAGTACAGCTAAAATAGCTCTCCTCATACTGAGTTTGGTATTTTTTGCAATTTGGGAGTGGGGGGGGGGAATCATCCGATACACACTTATATGGGAGTAAGTCCCATTGAACTCAGTAGGGCTTCTGAGATGACGCATATAGGATTACTCTATCAATGTTCTATCTTATCTGCACTGGACCTGAAATAATTTTTTCATATCCATTACTTTGGGTGAGAGCTACTACATGTTTAAGCCATTTCACAGGTCTATGGTTTACTCGGGCTAAAATTAGCTCTATTTGACAACACAGTAGCAACCCTTCAGGACAGCTGGGCCACAATGTTGTGAAAACACTGTCAAATATTATTTTAAAGTTCCCACATAAAATGAAAACAGAGGTTTACAAATTAAAAACAAATAGCAAATTAATGTACACAGCTTACAGCACTAGTATATTTAACAGAAATTATTGTTGAAATAAGCTCTGTGCTTGTGTCTGCTGTATAGAACCTGAACCAAGACTCTCAAAGTTCTGCGCTCCCCCTGCAACTCTCTAAAACACAAACTAGCACGTGTTTGTTCTGTATGTCTCAGGTCCTACTACAACTCTTGCAAAAGCCACCTCACGGCTGGGCAGGTAAAACTGATTTTTTCATTATAGTGCAAGCATGTGCAGACATAGTACACGGCTTACACTAATTGCAATTGCTTTTTTCAACCCTCTAAGAAACTATATATAAAATAGTAAAATTGTCATCTATGTAGTGCAGGTTTTTTTTTTTAAATCCAAAACAGAAAGTATCTTGGAACCAGTCTGTTGTTCATGTAGAAGAATATGTATTCTCCTTCCATGGAAACATAGCTCAGATGTACTTCTCGGTTCTTTTTCCTGAACAGAACAAACAGGGCAATAAGCAGAGGAGCAAAATTACGCTTGGTGCAAACTAAAATCGGTAGGGGCTAAAATACTTTGTAATTGGTATGGGCATTATATAATGCTGGAGTTCTCATATACAGGTACATGAGCACCGTCATCGGGTCTTACTGCCGCTGAGCTTCCAGATTTTTAGGAACCATTTTGCATTCAAGGTTGCTGAAAGGAAATTTGACCTGGAAAGTATCAAAGGGAATATTATTTTTAGGGGTATGTATTGGCTCTGTGTGATTTCCAGAATTAGGAGGCTAAACAGGGGTGGGGTCCCCATTTTCCCAAATCAGAATCCACTCTTAAAATGGCACACCAAGCTGGATCAGAGCCTCTCTATCCTGACTCACTTTGTGAACTTCAGTGCTTAAAAATACTGCATTTCTAATGTAAATTCTGTGTCTTTTTAGAAAAACCAAACTAACTATGGAAAATAACTATGGAGGTTGTGGAGAGGCGAGAGGAAGATCCTTAATTTTGACAGGCAGCTCTAGGTTTTAATGAGAGAATTATTTTTCAGAGTGATTTGGGAGAAGGATGTTGAAATAAATATTAAACACTGTGCTTGCTTTTTACTTGAATCTATGCTTCCCCCACCACCACCACCACCTATACACGTCAGTGGTGATACCTCTCTCCTATAGGAAACAGGTTCTATTGCAAAAAATCTATTGTTCTTTTTGGGTGCTGGGAAAAGTCTGTCACCCCATCAACAATTATTGTGGTAAAAGGGTTGACATTTTTCCCCACTTCAGACTTTCCTGGGGATCCTCTGCCATTGCATTTAGCCACCCCCAAATAGTAAAGTCTGGGGGTGGAGAATGACTTGTAGGACAATGGCTGCATCTATCATTCTGAAATGTAGCAGGCTTCATCTCTTCAGAAATAGTGGCCATGCCTGCAACCTACATCTGTGTCTTGTAAAAAAAAAAAAGACTTTTTTTTCTTTTTAAAACAAAGTTTTAAAAGTGCCCTGCATTAAAACGCCTTGATGTGTCTGCCTTTAAGGTTTAATCTAAACTAGAGGGGCTCTTTTGCTTTCAAATTTCATCCACTTCTGTGAAAAAGAAAAGTTATAACCATTTTTGAATTCCCCATTAGAGTGAAATGGGTGGGAAGGAAACAGAGCTTCATTTTTTAACAGATCTAATCTGATGAATTAGATCTGAATTGGAAAGGCACAGAGCAGTTCTGAAACAGATTGGGCTGCTTCCCAAAGCTACAGATGCAAGTTGAATCTTGTGACTGGTGCACACCTCTAATTATTTTACCCTCGTGAATATGGCATTATTAATGTTTCTTCCCATAAAAATACTGAAAACGGCTTATCTAACAAGTCAGGAGAAAGTACTAGAACATTCCACAGGAGAACAAGCTAAAATGGCAATATGGAGGAGAATGGAAGTGTCCCAAACATAACACATCCATTCTTAAGAATTAGGAGCAGCATCAATAAAAAGTAGAAGAGCAAGACAGAATTTTAAGGCCACTAGATATTCTTCTACTATTCTGGCCATGTGCATAAATTTATTGTAAACCTAATATTTTTTTAAAAAAATGAATGAGGGGATAATTACGAAAGTTTTCTTTCAAGCGTGTCTGTAATCTAACTCTGGTGGTTAGTACTTCCATGGTTGCTCAGGGGTAAAAGAGGAGAGGGAGAATCAAAGGGTGGGATTGCAAAAGAGAGTAATTGGAAGGTCTTAATAAACCACATTTGTGTTGGTCGATTTTCTTACTATGTTCCAGTGGGATACCCCTTTAGTTTCTTTCCCCATTACTATCCTCCACTCAGAACTTTGTTTTACTCTTGCCTGGCATTATTTTGACGAAACAGGCAAGAGAATTCTGATAATCTGATTGGTTACAGGATGTTGTTATTCTACGGATAGTGTGG
Organism: Podarcis pityusensis; assembly: GCF_964106645.2. Classification (NCBI taxonomy): domain Eukaryota; kingdom Metazoa; phylum Chordata; class Lepidosauria; order Squamata; family Lacertidae; genus Podarcis; species Podarcis pityusensis. The sequence continues at coordinate 39,515,532 of NC_138037.1, forward strand.
AAATGGACACACCACCAACTTTATCTAAGCAATTACAGATGGGCAAGCACCATCCCCCACAAACTTGCTTCGTAATTAACTCATTTTACGTAAGCTTTCTCTGAGAACTCTGACAAAATAAACAAACAGATCTTGAGGTCTTTCTGAGAGTTTGCCAATAAATCCTGAAAACACAAAAACAGATAAAATTTTCCTCACCACCACTATTTCCATTAGCCCAACGTTCCCAAAACATACCCTGGCAAACTGCAGACAGAGGCAGGGAGCAATTCGGCAACAGTAAAGGAGTATTCTTTAAAGCCTAGAATAATCTATTGCTATACGTAAAATGCTCCCCACGCCTCCCAGCTCCGTCCGTTAAGCAGATAAGCACTGGGAACTTTGTTTCCCAGTCAGGAATGGATGCTGTAGCAGAGCCATGTAGAATTTTAAAGTCCTCTCTCACTTCAGCGCTCCTTGCTTGTGGCACCTCTTTTTGGCAAATACAAGAGAGTTTTGAGAGAGTCATAAAAAAGCCCCAATTTTTAGAACTGGAAGATTTGGGCTCAGCTCGTAGTAGTTTCTTGTTTCTGTTTCTCAATTTCAAATTTAGATAATATCACTATAATCAATATTCTACAGCCTTTTAAATGTGTCTGTGGGAATGGGGAGCATTGTTTTGTGTTTTGGTTTAATTGCTTACTTGTGTTTTATCTTTGTATTTTATTCTGTGAACCTCCCTGGTATCTTTTGATGAGGGACAGTATATACATCAATCAATCAATCAATCAATCAATCAATCAGGAAATGTGACTCAGAAAGAAACATCTCATCACACAAGCAGACATGCAAGCTAGGGTCCTTGATTTACATTGGCCCATCAATTTATACTTTGCAGATGCCCCCCTCCCTTTTTTTAACATAGGAATTTTTAGAAAACGACAACCTTCTTGTAAAATATTCTATCCAAGGATAAAGTTGCTTGGAATGATGGGGGGGGGGGGAACCCTGAAACGTATAAACATCTGTAAAGGTGATATAAAAAGGCTGTGTTGTGCATAAAAATGCACTGTAATTTAATGATATCACAAGGCCATTCTAGAGCTTGAGGCAAGCGGTGTATATTGCTGCTCTTTGACACAATTTGATTTTGCTAATGAAATAAAAACGCCTCCTTTAAAAGCTTTAAGGGATGTGAAATACCAGGCCTTAGACAACAGAATCGGCAACTACCTGTTCCAAACCCTCAAGCAAAAATTGCCTAATGGCCTGCTGATAGAGATGTCTATCTTGGGATATGGGGAGAGGCGGAGGCAAGGATTAGGGTTGTAGTACCTTGTCAGTTTTTACAACAGTGGGGGAGAGAGGTTAGCTTTTAGAGCATTTTCCTATTAGATTTTTTTTTTTAGGATTCACTTATGCCAGAGTTCAAGCTGAAATCACAAATCTGGTTTTTACCATTATTACAACTGCTGAGATATAAAATGACTGATGCTGTTGAAGCGTTGTGAACACATGTAGGTGCACACACAGCAACATGTGAACTCTTCAAGTTGAACATTATTTTCTATGGTTGAAGTATAGTTGAAGGCCAATTATGTAATATGTAGAAGACTGAGGCAGTCAGTACCTATATACCATAACCAGGAATAAGTTTTGGTTTCGTGTTTTGGGGGGCCTTTGGGCAAGATAGTCCTCTTTTTAAGTGGGCACACCTTTTCCTCAGCACTATTGCCCATTCCCTTGCCTTCTTCCTCTCGGATAAATCCATACGGGAAGAGGAAGAACGTAAGGTGAATGGAGGATGCTGCTCCACTTCTTCAGGCCTATTCAGAACATGAGGCAAGGTCAAGCGACCACCTCAGGGAGTGGAATCCTCAGAGGCAGCAGAATGTATGCACTCTAAAGCATGTATTGCCAACTGCTCATGCTGCAGTAGCAATGGTTGTCGCACGCTCCTTGGAGGCCAGATTTGCTGTCCCCTCAGTGTCAGCCCCCCTCCCATGCTGTGTCTATGCAGGAGACACTGCTGATCTCCTCCCACCTGCCAGCGGGGGCTGCCCTATTCTTGGGCTCTGCACCCACCCAGTGCTATTCAGAGTGGGCTTCTTTCCATCCCATGACAGCCTTTGATTCCCACTTCAACCATCAGTTGAGATTGATTTCATTCCCACCTCCACCCCCCATTCCTGATACAGTGGTACCTCGGGTTAAGTACTTAATTCGTTCCAGAGGTCCGTTCTTAACCTGAAACTGTTCTTAACCTGAAGCACCATTTTAGCTAATGGGGCCTCTCGCTGCCGCCGTGCCACCAGAGCACGATTTCTGTTTTCATCCTCAAGCAAAGTTCTTAACCCGAGGTACTATTTCTGGGTTAGCGGAGTCTGTAACCTGAGGTACCACTGTATAGAACTTCTCTCACCCCCTTGTTTCTGATGTAGATATTTATCCCCCCCCCCCCCCGGTTCCTGATGTAGATCTGTGCTCACTTCTTCTTCCCTGGTGTGTGTGCCATTTTGTTGTTCACCTCAGGTGCCCAAATGTCTCAGGCCAGCCCTGTTCCTCTGCCACTACTTCCATGCTCAGCAAAGCAGCTGCAGTCAGGAGAAAGAGCCTAGGACTTTGAGTCTCCAGGGAATTGACAGCAGGCCCCTTGCATGTTCTACGCATTGGCTGGTGCCCAGCACTACAGACCTGCTCTCCCCTCTCAATGCCTTCCCTGACAGGCATACACTGGTCAGCTGCTGAACAGAGAGATTACTCTTAGTGGCTTCACTGGTGTATCCGCATTGTGCCAATCTCCCCACCCTTCGCTTCTCCTTCACACCCTGCTCTGTCCCATCCTAAAGGTAAAGGTAAAGGACCCCTGACAGTTAAGTCCAGTCGCGAACAACTCTGGGGTTGCAGCGTTCATCTAGCTTTACTGGCCGAGGGAGCCGGTGTTTGTCTGAGGACAGTTTTTCCGGGTCATGTGGTCAGCATGACTAAGCTGCTTCTGGCGAAACCAGAGCAGCACATGGAAACACTATTTACCTTCCCACTGGAGCGGTACCTATTTATCTACTTGCAGTCTGACATGCTTTCAAACTGCTAGGTTGGCAGGAGCTGGGACCGAGCAATAGGAGCTCACCCCGTCATGGGGATTTGAACCGCCGACCTTCTGATCGGCAAGCCCTAGGCTCAGTGGTTTAGACCACAGCGCCACCCGCGTCCCCTGTCCCATCCTGAGAGCTGCTTATGTTTAGTGGCAGATGCCCACCTTGCTTCTCAAGTATTTGTGTTGATATAAGCATAATTCTTTACAACACAAAGCATTTCACATAATTTAAGGCATTAGCAGGAATACCTGGCACTGGGAAAAAGGAAAGAAGTGGTTATAATTCAAACTGCTATCCCTGTCACCAAACTCAACACATCTCATTGGCGTCAAGGCAATTAACACTACCAAGACTTGTTCTTCCTATCTTGTGCAGGCCTATGGAGCACAGTTTATACATTAACATGGCCCTACCTTGGAGAAGGAGAGTGTCAGCACCTTGTCCCCAACCCTTCTAAAGTCTGAATGCAAAATTAAGCACTCTTACAAAACTTTATATACAGATCCTGATTGTCTAGACCTTGATAATGAATTCTAATAATCCACCGAAAAGCATACATGCAGTCACTATGTTGCACTTTGTAAGTTATCTTGTACTTCTTTATGCAAACAATATGTATGAGAACAACAGGGCAATATTACTCTCGATCAACCTGCTGTGGAGGTAAGAAGTTATTTTGCACAACTGCTGTATGCATACTTTCTAGTGGATAAACAACGGCATCTCTCACAACATTCTAGTACAGTGGTACCTCGCAAGATGAATGCCTCGCAAGACGAAAAACTCGCAAGACGAAAGAGTTTTTCGTTTTTTGAGTTGCTTCGCAAGACGAATTTCCCTATGGGCTTGCTTCGCAAGACGAAAACGTCTTGCGAGTTTGTTTCCTTTTTCTTAAAACCGTTAATACCGTTAAAACCGTGCTTCGCAAGACGAAAAATTCGCAAGACGAAAAATTCGCAAGACGAAAAAACTCGCAGAACGAATTAATTTCGTCTTGCGAGGCACCACTGTACAGAGGGGACAAAAGATAGAAAACGCCCAGTTCTAATACTGCAACTTTCTCCTTGCTCCCCGCCCTTAATTCAGACTAGACCAAATAAACATCAGCTTTAGTTTCCACTGTTTCATGCATGCACAGAAATAACAAATTAAAGCCCAGGCACTTGCTTCACAAACCACACATAATGATTATACCAAAATCAACTAAGAGTTTTGTGGTATCTCAAAGGCCAGCACATTTATTATGCCATAAGCTTTTGTAGATTAAGAGTCCAGTTTATCAGATGCATGAAATGTAATCCTCAATTGGCAGGTATTTATTACACAGATGAGATGCGGATGGTGCTGTGGGTTAAACCACAGAGCCTAGGGCTTGCCGATCAGAAGGTTGGCAGTTCGAATCCCCGCAAAAGGGTGAGCTCCCATTGCCAACCTAGCAGTTCGAAAGCACGTCAAAGTGCAAGTAGATAAATAGGTACCGCTCTGGCGGGAAGGTAAACAGCATTTCCGTGTGTTGCTCTGGTTTGCCAGAAGCGGCTTAGTCATGCTGGCCACATGACCCGGAAGCTCCCTCGGCCAGTAAAGCGAGATGAGCGCCACTACCCCAGAGTCGTCCGCAACTGGATCTAATTTTCAGGGGTCCCTTTACCTTTATTACACAGATGCAGAAGTGTAAAAGTTGGAGTTAAACAGCAATGAAGTAGAAAAAGGATGCTCTGTGATAATTTGGTTCTTACTCTTTTTTTTTTTGCATTTCATTGCCATTTGACTCCCAACTATTACCTTTCCCACTCTTTTATGTCCATGTGTATAAATACCTGCCAACTGAGGATTACATTTAATCCACAAAAGGTTGCGCCATAATAAATTTGTTAGTCTTTATGGTGCCACAAGACTCTTCTGTGTTTTTACTGCAGGGAGACCAACACAGCTATCCCTCTGGAAATGATTATAACTTCACTCCAAAATTATTGTTATAAAACAAACACATTTTAAATCTATTTTTGAAGCCAAACAGTTTATAGGAAAAAAGTAATCAAACTAGGGTTCTTCCCCATATATCTGTATCTAAATAAGCTCAAATATTCTTTACAATGATTAGGATGAAATGCAAACTAAAAAAACCCTGGGGAGGAAAGCAAAGCAGAGCTGATGTGCCCCAAGAGCTATAAGTTAATTTTGCTTGGTGCAAGGAACCTTGATAAAATGGATCATCGGCTTTTATTTATTCATTCAAAAAGTCATTATGGCTGTTAGGAAAGTCTTAAGAACTTGACAGCCATATAAATACATGGAGCAAAACCCCAGAATCATACAAACTACAAAATTTTTTTAAAAAAAATAATTATGGGGTAAATTAAGCTTGATTGGCAATGGCCATAATTCTTCATAGCTTCTGATGCAAAGTATGGTTTTGGATCCATCCAAACCCATCTCAGCCATAGATGGGGCCCTCTTTTCTCTCCTCATGGTGCTTGTGTCTGGGATAACTCAATAAGGTAATATCCTTCATTACAAAACTATTAATCCTTACGACAAACAGATTGTCTTTTTTAGGTGTAACAAAACCAGCATCATGAACCATGCAAATCAAACTGAAATACAACATTTCCAATATATATATAATGTTATATCCTGGTTTTGCCATATAAAACTTGGAAGATATAGACTGATCTAAATTACTGTAAAATATGTATTGTTTTCCAGATTCTTGATTTCAGTGCTCTCAAGTGCACTTACAGTAAAAATTATTTCTTTATATAATTGCAGCTTATACTGGGAGTGCTACATAAAGGTACAGATATAAGCAAATATAGCTTAGCATTGCATCATATCTACATTTGTGGACAAGCTGCAACTAGATTGCAATAAGATACCAAAATATGTAAAATGCTGCCTCTTCAGATAACTGACTTGCACGTCTCCTGCCTTCACGTTATCAGATAATGTTGTAAAGTGACTACATTTCTGTGCACTCTTCCAAGTAAATCTCAAGGAAAGAAAGTAAACTTACTTATGAGTAAACATGCATCATGTTGTGTTGCATATTCTCTAAAAATGTGCAGACAGTTTAAGAACAGTTCACAAAGGACGCATATATGCATACGAGCAATGTATATTCACAACATGCGTCCTATTCTTTCTCTGGAAACCTCCCCTTTTCACACGATTCTCGCACATTTTTCCAGGTACTGAGCTGTATGTGACCTCCTTAACTTCAACGTCCACACATGCATCCAGAAAGCTAAGGAATGGTTGTGCACAGTTGAGTCTTGCAAATATACTGCTGTAATAGTTTCTAATTACTAAAGGTAGCAGTGATTGATTCCTCTACAAAAGCCACACTCTAGTGTATCTCTGAAGCTTATATATTGTATTTTTCCGCTTATAAGACTTCCCCTAAAATATAATATCAAAAATTAGGCGGTGTCTTATACTCTGAGCCATCTCCCCCCATTTTCTTAAATCTGAGTCCCCCAAAATATACATGGGGTGTCTTATAGACGGGAAAATACGGTCCTTCCTAAATACCCATGTTCTGTCTAAATAAACTTATTCTAAAGGACTTTCAGAAAGGGAAGAAGATGGGTTGTATATAACGGTGCTCCTCTGCTGATTGAGTGCACTTTTGATTCAGTCAGTGGAAGAGGGGGAGGGAAGGTGATTTTTCATGGATTCCCTTTCTCCCCCCCCCCCGCCCCCCGATCTCCCCCAGAGAGTTGGGGGACCCTTTGAAGCAGCAGGAAAGGTGTTATAGGAAATAGGGGACACTGGCAAAAATCACTTTCCTTGACAATTCACTGATGGAAACCTCTGCTGAATCAGAGAAGCTTCTGTCAGCAGAGGCATATGAGCTATATTTTAAATATATAAAATGTCCATTTTGATTATAAATTATTTATATGAAATTGCTTCACTATAGGCAAGATAATTCTGAGTAACAAAAGATCCAAGCTCAGGCAAGATTTATGTGGAAACAAGACCCATCCATTCCAGTACGATTCACTGCCAAGTATGTATTTTTAAGGCTGATATCCTAAACACAATAAAAATCCAGCCACCCTACTGACCCAAATGTAATAAAACCTATAGATAAACCAACAATTCGGCTAGAAATAATCACAGAGCTAGAATAGAAACTAATAAAATCTGTAGCTCAGGAAATGATCAGCTTAATTCTTGTCCCTGCCATGGAATATCGAGGATGCCTTTGGTTTCCTCAAACCGACAGATTTTAGCCTCTATCTACAATATTTAAAATAACAAGATTGTCTTGAGTTAAACAGTTGTTCGAAAGATTTCTGAGCTAACATACTTTGTACATTCTGAAGCTAAGATTATTTCAAGCAGTTCAATAACGACTTGGGAAGCTTTGCATCATATAAATTAGCCATTCATTACTATTTACAAGTTATGCTTTAAAGGTCACAAAAGCCCTTTCTTAGCTAGTATGGGAGACAGTTCCCACTTGCATTGCCTGTAGGGTTGCCCAATGGTGCGTGAGACTATATTGTCTAATGCCTTCTACTCAGTGCTATTTTTCTAGAAAAAGAGGTGCCGGAACTCACTATGAACGCCTCCTTTGATCTCTTATAATAGCAATGGCGCTCAGCTGAGAGGTGCCTGGACTGAGTTCCAGTGAGTTCCAGCTGTGGGGAGAAAAGCCCTGCTTCTACCCATGAGTCGATTGGTGAAACCCAAATGTGAAGCCTCTTTTTCTATCTGACATCTCCACTGTTATTTGCTTCACTGTTCTGGGAATCTTGGCAAGCTGGTAGAAAAAAGTCTGGAGAAAAGCCTGATCAATTTCATGAGCAAAATGAATCTAATTTTTAAAATTGGGTACGTGGTTTGTGTGTATGCCCGCACACACGCACACACACTGTAGGCACAAGTAATAATAATATAATGAAATTTAGGTGAGGAAGCGTCAGTGAAATCGGCAACATTTTCCCTTCTTGGGTTGCACCAGAGAGCAAGTGGGTGGAGAATAGTGACTCAAATAGTCACTGGACACATGCCGCTGGTTACAGAAAAGAAAGGAGAAAGCAGGTAATCTTGCTTGTCAACAGTGACCAAAGAGGTATTTCTATACAAGGAAGAGAGGTTAAAATATGGAAATGAGCCATTCACATAATGGAATAACACTGGGCACTGAACTAAAAGGAAGCACTGCAAATAGAAAGCACCTGTTCACAGGTGGCACAAAAACGACACCACAGGAAAGCTGAAATGCAATTGATGCGCATGCAGGAAGGCACGTCTACAATATTTTAACAATCTGATTCTAGCACTGCGTTTATTTCGTGAAGGCACACCAACAGTGGGAAAGAGCTCAAAAGCACTTTTAAGTGGCATGTCTGGAATCTGTCTTGCTCATTATACTGTTATTATGTATTTGGATTTGTTCTAATAATTTTTTGTTTTTTCTTTTGTAGATGTTTAGAACACATCATACATTCACACAAAACACTGAAGTGACTCTTTATTTTTATAAATTAGCATACTAAACTAGTTTGGTTTGATATAACACAACATTCAAATTCAGCAGCAGGTGTGACCATGTTTAACTACTGCCACACACCCAATGTGCTCTATTAACACAAGTTACAATAATGCAGTTCAAATATCTGACATAAAAAAGCACCGAACTCCAGCTTTGTATTGATATTATTTCAGTATGTCTTTCACAGGATTAAACCTGAATAGTTGTTTAAAAATAAATCCACTACATTTTAAGATCTGATGAGGCAGTAATGCAAATTTGCGTTTTTTGGGCAAGAGATTCCAGCAGCAACAGTCTGTAGAACCTCAAATCAATGTTGCCTGTGGTGTTTTATTATTTATTGCATGTTATGCTAAGTACCTGTGAAAGGGGACATTCCTTGGCCAATGAACTCTGGTTCATATCCTTCAGTAAGTCCTTCAGAGCATTTCTTACTGTTGTGTGAGACCATTGTTCAGGAGGCAAGTCTTCTAGTTTAGGGCAACTATTTGAGACATAGATTAGAAAAAGGATTATTACAAGATTGCATTCTGCTGCAGAACATTCCTTTAAGACAGACAGATTTCATTTTGTGCATCAAGCAGATGCATCTGGAGATTGCTCTCAGTCTCCTGATTGTTCCGATTAGTTAATTACTTTATACAACACATCTGCTGTATTGATGCATGAATTATACATCAGCTGCATGTGGCGACTATTTTTTCATGTTACTTCTACCTTCCTGCTCTGATGCGCTTGGTAAAACAATTTAAGGTGTAATGCCTTCTCACGACTGATCATGAAAAGAATTAATATATTAGCTTCCCCCACTTTTAGTTTAGCGAAATTTAAAAAACCTCGACAGCAACAATAAGAGCGAACAAGTCATTCTTTTTTTTTTCAAAACGCACACAGATGGTGCTGTTCATGATATGCAAAAATATTTTTCTCTTAAGTAAACTTTATGTAAAATGCCTTCTTGTAATGCATCATTTAATTGACTAAAATGCAATATACTTTTAATGAGATACCAAAAGGAAAGCTATGAATCGCAGCTTTGTGAATATAAGGTTTCTACAATATTTTGGGGCGTGGGGTGGGTCCCGAAGAACTGCAGTAACAAAAGAATGCAGGTATTATTCTGAAGGGTGGCCTGCCTTAACTCAGCAGGAACTAAATATTCACAATATATCAAATTCTAGACTGCCACCCTGCGTGACATACCTGTGCAACTGGATTTTCAGTGTGACCACGTGATAAACATCCTGCAGCATGTCAGCTACTGTAGCATCAGGGGCATCCGTCACATAGGAGAGAGGAACTGGGTTCCATTTCCCAACCTGGATTAGTCCTGCACCAGACAGAAAGATTACAGGAAAAGAGGTTTCAATCGTGGGGCTGGTAATTTTAAGAAAACAGGTAAAAGAACCCATGATTACGGGATTCTTTTATATTACAGTTATTTTTAAAATTCACAGTCAACCACGTATGTCCTCTCCTCTTACATTAACAGATGAGCGGATATTGAGCGAGTTACTATACTGAAAAACATGCGTTTGTAAATTTCCCTGTAAGAAACAATAAGAGATGGCTCAGTCCTGAGCGGCGGGGGAAGGTTAACTTTCTCAACTGTCCACCTGCTGAAACGTATCTCTTCCTTATGGATCTTCAGTGGTATAGATTATTAAGGATTGTTACTCCACTGAAGGCATTTAAAAACAAAGCCATACTTCCAATGTTTCACACGAGCAAAATATATACTAAGAAAAATGCAATGCAAAATTTGAAATATACATTTTACATGGCTGCCGATTATAAGCAATAGCACAGCGTATCTGAAAATAAGGAATACCCTGTCCGCCCAGTCCCCCCACTAAAAGTAAATGAAGACTGTTTTGCAATTTATCAAGAAATGTTTACCTTTTGCTTGAGCAGCAGAGCTATGAGAATATCCAAGCGACAGCAATGCCATTTCAATCAGCTGGTTGAATAGCATGTCCTTCCTTACCAAAACAAATTCTGCATGCTCTTCTTTGCAATCATACTCAATGGAGTTTTCATAATGTTCCACTACACAGAAAACTGGAAGCATGGTTCCTGTAACACAACAATTTTAAGAAATCAAAATTTCCTTGTTACTTACATGTACTTTCCGAATGGGTTGTCAAAGAAATGCTATGCAGCTGAAATCCTACCCACAGATTCCTGCCAGATATAGGCTACATCACACGCATACATCTACAAAATGCTGTAACAGGTGTATGTACAGGTCTTGATCTGCTCTAGAATTCAGTACCTGCTTATAGAAACAGTGAGGTTGGCTGCAGAGAAATAATGTTGGTTGTCCTATCTGATTTGTTGTGAGCGTCTGCAATGTGACTACTTAAATACATACTCTGCAGAAGCCTTCAGAGCAAGCCATTGCAATGCCATCAACATAATTCTGTTTACAATAAAACTTCCCTAGTAGTGCCAAAAATACTGAATTACTAATTGTCACAAAATTTCACCTTTGTCTGGCTGTTCTTCAAATTTCACATTTACAAAACAGTGCAAAAGACACCCCCCCAAAACCCAAACCCCACCCAATCTAATGCTAATTGTTTTTACTGTTTGGAAATAAGCAGGACACACTCAAGTTACATCTAACAAGATACACATTCTGGAAAGAAAAGAAACACACACACCTACACAATTCTAATTATGTCACATTTACTGTAACCCAAGTTACTGCCATTATATCAGCAGCTAACTAGTAAAAAAATAAATACTGTGCCATACATGTGTGCACATAATTAACTTCCCTTTTTCTTTTTAAATTAATTTCAAGGGACTATTTTTACATTGCTGTGGTCCCAATGTATCAAGATGAAGAAAAGGTTTATAAATCATACATCACATCTCTCATTGATCTCAATGAGATGACAGCATTGCCAGTGAAACAGGCTAGGCCTTTTTTAAACATCGGAATATTTGTGGCTCTTAAAATTTCGCTTTCATTTGAGCTAGATTTGGAGTAATAGCCCACTGTTCACGCAGCACCGTACAAGTATCACTCACTTGCTATAGGAAGGAGCTGTTCTTGCGAAATTACAACTGATGACTTAAATGAGAGGGAAGTTGCATGTAAATATAAACCCCTACATCCCACTAAGCCAGAGGCAGAACTCTGGCTACCTACAGTGATGCAGATCAGACCCCTTTACTGACAAGATTTGAAAGGGTTAAACAGCCGCTACACGGGAGATGTCTCATGGCATATTGCCAGGAGGGCATAATCTTTAGCATAAATGATGGCAAAGGTTACTTTAACAGGGCGCCCAGGATCGCCAATTAGTCCTACAACGTTAATGCCTCTGTAAGCACTGCCCTATCTACATTTACAGAAGTCAACCAATCCTGGAAAAGGTATATAACGCATACTGCACTTGTAAAAGTGATTTATCGAAGACATTGAGGTAACTTGAACTATAGAATCTCTTTGTTGATTTGGTTCTCTTACACATACAGTAGCAGATTACAGCGAAAGGCTCCGTTTGAATTACCTCTGCACTGAGCAGTTCACCACCAGAGAAATCAGTTTGGCAAATCAATCCTTTCAGGATTGCTCAGAGAGATGTACAAGCTTCTCTTGGTTTGCTGAATAGGTTCAGCACAGACCACAAACCTAAACATTTGCCAATAATTTGCATCTTATATAGCAAGATGCTTCAGGAAGTTGAGTTTGGTTTGTTTGTTTTTTAAAAAAAGACTAGAGCATGAATATCATAATGTAAATTGCTGGTTTCTTCCTTGGTTCACTTGTCAGAGCTTGGATAAAATCTGCTTCACAATATGCTTTGACCCATCACTACCCAAATACACAAAGCATGGGAGTAGGGGACTGGATGGGATTGGAACGACTATTAAAAGCCTAACTGCAGAATCTGCACAGATTTTTGCATGCTTTAGAAATACAGTATCAACTTGTGCTTACTCTATACTTCCCTCCTACTGACCGCAAAGTAAGAAAATTACATTATTTGGGGGGGGGGGGGAGTAGACAGCCTCCCAACTAAAGCACCGTGGATTTACCCCCAGCTGTGCTAAATACAGATTTATTGTGGTATTTTGTATTATAATGGGGAAGTCAGTGTTGTTATTGTGTGAAAGGCCTGCAAGCTCCAGCACTTAAAACACAAATGCCCTTCTCAAAGAAGCAGCGCCTCTTCTTGACTACTCTTTTGATATCCCCCTGTAGCTACCAAAAGGTATCATCTGACTACAGATGTTAAATCTCAACAACCTGTCACAAGTGCCCTTCTATTAAATGTGAAAAATGCTAGACAGGAGACCACAATCTCAGCTAGCTGATCACTCTTGCAAGTACTTGGCAAGATCTCCAAGTGCAGCAACTTTATAACCTTCTAGTATTAAAGGGGAAAGCACTGGTCAGTGCTCAATGCTAAAAATACAGCATGATTTAAACCTGAAGGCAGTGTTAGAGGTTTTGCCGAAGGTTTATGAGTCTATGTAAACAGCACGTCTGCCATAAGAAGCAGAGAAGTCTGTAGAATCCTTGTCTAAAACTGTCCTGGCATTAAAGTTTGCTGTGCAAATATCACATAATACCAGAGACAGCTGAAATCTCCTATTTAGGAATTTATGGAACTTATATGTTTGCAGGCGTCAGAAAGTCTTTTTTATATAGCCCCAGTGCTTCACAGCATAATATTAATGCACTCTGTTTAAAAAGCAGCAATAAATTATATTTTTAATGCCTTACCCTGGCTTTCTTAAGATGCATACATTCTTGGCAAACAATCAATAAATAGGGTAATCATGAGCAGAGGCCAAAGAATTTGCTGAAGTGCTGTTTTTCCATTTTTAATAGATACAGATCTAACAATACGGACTGCTGTGTCTGTTCATTCCAAGATCAATATATTCTTTGTTTTCGCCAATCCAAGGAAAAAATAAATGATTGTATGATAAATGTTATGCATCAGAATGAAATGCCATTGCCTTCTAACTCTCTGTGTTTAATTGTCTTGGTTAAATTTTGTATTTTGCTTAGTAAATGCAAGAAGAAATCTGAATTATAAACTAGTAGCAATTATACTGAGAAAAGGAGTGCTAAAACAAAAGCCAAATTATATACAGTACATCTAGATATAAATTAACATGACTGTTGTGTATGATCCACAAAAATCATGTATACTATTAATTTTACTTTAAAATATTCATAATACAAGACATAACGCAGACACACACATACCACAATCAGTCACCGGCTCTAAAAGTGTCTCTTTCTTGTGAGAACGTCTAATTACAGCAAACCAGTCATTGAACAATATGACACCCAAGTTGTTCATTGCTCAGTAATGAATTGTACTTAAGGAAACAAAGTGCGAAAAATGGTCATCATAAAGGAGTTTTCCACTGAACACCAAAAACGCTTTGCATCACTTTCTTGAAGCCAACTAGCAAATGCAGTCAACCTTCCAATTTTGGACTCTTGTCAAGAGTAGAAGGAGAAATCTGGCTTTTCAAGAACCTATTATTAATTCACAAGCTATAAAAGTGTTTCGCTCAATGCCCCACACAGAACGAGCTTATTACAAGAGTTATCTTTGACTGGTAGCAGTAGTACTAGGTTCTCAACAAGATGGGTAATCTGAAGGTAAGGAGTCTTTTTTCCCCTATTAAAAAGGACTCCACCCATAAAAATGCTCCACCCAATAATACAGTTCAACATTCCAAATGCCAGGATGAGATACACGTAGTACAGAAAGGTAGTACTGAAATACAATTTTTTTTAAAAAATCTTGGAAATATGTTTCTTCTAAAAGACACTATATTGGTTTTTTTTTAAAAAAATAATGTTCCATATTCAGAATTATCGTGTTACCTTTTCTAGCATGTGTTTTCATCAGATGTCCAGAGTGTTTTAAAGGCACTCCTTGCATTTTAGTTCCTGTACTTCCAAGTCTTCCTCTTCCTAACGGGCTCCCATTCTGCTCCAAGCGGGCAATTTTGGCTGGTGGACCCTTCGGATCGCTTACATTGTTAGACATTTCTGAATGTTCTTTCCCCTGAGTTGTCTCGTTCAAATGATCCATACTCAGTCCCGCCTCTAAAGATCACCTGCCATGATTTAAAAAAATATATATGTGTTGTATACGCGTGCGTAGTTTTATGTAGGCAGCTTTACACATGTACATGATACATCTGTATAGCATGTTCACATAATATTAAATATGTATCTTAAAGAAAAATACACTCTCAGGAAATTTGCTTCATTGTCAAATTATCTCAAAATCTTAGGAATTTCTAAGCCTACTAAATACATTAACTGATGTACAGTATATACAGGATTTGTATCTTAAGAATTCAAGAGTGAGAATAGTAGGTGTGACTGATTAAGTAGCATTCACACAGTAATATACCCACTGCTATAGGTCTCTCAGGTGTATGTTGTAAGGTTATGCTTTTGCACCAAATTTCTTGCTTTATCAAAATATTTCTCTTTAATAAAGAGAAGCCGTATATTGTTTTCTCCTTAGGAATAAAGAGGATAAGACTTTCAACTAGGCATGCAACAGATCAAACTAGTAATATGATACATCCATACGTATCTTTTAATATATAAAAATACCCAGGTTCCCATTGCTCAACAGTCTCTGGGAATTTCTTTTATGTAGCTTAACTTTTTAAACTTAGGAATTAGGTTGATCGACAACAAATAAAAAGATGTAGGTATGTGTTTTCCATATTCAACAGCAGAGTTAAGAAATGCTAGGGCAACTATCACATCTTATAAAAGTCACGTGGAGAAAACATGTCTCTTTGGACAATCACAACTTTTTGGGGAAATCATATTACAAACCTTTCAGCACTTAAAAGAAATCCCTGATACATTTTGGATAAATATTAGAACACTGATAAGAGATGTGAAATGAAATAACAAAACTACATACAACTTACAGTATATTCAGTACTGAAACAGACACCACTGCATTTGAAATTTTAATTCAGTTCACCATGATTGCTAATTCGTTTTTAAATCGCAATGTTCAATGATACAAAGTAAAAGTTACAGATGAGTACTGTTAATACTGACATGTCACAGAGAGAGGGAAAGAAGCTGTTGACTCCTTTGAAAATGTGTGAAGGGTTTCGATGGTACTTTCATTCTGGATGAATACTTACTTTAAAATATGGTCTCTGCCACCTTTCCTAATTAAGGTTTATCTACAATGCCTGGTGTATTATATATATATATAGCATGTTATAGCATATATATATACATACAGTATGATCTCTAAGAACAGGTGACCAGTCATTTATGAAACAGTACTTACACCACTGAGCATAAACACTCAAACATGGGGGCAGGGAAGGTACAATTAAATAGAAAGAAATAGACTTGTGAATACAGAATGCAGAATAAATCAATTACACTTCTCCAGTTCTGACGAAACCTTCATTTTGGTGAAGATGCTGTATATCCCTATTGTAATTTGTTTCTTGTTTAATCATACATTGCTTTGTCTTGCATGAACACTGTGTTTATCTGAAGGTTTAGATGCAACCTTAAGAATGCCAGCTGAATAACTATAAAGTTTAGAATATAATGGTTATTTATCCTTACACTCTAGGGTGACATGCTGAGAACCAAAGGTTTACCGTTGATTGTGGTCCCATCTGTTTTTGGTTATGAGTCTCATTAACAATAAATATGCCTACTTTAATCACTTTTTTTAATCAAGATTATTCTTTTTCATTACATTAACTGCTATTTAACCCAAAACTGCACATCTAAATTACCAACATCTATAGCATTTGGTAGTGCTTCACCAGAACACTTTGTCTGAGATTCTAGTTTTTCTCTTGTACTCAAACAGGCAAGTCCCTGTCACTCTCTAAAAACTAACACTCACCTGCTAGAAAGAATAGCCATCACAAGCCAGCTCGCCATTACCTCCTGCCCAACCAACAAAAGTGATAAGATTACCATTCATTTAATGTGTATTGCCTAAACACATGGAGCAGGTCGTTTTAAATTGGACTTTGAAGACCCGCCCACTATGCATCCTTTTAGCTCAGCCACCTTGTAAAAAGATTTGTGTCGCAAAGCAAGATTGTGTGCACATAAAACACCTAATTTACTAATTTTGAACTCTATGCTAAAGTTCATCAAAACCTCCACCTGAAATAGTAATGAGCAACTGTCAGCATGATTTGCCTATAACAACTCTGAAGATGACAGGGCCAAAAGCTTCTTCCTGTTTCACCTTCAAGCATTTGTTCTATGCACAAGTTTCCAGCACAAACATTAGTTTCAAGGTACAATTTCCTAAGTGCACTACTAACATAGCAATATGACATTCTAAGCATTTTTCTTCTAAAAAAATGGAACTCAGCTGTCAGAGCCATCCTTCCTCTAGGAGAATGGAGTATTGTATTATACCTTCAACACTTCGAGAGTTAGCCCCCTCCCCTTTCTTCTCTTTCCCCTCCTCCTCTCTCCAGATAAAACCCCTTAATCACATTTAAGAGAGGCTCTGTTCTTATCCATTCCATATGGCTGTCATAATCCAGGCCAAGCTTTCACTGTGACCTTTTAAAGAGACAAAGAAGCAAAACACTATCTAGAAACAGGAACACTGCAGTTTTGAGCGAAATTTTATAAAAAGACCTGAAACTCACCACTTCAAAACTTGACAGCATATAAATAATGGAAACAAAGGAGATTTCCTTTGCACACCGATCTCTTGAAGAGGAGGAAGAAGCTCAAGTCTGATGTTTTCTAAGTCCTTTTTTAATCAAAAAAAATTAAGGAAACCTGGAGGATACCTCCCTCCCAAAATTCTATTTTTCTGGGGAAGGGGAAACACATAAGCAAAGCATCACAGCCATGGGAGGGGGAGGCAAGAAGCGGGGAGGGGGGAGGAGGGCAGAGGTTCCAATTAATGTACTGAGAATCGTAGTCTCTCCAATAACGGGGAATGAAAAAGTCTAAAAAATTAACCAGACAAGTGTAATGCTCCCAATAATAAAAGTTTCTATTAAAGGAAAAGAAAAGTAAAACTGAGATAAGTGGTAACCTGTCTAACTCTGCTTTCAAAAAAAGTGTAAATCAGAGAATGAAGATGAGGAGGAAACGAAACAGCTCTTCTGCCTAATATTTCTGAAAACAGAAAATGTATTGATCTTGTCCCTTACAATTATTTTCTAATAAGACACAGGCACACAAAAAATACAGCTAAAGACATCCCTTCCCCCTTCCCCCCCAAAAACTAATCCAAAAACTTTCTGCATAAACCCTCCATAGAAAAAGAAACATAGCAAAAAACGTAAAAAGGATATTAGAAAAGTTCCAGTAAAGGCACTAAAATTCAGTTTCACTATTGTCCTTGCTGTTCGGGGTTTTTTTTATAATCATCATCATAATAATGCAGTATGCCTCCCCTTCCTCATTAACCCAGAGAGATTGCGTTTGGGGGGGGAGGGAGGGGGGAGCGGAAGGAAACAGTCACCACCAAAAGTAAAAAAAAAAATATCAAAAAAATCACTTCACTTCGGAGAATTAAAAAAAATAAAATAAAAAAATAAATCTACTTCCGAAGACTTAGGGAGAAACGAAAGCTGGGGAGAGAAGACGAGAGGAGGGTGCAAGAAGGGAAAATCAGGTTACCCCAAATAGTAATAACAAAATAAATCCTGTGAGCTTTCAAAATTCTTGTTGTCCCTCGGCTGGCTATTATGGTTATTTAGGCCGGTTTGGTGGTTGTTGCTGGATGTTACAGGGTGGTGTGCCTGCGTATTTGCGTGTGTGTGTGTGAGTGTGTGTCCCCCGGACGTTCGTTGCTTGCTTGCTTGCTCGCTCTCCCTCTCGCTCGCTCGCTCGCTCTCCCTCTCTCTCTCTGTCCCCATTAAATTATTAGTTGACTCATCACTCCTCCTCCTGCTCCTGCTGCTGCCGCCGCCGCCGCCGTCCCTTCTCCTGCTCCTTCCTCTATTGCTTTCTGCTCCTGCTGCCGCCGCCGCCGCCGCTTCTTCCTTCTCCTCCTCCTCCTCATTTTAATACAAAATAACACCGAGGGCCACCGGCTTTTTCCCCCCTCTTTTTTTTTTTAAATATGTATACAGCCCAAGACAGGAGGAGGACGTAGCCTCCCTGCTGCTGCCTGGAGCTCTTCCCCGGCGGCCCCGGATCATCCGACGCGTCCTGGGAGGGAGAGAGAGACACAGAGACAAGCAGGAGGAGGAGGAGGTGGCGGCGGCGGCGGTGGAGTAAACTGGGGCGGGAGGGGGGGTGGAAGGGAGAAAGGACATCTAGAAGGGGAATTGGATTAAAAAAGGGGGCTGGAGGGTTAAGGCTGAAGGGGGAGGGGGTTAAAAGTGAGGGGGGGAGAGAGAAAGAGAGAGAGAGGCAAAGGGAGGGGAAAAGAGAGAGCCGAGGGGTGTGCGATTTCCGGCACAGGGCGCGCAAGAATTTGTAATCAGCTTGATTAGTGTGAGGCGGCTGTGCATTTATTACACACAATACCCAGAATAACAGGGAGCAATGCGAAAACTGGGAGAGGGGAAGAGATGCCGCCGGCAGCTGCACGAGGCGAAAACGATTAGGGAGTGCGGAACGGGCTGGCGAGAGGGACAGGCCAAAAACAGCGGCGGCGGCAGAAGCGGAGGCCACCTTCCTTGCGCAACGAGAGAGGGCGCGCAGGGGTTGGAGAGTCTGTGGAGAGGGGAAGAGGAATCAAGGAGCCGGGGAAGGGAAAGCAAGGAACAGCAGGCGCTGCTAGAGTCTTGCAACCGTGCGACAAACAAACAAACACACACACACACACACACACACAGCCTTCCCAACATCAGCCCGGTAGCAGCCATGACCTAAGCAGGAGAGGGCAAGGGCGCACGCACGCCCATCGGGTGCCAAAGGCGAAGGGAGGCAACTCCGGTAGCGCACTCAACAGACTTGGAAACAAAGTAGGAATCGGAAGAACGCGGGCATCTGTGCGGGCAGCGAGATCGCCGGGGGGGGGGGGGAGAGCAGGTGCCTGCGAGGCATGGAAGCATATGGCTGGCAGTCATGGTTCTATAGCGAGGGAGACAGGATGTAGTGCGCCTGTGTATACTCTTGTTTGGGAGCGGGGGCGAGGGGGGGAACCTTAGAGGTGAAAGTTCTCCTTTCGAAAAGTTGGCAGGGTATCAGCAGATTTGCAGTCTACATGCCAGTTCAGGTGACCCGGCTCCAAGCAAATATTACATTTGGGCAGGCAACGTTGCCTGTTGTAAACACGGATGCATGTGCACTGCGTTGTATTTCCATGGAACTAGTTCTGCACAAAGAACAGGTTTCATTGAAGATGCTTTTTTTGGGAGCCTGCCACTAACAAGCAGAATAATTCGGATCTCTAGGACTAGGATCTACAAGCCTAGCAAAAGCCAGATTGCGCCCATTTGTAGGGGGTCCTTAGCAACATGTCAAAAGGTAACAATTGGCAGTCATTCAATGGAGTTATTCCATATTGAGACTCCAGTGTACTTCTGTTTCTGGTATTGTAAATAGTGATACTGTCCATAGTTAAGGTGACAGGTATCTTACATGAAGTGTCTTGCAGACTGTAAGTGCAAATAACCTAGTAATAAAAATGGATTAACCAAGAGAACCTTCAGGCTTAAACCTAAGCATGTTTATTTGAATGTAAATCATGTTGGCTACAATAGGCTAAGTTGACATTTGAAGCCTTTTTCTATTAAATGGGGGAAATGGACAGGGTACCACGACACAGGAGTTATGATCTGACAGTGTAAGGAACTTCATATACTTCAATTTTTGTTTTGCACTGAGGGAGGGGTGAAAGTGAAGGCAGAGGAGCATTAAAACAACTCCTTAAAGGTGAAAGAATATTACAAGAATAGGACCCTTGTCATCCTGTCCCAGTGCTGCATTCATCCAACAGAGAGAAGGACTGAATACTACTGTTTGTGATGAAAAGTTGGAAATGAACAATAGTACAAAGACAGTATGAAACTGGGCAGACATAGTCATCCTTAATAACCTAGAAAAAATGTCTAATGCTGTTTATCTTTGTTCACGTAAATAAATTCACAATAATAATGAACAGTCAAATACATGAAAACGTGGTACTGAACACTTTCCAAAGTTAGAAAAGCAATTGGTCGCTGGTTGAAATGGAATTTAGTATACCTTCCACATTGGTGGAAGGAAGACCTGTGCTTAGGGACAGAAAAGTACAGAAGGTGGTAAATTATTTATTTGCAACTATAATAATTATAATTATGAGCACTATAATGCACATGCTGTACCAGCTAGAGAAGGAAGAAGACCACACTGGCAGATAGGAAGAAACAGTCTGCAAACAATCCAAGGGGATAGATGCTTATATACTGATAATGATGGGGGGTGGGGGTGGAATACAAGTTCACAAACATGCTGGCTGTGATCCAGAGACCAGTTAAGCCGGACAACTTGAAATACAAGATACTTTCATCTTACTCCTTCATTCTTTAACCCAAGTACAGCAACATAATTAGCTTCTGGATCAGGCTAATTATTAATTGATGTGTATGACTGGCAGAATCTTTACTTGTGTTACCTCAAATGCAAATGTATTTTTAAAAAACAAGAAATGAGGGTGCTGTCATATAAACTTAAGGAGTTTTCCTAAATAGGCAACAGGAAGATGATTCTTTCATAACATGCACAATGAAAAATGCAGCATTATGAACTTTGAACATAGAAAAAGTACAAATTGGTAAATGCTCAGAAAAAACAAGTGTATTAAACGCACCCACACCTTACTATAACACCAGAACAAAGCATCAAAGTTACACAGAGAAATATAGGCTGACGTCTACTGAAGTAAACACAAATACCAAAGAGTGTGTTAAGAAAATGGTAATGGGGTGAAATGTATAAAATATTTATAACAGCCAGCAATGGACAGAATAGATTATTGTGTTAGAAATAAAGAGCATGGGGCCTGAAACATAACAGTGTTATACAACAGAGTTATTTCAAGGAGTGCAGCTGAAGGTGGAATAATTTAACATTCAGTGTGTTTGTGGGCTTGCCCAGAGACACACAATATTTATTGCTGGTGACTTCACACATGCATCTTCATCACTCAGTATCCCCAACACATGCAAGTGATTACCTGCACCCACCACAGATCAAGCAATTGCATGCTTTTGCATCCCTTTGCATTATTTCACGAACTGTTATTACGTTACAGTTCAGCTAATGACTATCCGGTGATGAGCTGTGTATGAGATCATCCAGGGAGACCCTTCTCAATGTTTCTCCACTGGCAGCAGTTAATTTGGTGAGGACATTTAATGGGCCTTCTTTGTGTGTGGTGCCACCATAGCCCTGGAATTCCTTTCCACCTGAAATTCATCTACCACTCACTTGGTTGACCTTCAGGTATCAGGTGAACGTTTGGCTTTTTGTTCAGTCCTTTAGACAATAAAGGTGCAGGTTTGATGTCCTTGCTCCAGTCCTATGTATGTATTTCTATTTGTTTTAATTGAAATGGCCAATTTATTCATCTTATTGTACAACATCTAGAGTGATTTGGATGCAAGGCTGTATACTGGGAATTAATACAGATAAAATAAATATGCATGAATGTGAATCAGCCCCAAGCTTGTACTCTTTAAGCCAATTCATCCAATACAGTCTTGTGGACACCAGTGACACTACTCCAGAATAACTTTGCTCTTAGTTTGCCTTCTCTTTCTACTTGCATTAGCTTTAAGAGTTAAGACAATTACTTCACTGAAGTTTGACTACAGGCCACAAGCTAGTTAAGACAATATCTGTGCATTTAAGACTATTTAGTTCCAATACCACGAATAAATAGGTGGCTCACAAACCACTTGGTTCAGAACAGTCCCAAAGGCTTAAAATTAGATTTTAGGTATACTGTTTCATGCGGGAGAGAGGGGAAAAGGGAAGTCCTATCGCACCAGCAAAAGTCCATTCTACTGGAAGACAGCCACAATTGGATATCACCCTCTTACAATGTAATCAGCAAGCTATTTAAAATTCTGAACCTGTATTTATACTTGTTTAATCCAAATTAAACTGATTTTAATCCAAGTACACAACTTTAAGTGATTTCTCAATCAACTCTAAAACGAAGTCCACATTCTAAAATAGGTGACCAGTTAGACTTTTTGTGTCCTTTGCATTCATTAATCTGAATTCTGAATATGATTTCAACCATGGAAGCATATGTCAAGCACATCCAGTCCTTGACAAAGACTTTTAAAAGTATCCAGATTGTGGTTGGATACAGTTAAAATCTTTTAACAGTAAATGCTCAAATCACCAAATCATAATGAAAGGGATTCATTGTTGTTTTGAATCGTCATACAACAATTTAGGTATCTTTCCTGGAATATCATGGTTAAGGATAAATTAAGAGAGTACTGTGATAAAGTAATGAACCTGAAACAAAAAATTATGTAGTACCTAAAATGGTGATAAACAGATATCAATCAAAAGCAATCAATATTAGTGTTCTAAAAATGCATATACCTCCATATCACAAATTGCTTCTCTGTACTGGGCTAAAACTTGGAATGCAAACAAACTGAATGGTATGGAAATGTAGACATAGGAATTCTAAATGAGAATCTATGGGTTATATCTAAGTAGATGCAATGAAATTAATGGGCCTAAATCTGAGGAACTGAGGCAGATAGTGGGGATGAAAGATGAAGTTCTAGGCCTAATAGATGAAATAAAAACCAACAAATCGCCAGATCCAGATGGCATCCACCCGAGAGCTCTCCCAAAGAACTGAAATGTGAAATTGCTGGTGTTCTGACAAAAACATATACCGTATTTTTTGCTCTATAAGACTCACTTTTTCCCTCCTAAAAAGTAAGGGGAAATGTGTGTGCGTCTTATGGAGAGAATGCAGGCTGCACAGCTATCACAGAAGCCAGAACAGCAAGAGGGATTGCTGCTTTCACTAGTGCTCTTGCTGTTCTGGCTCCTGAGATTCAGAATATTTTTTTTCTTGTTTTCCTCCTCCAAAAACTAGGTGCGTCTTGTGGTCTGGTGCGTCTTATAGAGCGAAAAATACGGTAACTTGTCCCTCAGATCAGCTTTCATACCTAAGCACTGGAAAGTAGCCAATATAACATCAATTTCTAAAAGGGATTAGAAGTGGGCTGGGGGGAGGACCCTGGAAAATGCAGTCCAGTTACCTTAATGAACGCCCTAGGAAAACTGGAAAATATTGTTAAAGATAAAATAACTAAGCATGTAGAACAAGCCTCACTGAAGAAGACTCAGCATGGCTTCTACAAGGACAAATATTTTCTCATGGACCTTTTAGAATTTTTCTTAAGAGTGTCAACAAGCATATAGAAAGAGGTGATCTGGTTTAAAAAGTTTAGTAATCATGGAATAAAAGAAGAGGTCCTCTTGTGGATCAGGAATTGGATCAGTATTAGGAACCTGCCACAACATAGATCAAAGCTCTCTACAGATCCCACCCTGCAAATGGTGCTACAAGAGGTACCCACTGTTTTACTACTATTAGGCTAAATTCTGAAAAATATTAATCAAAATTAACATCATGACTTGATCCATCTCATGCTGGTGGCAATAAATATTTGTTTAGCCAAATAAAGTGGGAAACACAATATTCTGGCAATTAAAGACTGGTTGAGTAAGTTTTGGGACGTGGCTATTAGAGGAAAATGTCTAAAATCAAGGGTGCATGTACTCATTAACTGTACAAATTTCAGAATAAATGGTGTGTGTTTATATTTTAAAGAGGCTATGGACAGATGGCTTAGAAAACATTGGTGTACACGTGGAATAATATTTTGCTATGGTATAATGGAATGGGGTGTTACTTTATATAAAATATTAATTTTATTAACTTAATGAAACTAATGGATGGGGGGAATAGTTCGTCTTGTATACTATTTGTAAGCAGTCATTGCATTGTGTTTCTTTGTAGCCTATCACTGAACTGTTCCTGCACCTGCTAGTTTCTTTATCTCTTTAGCTTATAGCAAGGACAAAATATTCCTCCTAGAAGCCCCAGCAGTAAATTCCAATTTTACTTTTTATTTTACTTTTAGAACTCAGGGCATGAAGCTTATATCAAAATAGAGAACAGAAAACACTCCAGCACAATGCAAGCAAAACTTACTTACTAGTTTTATTTTATACACTGAAATCAGACATGGAAAGGGTTTCCATTTTCAGCCGGCTATTTGGAAGAGTGTTTATGGAAAATATATAAACTATCAGTTATTTTTATTTAATCATCTGATCAGGTATTAATCAAGGCATACATACCTTTAAATTAAAGGGTAAAACAATAATTTGTGTGCCGAATGTAACAGTGCTATATCCCTAAGTGACATTGTGACTGATTGCTGGTACTCAGTCAGATTGGACTCATTGAAATTTATGAACATGGCTAAGTTAGGGCTATTAATTTCACTGGGTTTACTCTGAGTAAAACTTAGTTGAATACCACTCATTACAATGATAGTATCAGCACATTTCTGTAGAGAAAATGTGAAGGCTTCAGAAATACTTGTTAATTCGGATCTGAATATTGGAAGAGGCACAACATTGTAATTGATTTGTATGGAATCAATAGTTGCAATTACAGTTAGAAACTGCTTTCTGATCAAACAGGTTCTTTCTTAACCATTGGCTTTACAAGTTATTATATTAGCAAATTATTGCTCAGATTAGAGCGCTATTTTGAGTCACATAAAGTTAAATGTGGCACAGAAATGAGAGATGATCAGACCCAAATGTATGTGCAACTGGGGAAAACTCAGCAATGCACAATCTTAAGAAGTTTTCAGATACATTGGTACCTGTTGTCAACCTTAGATGGGTCTTCAGCAATTTCGTAAAAAAATCCTTAACTGCTTAAATGCTTCCTTAAATGCCCTTCACATTATTTTCAGTAATGCTTACGGTATATCAATTTTGTAAGAGAGGTCTGTATTTTATCCCCACACAAATACGGAGAGAGGCTATGGCTGGGAAAGTGCTTGATTTGGCTGGTCAATAAGCTGAAATCCGAACAACCATTTGAATTTGGATTTCCAGTTTATAACTTTTGCTCTTAACATTTACATTGCAGCTGATGCAAATGTTAATAAATATATTAACATTTATATTGCACATGAAATAGTGCTACCCCACTTAACACAGAAAACATGCTGCCACAGCTGGCTTGGTAGAAACACAGAAAGTTTCACTTTCAGGCTCAGAACTGGTTACAGTGACTGGCAGTAACTCTGTCGTCAGAAGAGAGATTTCCCATCCCTCTGCGGAGTAACAAACGATTGAACCTGTGACCTTTAGCATGCATGTTCTCTAACCAACGAGTCATGCCCTTTCCTAACACCCACTTTAACATCTATACAAAGCTTTGGGGTTATGGTATTAATTAGCAATACATGTTTGTAATCTCAGTACTATATTCTCAGTAGGGTATACCACAAGAAAGCTGTATCTCTCTCAGAGTGATCACACAAATTTTGCATTTATGTTCTCTTTGTTATGTTCTGAGAGCATTCTATGAAATGAAAACTGCTGTAAATTCTCCAGGCTTGTAATTAATTGTAGTTGCAAATTCCTTTCTTGTGTATCTGCCACCAATAAGGCAGATCCTTTACAGATTTATCTGGAAGTAAACAGCATTTAACTCGAGGGGACTTGCTTCTGAGTAGACACAGCTCACACTCTTAACCGCTTTATATGCAATACATTATTTTAATAAGCAGAATGTGGATCATGTTACACAAAAGCTAGATTACTGGTAAAATAAATGGACTAAATGAAGAAAAAGCATTTTCCTTAAATTAACAGTATAGTAAGCCTGCCATTTACATGGCGGTCATGTTCCAGGGATTGAGCCTAAAGCCAAGATCACATATAGTCAAAACCCATTGGGTTCAATGGTGGGTAGAATTGCCAAAGTCCTTTTTGCCAGGACCACACCTCCTTTCCACCCCTTTGTGTCATTTTGGGTTTTTTCGCCAAGCATGTAAACCGAAATGTGCACAGGTTAAATCATTTGTAGGCAAACTAAGGCCCGGGGACCGGATTCGGCCCAATCGCCTTCTAAATCCGGCCCGCGGACAGTCTGGGAATCAGCATGTTTTTACATGAGTAGAATGTGTTCTTTTATTTAAAATGCATCTCTGGGTTATTTGTGGGGCGTAGGAATTCGTTCTTTTTCCCCCTTCAAAATATAGTCTGGCCCCCCACAAGGTCTGTGGGGTGAAAAAGTTTGCTGACCCCTGGGTTAAATGCACATAAGTTGCAACACATTTATGAAGAAGAAATCTTTGGGTGTCAGAACTAAGAAAAATGAAACTTAACCTACAGATAAGTTGCTCTGAAATGGTAACTAGTAGTTGATCAGATGGGTCATAGGAACCCTGTGGCGTGGAACTACAGAGGGGCATGTGTGTTTTTTTTTCATTATGAAGAGATTCCAAATAAATGTCCTGAGTTGTGCACACAGTGGGGGCTGCTTTCTTCACCTCCTTTTAGCAACAGTCCCTCATGTCACATGAAGTACAGCACTGTTACAAAAGTAACATAAACCCAAACAAAGGAAGAGGAGAGAGATAATAAGTAGCAGACATACATCCTATGAATAGTTACTTAAATACATTTGCAGAAAGTAGCTTTAAGCAGTTTAAATGTGCGCAGGATGGCAGTCTTAGAGCTTGGAGCACCATATACAACTTCGGGCAAATTTTAAACTATGCATAATGGACATATTCTGAGGTAACAGAAGTAGTAACCCACTAAAAGATGCTTTTCACTATACCTGTCAACTGACAAAACATCCTTTGGATATGTTGGCATCTTCCTTTCGGAAAATATTAAGAAGATATCTGCTGAATCAGACCTATCTAGTCCAGCATTCTTTTCTCACACAAGCCAACCAGATGCCCATGGGAAGCCTACAAACAGGACATGAGCAGAATATCTCTCTCTTGCTTGTGTACCAACACAATTGTATTAAGAGGCATAGAGCTTTTAAACCACGACCAACCTGCCACCTTTTGCCCCATGATGACTTTCCTACTGCAAAGGATTTTTGCAAAGCATAACAAAGCAACACAAATTAAGATAAACAAATATTTAGCAATTGCCAAAAACATGCAAGTTTCCCCAATCTAACCAACTGTTGACAAAGTGAAGTTCTCAAACATTTTCATTGGGTCGACCACCATTAAAGAAACCAGATCGTCACCCAATCAGACTGATATTCGCTACATCTCCAGATAACATAGATCTTTTTCAAATGGCTCCCCACCCCACATCCTGCATTTAAGTGCTACACTGGGAATTACTAAATATAGTTCGGATGAAAATTAATGGGCAAGGGTGAAAGTTAGCATTGTATAATAAGTAGGTCTGCTAGATGAAAAACAACTGGCCCATAGAGCAACTTAATCCCTTAGATACCTGTGGTTTAAAGGTATTGTTTTTAAGTACCACGCATCTTAGAGAATTCAGTATTTCATAATGAAGGGTAATAACACGTTTAAATGTTGTCTATTCCAGGCACTAAATAATAAGTAGGCTAAGGATTTGAGTTAATAGCTGGAAGAGGAGTGGATCTTTAAAAAATCTGCTTTTTGGAACATGGTATTTCAGAGTGGCTAGGGTAGTCTGTTTGATGCATTTACACATAAAATGTATGTTGGAAATATTATTTTATGTACTTTTAACATTTATGTCCTGCACTGTGATCCAAAAAGACTATCAGGGAGGATTACAGCATTAAAAGTACAATGATACACACACTTACTTGGGCATAAGTCCCAATGAACTCAGTCGGGCTTACTGCTAGGAAGACATGTACACTGCACATATCTAAAACAATATCAGTTAAAGTGATAAGAAACAAGAAAATCTAATGTAAGGGGGCAGGGAACAGTCCATTAAAAGGACATCCACTATTTGTTCTGAAATAGAATAAGTTTGAACTATCTTCCAGAAGACAAAGATAAAGTCCACTGGGTGGTCTTGATTGGAGATGGAATTCCAAAAGCTGGAGTTACTACTGAGAATATCTTGCTCTTTGTCCTTACCAACCTGGCTTCAGAGAAGGGGCTCAGAAAAAGGACATGTCCTGAAGAACTCAGTGGAGAAGTTTTTCCTTTGGGTAACTTGGAACTAAGCTATTTAGGGCTATGCCAGCACTTTAAATTGCATTCAAAATCAAATTGAGAAGCAATTCAGACTGATAAAGATATAACCATTTTTAATCTAAAAGTCCCTGGAACTTCCAAGCCACCACCTATTCAGTGGTGCCCCCAAAAGGCAGACAGGAAACTGAATGTAAATGCAGGTGATCCAAAAGTAGATACTGTAACAGTTATCACAATTGCCTTGTTCAAGAGGACAGGAACATCTCTTTTGCAGAGACAGCTCTCTTCGACAGGTTAAAAGAATTAAAAGTGCACATCTGCAAGGCTCCTGCTGGCATCCTCAAGTGAAATCACCTAAGACTATTCCAAGAATCACGGACTCCTCCTTGGTTCATGTCGTAACATATGCAAGATGCTTTATCTGCAAGCAGGTCACAGTAGACCACAGACAGTTCATTTTCATTCAAAATCAAGTCCTCAATTATTGCTGAATCTCCTCCACCCCCAAAATGATTTGGAATTGTAAAGCAGAAGACACAGGTTTACCTGCCAATAAAATACACCCTCCATTTATTTACCTGGCTCATGGTTTTTCCCAAAGTTATCTCTTCTTTACACAATGAATTTGGAAAAGGTGCATCTTCATCTCCTCCTTTCCCTCTCCATGAAATGTCTTCCAGCCATAGAACTACCACAAAATAAACTGGGAGGGAGGCTTTCTTGCCTTAACACACACACCCCTACTTTCTTCCTCTGAACTGAAACAAAAAATTATCTAAAAGTGCATAGAGCAATACAGCATTTTCCTTTACCCTTCTTCCTGCATCTCTTACCCAGAGACCACCTAACCTCTCCAGCTCTCACCAGGAGAACAGAAATGAACAGCCTCTATGTACAATCACTCCCCTGTAAGTTATGCAAGGCAACAAATGATCACAATTGCTCTTTGCTATAACAACTGGCAGGAACGTAAACCAGAATGATGGTTCTGAAAGAGCCACATCAGTTCCCATCCAACGACTGCTACTGCAAGTGTTCACCTTCTTCAGCTAACCATCCTTCACAAGTTAACTTCTAGACAACCCTGTATTCCTTCCACACATTTTCCTGCATGTGTGGGTACACAGAAATGCATACTCAGCATCTACCCACTAGAGTAGCCAACCCAGAAACTGGAACTGTAGAAAGGGACAATACTTTGTTCCAGCTGATGTTTTGGGCCAGAAATAAAGAAATAGCAAGAATGTGTCAATAAACTTAAGAGTCTGGTAGGCCAGGTCCAGAGTCCATCTAGTCTAATATTCTTTTCCAGTTAGGCTTTGCACTGAGCTATCTGTTTTGCGGATAGTTGGAGCCAGTTTACATTCCATCAACACACACACACACACACACACACACACACACACACGTGTGTGTGTGTGTGTGTGTGTGTGTGAGAGAGAGAGAGAGAGAGAGAGAGAGAGAGAGAGAAGAATGGCCACAGTGTGCACCACTCTGTTATACTGAATTTCATTTGCCATATTTTTGCCCAGTCAGCCACTTGGGATAGGACTTTTGAAGCCCTTGAAAGTTTGTATGAATTTTCTCCATCCTGAATTAATGGTCTCACCCACAACTAAACCATGGCTACCTTACTGCTCAACTGATGATTCAGGTCTTTGAGTGGGAGGGCTTGCTTTCTTCCTCCGTCATAAAAAACCTTGTCCATTTGTTCTTACTCTCTGGTTCCTGTTCTTTAACCAGTTCTGGCACAAAAGAGGACCCATCATCTTATCCCTATCTGGAATAACTTTATTCAGGAAGCTTTCAGGAGGGACTTTGTCAAAAACATTTTGGAATCCTCAAAAACAATGTCAGCTGGGTTATTCCAATATGACAATACTCTCAAAGAATTTCAGAAGTCTGGTGTGACAGGACTTTCCTTGCATTCTTTTTTAATCAAGGGTAGTTTTATACGTATGTTTCATAATTTGGGTTTTGATAATGCTTTCTACCAATTTACCTAGTAGAGAAATTAGGCTGATGCGTCTGTAATTTCCTATCTCCCCTATATATGATGCATCGGCTACTTTTTAATTCTCCAGGATATATGCTTTTAGTGATAATTTGCATATTTTTGTTCAAAAAGCAACAATATCAGTTTTGAGCTTTTTAGGAATTCTTGGGTATCTTCTGGACATGGTGACTTTATCTTGTAATTTCTTAGTTAGAATCAGAACTTCATCTCATTTCTCTTGTCTTAATTCTTCAGATACCTCTCCTCAACGGGTACTTATCTAATAATGTCACATGAAAACTGATGCAAATAATTTAGCTTCTCTGCAGTCTTTGATAACTTTAGTAAACCTTTCGCAGTTTGTCATCTGGTGGTCCAGAACTGGCTTTCTGATTCTGATTTATATATATGTTTATTTATTTATTGTCATGTTTTTAAAAATGTGCTCTTCCAGTGCTTTTTCTTTTTCCTTGCCTTATTGTCCATTTGTTTTTATTTTACCAGAGTGACTACTCCTTTTTATTGTCCTTATTGGGCTATACCTTTTAAAAGAAACATGCTTGTGTTTATAGCTTCCTTAAACTCTGTTAACAACACTGTCATCCTTTTGAACTTTCTTGTCCAAAAGGACTGGATTTAGACCTTTAGAGGCCCTTTAGAGAAGATTATTGTGCTCCCCCCATTTATAATTCAAAAATAAAAACTATATTAAATTATAATGTAAGTCTGGACAATTAAAAATAAAATAAAAGGTGGTTCATTGCAACGCATGACAGGATCCGATTTCCTCGTATTATTTCAATCTACATTAGTAGGACGCTTCCTGGTTTGGGTGGAGATAAGTACAGTAATAAAAAGAGAACAGAAAAATGTCGGAGAAGTGCGCCGTAGGAGTGTAAGGATCTGATTTTTCTCACTATGACTAATCTGATGCGCCTTTTAATTTTAATCAAGTGTCAATCTCTCTCTCTCTCTCTCTCTCTCTCTCTCTCACACACACACACACACACTGTTTTGGTGCCATCCTTTGCTGGTGCCCTGAACTTGTATATAGTCTGCCTAGTGGGTAATCCAGAAATGTTTGCGCCTCTCTTATTCTGTGGCATGCATTCTAGGTCAGCTTTGATTATAGTGGTTTTAAACAATTGCTAGAAAATAAGATTTTCCACCATGATGATTCATTTCAACTCCCCCTCCCCTTTTATTAAAGTTTACAATTTTGAAATTAATCCTGGGCAAGTTGAACTTTCGTCTCAAAATATATGTTTAATATGTATGCATATAGCTCAGCTGAACAGCTCGACAGTGCTTCTGTCTTGTGCCAGGTCCTCAGCACCATTCAGGATAAAGCCTAAGACTTCCCTTCTCTCTAGTCTGCTAAGTGACTACAGCTGGAATCCCAACCACATTTTTAGTCCCCCTTAACACAGTGACTTCTGAGCAAATATGCATAGGATTGCCCTGTAATTGTTTTGACTACAGCTGCCATCCTAACCATACTTGCTGTGGTTGTAAGTCCCATTGAACACAGTGACTTCTGAGTAAACATGCATAGGATTACACTATAATTGTTTAAAGTCACAATTGCAAAACCTAAATGTACATTTAGCCAATGAATGTGAGGGTTAGCCACACATTTTTCAACATTTATCCCTTCGGCTGCCTTCCTGATTTCTGAGTTTTCATCAGGGGCTTTGGTCGTATGCCCGCAGTACTAAATTACCTTTGGCATCTAGCATTTCCACCCACAGTGATTCTGTGGAGCAGTTTGTTCATCTTACATTTTCTGTTTATTTGGGGGGAATCTGTGCCCTCTGACATACAAAGCAACATGATCCCCAACACATTTCTTTCTAAAGATTCTATATCCTCGGAGATCCACATCCTAATGATTTTCACTGCTCCAACAAGGTTTCTGATATATCCACTATATCTATATTCTCTTTTTAGTACCAAGCACTCAAATCCTCCCATCTCTGCTTCAAGGCTTCTGACATTAGCATATAAACGTTTATATATTGCATCTCTTTTCAAATGCTCTTTTATGTGCAATTTTCCTGCAAGTCTTTGATCCCTTTAAACAGCTTCGTTTATTTCTATTTGTTCATTACCAAGTTGGACCCTATTTGAAAACCTGAAGCATTTAAATAATCACCCCTAAGGGATGAGTTGTCCAGAACCAGATATTCTCTAGCTCCTGCCAGCTTTTCCCTAAACTGCAGTCTTGGTAGAGGCAGGGGAGCGACAACACTGTCCTTTACACATCAAAATAACAGGACCAAATTCGCTGTGGCACCAGTGTGAAGCTCACAGTTCGAAAAAGACTCTGGGACGTTGACTGGAATCATATTCCCAATAAGCTTGCACTAAAACAAGTTCCGGCACAACAGCAGGAATTCATAGGACTGAGCTGAAGATCGGTCTATGCCTATAATAGTTGAAATTCAATTTTATTTTTTTAATGTTTCAAAAATTTATAAACTGATTGTAAATTAGAATTAAAATTCTCTAAGGGGTGTACAATATCATTCTCAGGAACCTAAGACAAAAAGCAACCAAGCAACAGGAGTTGTAATCGTTCTCTTAGCCACATATAACCTCTAAAAGAGCTCTTAAATTTTTTGTTGTGCTCAACCGTAAGAAAATAAGAGCAGCATCACAGTAGTAGGTTAATAATCAAAGAAATGAGGTTTTGAATACTTTAAACGTTTTTCCTTCACCAAGATACTTTTAGCTTGCTGTTAACAATGATAAGGGAGTTTTTTTGGGAAGGAATTTTATTTAGATGAAGAATGATTTGAATAGGAGTTAATTTGGATGGGTAATTAGAGATAGGATCCTACCAAAGTTAGATCGTTTTTAAGCTTGTCAGGTTTTAGCAGTTCTCTTAGGACTGTCCGATTCATAACTTTATGGAGGAGCCATGTTTGCTGCATGCACACAAATATTTGCTGTGGTAAACATGAGAAGTATGAAAAAGATGCACAGCTGGCAGCACTCAAGGGACATGTGGTGAATGCACATGCTCTGGGAGAGTGTGATTGGTTGCAACTCCATGATGCATGTCCACTGCATGTTATGTTTGAAGACATGCATCTTCTGCCACAGTTTCAGGTGTACATGCAGCAAACAACTGCAGGTGTGAATTCACACACTTTCTATGCTAAGGCTCCAACCCAAGTAAGACTGCGAGTAAAAATCTAGTCACAGTAGTACATATCCTGATAAAAATAATATGCATTAGTTGATATTAAAAATAATATGCATTAGTTGATATTTTCTTTTAAAAACGCAAGACTAAAGGCAATACTCTATAGCTGCTATCCTAAGCACACTTACTAAGGAGTATGACCTATTGAGCTCAATGGGACTTAGTAAACATGCATGAGATTTCAGTCTATACTTATTTGCTCAAAACCATTTGCATCAAATACTGCCCTTCACAGTTCCTTTTAATACAAAATCCCCACCCCCGTGCAATTACACTTAAAAGTAGATAACATTTTCCCAAGTGCATATTTAAACCTTTCGCTATTCTGAGGTTCCTATTTTGGAGATTTCTCTCTGCCATTCTTCATCATGGTTCGGTTTTAAAATGCAAATAATTTAAGAAAAGTAACTTCTATGATTAAAGACTTGAGCTGTACCCTCATACAACCAATATATATTTCTATTTTAAAAGGAGGAAGGGAAATCCAACACAACTTAACCACATTTTGTACTGCAGTTTCCAGAGTACCAAATATTCTTTAATAGGCACAAACAGCAACACAATACCTTCTATGAAATTGCATATCAGAAACATGATATTATAGGTTTGTGCACACTTACATAAGCTTAAGGCACTTCATAAGTGTTGTCATGGTGGCGGGGGGGGCGATATATAGGGGGTGAATACATTATAGCTGCTTGATTTCCAACTACAGATGATTTATAGTGGTTAGTGCCATTGCAAGAAACCAGCAACTGGTTTATCATCTTTTCTTTTTTCACATTTGTGTGTTCATGTTTTCTTGGACAATATATATATATATTCATAATAAGCTGTTGTTGAAAGCAAAACCCTTAGGTGCAACTTTCTATTTCTCTGGTTCCTTGAAGTTCAATAATAGCTTTCACCTAACCCAAGATTAATTCAATATCTACACCACTTAACTTGGTGAAGATATAAAATTGCACAAGTTTCTAAATGAATCATGCAGTTCTCTAGCTGAAATTTTCTGGAATCCCTGAGTATGTAAGTTTTGCCATTATACAGAAATGCTTCTCTCAAATGTGATGCCCTACATGACTAACTAGAGTAATCTACAGCAAGTCTCTGTTGTTAACTCTGCCCATTGGCTCATGAAATATAGGTAGCGCAATTTTCTGTTAAATCAAATTCATATACAATATTCCAGTTTACCATTTTGGAATGTAGTTCTATTCATCTATGTATCACTTCATAATCTATATTAATAACCTGAATATGCAAAACTGCATGAGCACATATGTTTGCAGCAAAATATACACACATATGCATAGGTCGGCTTTCTTCAATTGTAATGCCATAGGGACTTCTGAACTGGGTTAATACATTTGAACCATGACGTGCCATATATCTGCAACTGAGAAGTCTAATAGCATGCTTTCACAAGTGACTATAGTCTGTATAAGAGCTCCTTAAATATAAAGAGAATCAGCGAGAAGTGAATTTTCACAAGGGAAAAAAATGCACAAAGATTTAAGAAAGACTGTAAACTACGTTAGATGTTTATCTATACATAAGAGACAGGTGTCGCACAAACAGAAAAAAAACCCCATGAAGCCAAACGAGAAATTTTTAACTCCCAACGTCCATCTGTTAAATTTGAATTCATGCATAACTGATTATCCATGACTGATAAGTTATTTTCTACACCCCCCTTCAAGTATCTTAACACAGGTGTTGAAATATTACAAGCTAAATCGCCACTAAAAGAAGAAAGTATCTCAGAAACTCTTAAAAGCAACACAAGGATTAACAAACAATAAAATGACATGCCGTTTAATAGAGGTGACCTAACTTTTTTTAAAAAAAAAATGTCAACACACATGGATATTAAATATTAATAAGCTATTCTGTTATTGTAATAATAAGGTTAAGTAAGCTTCTCCATACTAAAAAGAAAGGGAGGAAAAACATTAGGAATATTTGAAAGAGCCACAGAGATGAGAAGCAGAGGCATAAGGAAAATATGTCAACAATAAACAAGAGGAAATGAAAAAGAAGGAAAAGATGAAGGTGGAAACTAATCTCTGTGTGTCATTATGACTGCCAGAGTACTGCCAAAGAAGCAGCATCCTTTTATTTCAATTTTAATCATTTCTGAATTTTAATACCCTGCTCCTTTTGTAATTCTCCTGGCATTCCCCATATGCATCCACCCCAGCCAAAACACCAGTGTAAATTAAATGGCACACAAACCACATCACTGATGTAGTTCTCCCAATCACGTGACCAAAAGCAGAAAAGGCAAGTCTGTTTAAAGTCCCTATGGACTACTAGCCAATTAACTGACTTAGCGTTTCTCACTTTCTTTAATTTTAAAAAGAAGGCCAGTGGTTAACACACGTAGCTGTTCACACAAAAAATAAAAAATAAAAAAGCAAGCCCATACTAATACAATAATCAGTGACCATCAGGGCCTGGAAAAATGAGTTTGCTCTCACTGGCACTAAGGAGCATCACATGATTATTTAATTACAGCTCTAATTTTTGTCTCATGGATGGCAACATATCAACAATTAATAGGGCAAATAGAGGAGACTGCATTTTTAAAGCGACAGAACCTATATGTGAAAGACACAGCCTGAAAATACAACAGGCAAATTTGGGGAATCTTTTTCTACATAGTCTGATGTCTTTATTTAACAACTACATAAGACACATGCACACTAAACCCATTTTGCTGGTATGGTGTTGTGGCTTTTGTTTTGTTTTTACTTAAAGGTCACTAGAAAAGAAGATCTGGGACTATTAAGGTACATTTTGAAACATAGTGGTCATATTAAACATCATGCAAGAGCTCATTTCCATCCCCGAATGGGTAGCTCAACTATAGCAGGTTAATGAGATTACAGGTTCAGTGGAAATGAAACCATATGGTTACAAGATGATCACACTTTGAATCGTGCCCAGAGAGCTCTAGGAAGGCACTATCCAAATAACTTTATTGTACTAACCATGCACTCACCCTGTCAGCCATGATGGTATGAAGGTCTAGTTGACAACAGCTTATCAAATGGCTTTCACTGATTAAGCTGCAGCATCAATTGAAGCTTCACACTTGTATTTGCCTTTGCTGTCTCTCACGCAAATTGTAGGTATTAGATTTGTATGATCATATAGGCATAGCTGCCTTTTGTGGACCTGGACACTTCCAAAATCATCATCAAGTAGGTATGTTATCCACTCATCAGTCTAGCATATTAGTCCTTCTCACATTGATTCATGTTTTGTCTAGGCCTGCAATACCCGTGTGATGTCACAGGTCACATGACACAGCACTGATACCTTATCAGTCTGAATTTTTCTCTGCCAGACTGGTTTGTAGGGTCAGAGCTATAAAACTGATAAGGACAGGGAATTAGGCCAGTGTATCCTGAGAAATGACACTGATTTTTTAAAACATGAAAGCTGGATTTTGATTGCTGGGGGGGGGGGGCTTTATGCTTTTACAGCTAAACAAAGACACCAACTATTTTCTACCACCGTACAACCAGTTTTAAGATTATATTTTTCAGTTTTTCCAAATTAAAATTAAAATTTGTTCTGTTAATGAGCTTGTTGTAACAAGCAGATATCTTCATAAATTATAATAAATACACAGCCTTTGCATACTTTAACCACTGAAAAAGGTTCTCAGTTGCAAGGAAATTCTTTACACCTTGGTTTTCTCCTTACATAATTATAGCCACAATGTTTTGCCATTATACGGCAGTGTGCCACACACCCCAGAAATATCTGAACATTTTCCAGATAAAGTGTATGCAGGTATGCCTCAAGCCCACCTGTGAAACCAAGTCTAGCAATATATTTTGTCCCTAGTGCTACTGTGGACCCCAGGAATGCATTGAGGAAAAGGTTCCAGTGGAGGAATCAAGGGATGCACAAAAATCTGTTTTACGAGTTGCATGTAGCCTATCTGAAAATAAATTGTGTATGTGAGCATCCAAGACCACTGCTTCAAGAACTTAGTATCCAGTCCTTTAACAGAACTACAAAAATATCGATAAACGTGTGAAAGCTATAGAGTGTGCTGAAATAAAGAGTTATAATAAAATAAAAGAACATCAGTCAGAGTGATATGGGCCAAGGCTTCAAATGCTAGGGGAAGATATGAACTTCGAATGTAAAGTTCTTAAGGACATGTTATTCCCTAAATTATTATTATTAATTTAAAAGGAGCATTTGGAGTAGCATGACTCCATCTTATTAGCTGTGCACTGCGTTCTATAGGAACGGAATCTGGTGGGAATCAGTCTACGTACTTACATACATACATACGTTTGATAATCCATAGTTTACTAGTGCAGATTGGAGACAGCTTTAAGAAAACCTATGTTTTGCATAAAGTGATAAAAATAGACCTTGACAATGTGAATGCTACCGTATCTTACCGTGAACTTATATTCGGAGTCAACTCATTTACAACACAATCTGACGCATGCCTGCTCAGAAAGAATTTCCTGTTAAGGTCAGCAGAATTCACTCTTAAGGATTGCAGCTGAACTCTACCTTAGAAAAGCGTGGTTTCATTAAGTCATACACAGAGTTGACACGTTTAAAATCATAACTAACTTAAGTCTATTGGTCTACTGTGTCTTAGTCAGATATAACACTTAAGTCAACAACAGCAAAACGGAAATTAACAGTAAGGTTGTACGTATGCCACAGTCGAAAATTCTACATCATGTGTGTTACACCTAACTTCCTCAGATTTTATTTCTGATCTCAGGTTTTCTAGAATTTAACCTGACTTGTGTCCATAGAATCACTCCTGATTCAACTTTGTGCAGTACTCTAAAAATATTGTTTTGGCATAGCTGAGTTTGGCAACAGTAGTCTCAACTTATGTGCCATTTAGAAGTCTAGCTATGGTTTGTATTCATGGAAAAAATTAACTTCTACCCACTGATGTGAAAGTAGATGTTGGTAGGCAGCCACCATGCAGAAGTCAGTAAATACTTCAGCAGATATTCCGCAGTCTATTTAGGAAGGAACTGTGGCGAGTTTGCAAGTTAATAGCACTTCTTAGAAAACCCTGGAAAAAGTTACCACTGTGTCTTGTGTATTCTCTGTATAGGAGTCTGTGAATTAGGCTGCAAATGTAGCCATATTTCCTCAGTGGTAAGTCCTACTGAATTCAATGGGGCTTACTCTCAGATAAGTTGAGTTAATACCACATCATAATTCACTAAAAGGTCTAACGGCTAAAAGGTCTTTACACCTGAAGCATGATATTGAACTTTATTTCACAAATTCTGAACACATTAAGTTCTTAAATAAAGTTAAAGCGTGCACTTTTAACTTCTTTAGCAATAAAATTTGTATCTTTTGTAAACGAGAGCGACTTTGTTGTGAGTGAAGCTCTTTAAAATGCACTAGACTGCGTAGTGACAGATTTGCAGAACATTTTTCCTCACATACACATATGTGCTTTCAGTTATTAATAATATGCTTCTGCCCTTATAGTCAACAGCTCAAATGGATGCTCTGTGCAGCTTGCTATGGATATTACTTTTCAGAAACAGCATTTTATCCTGTGTTTACCGTATAAAACTAGATACTGCTTCTTTAAAATTGGCACCAGCATGCCTCAGAAAGCAGCATGGAGTTTTCCTTTAAGTTGCCCCGGCCCAAATGATAAAACTTTTTTCCCTCCATATGCTAACAAGGAAGACTCGGTTGCCATGGATAATACTGCCAGGTTGATAATAAAATGGAATCGGGAGTCATTATTTAGTGGCGACAGGGATATAAATACATGCACTCACTTATAAACTGGTATTTACCCCTGGAAAGTAAGTAATATTTTTCCTTTCCTGTTCTGTCAGCTTAACACAATGCAAATAAAAAGTAGGTATATTGTGACTTTAAGTCAAAAGTGTTGATTCCAGAAAGGGAGAAGATTATTGAAGTCTCATACCCATTACAGCAAAAGGGACTTTTGGCAGAAGATACACCCTTGTGTTCTAGACAGGTAGCATTAATGAACATTAATGTACTTGACTTCAGAAATGCCAATAAAACTATCCATTCTGTTCCATAGCTGAGCTCAAAAGGGGAAATCTCCCAGCTGCCCAGGCAGCTAAAGACTTGAGGCTTGTGTCTTAAACACAGAAGTATTCCGTCAACCCTGAAAAGGATTGCTGCTTTAAAATGTGATGATGGCAGTTAGAAATGTGAAATATTTCAGCAGACATTTAGAAATATGGAAGAATCAAGACGTTGTGATGGAGCTTGTAAAACACACACTGTATCTACTAACAAGAAGAAGGAAATTTATTTTATGTTTAACTCTAATGTTTAATTAACATGTCAGCAAATATGTATTTATAAAATTAGTAGCAGCTGTAGCTCAGTGTCCCTAAAAACAGATATATTTCCAACATAAGACTAGTCATTCTTAGAATGTAGCCTTCTGTAATAGTTTCTAATACTGATAAGTTACAAGTTCTTTACTACGGTATATATTAGTCACACTGAGAAACCAACCCAAGTTCTTCCTCACACATAATGTTAAATAAAAGAAATATGCCATGATCTTGTGCTCTTCTATTTATTTCTTATTTTAGAAATCTGGCAAAACTGTGCCTTTTCTAGAAATTGGAACAGTTAATATAGTTAGCTTTTCTGAATGCACTTTGAAGCATTCCAAAAATGAAATTATACATATTTAATGA
Source organism: Podarcis pityusensis (assembly GCF_964106645.2). Classification (NCBI taxonomy): domain Eukaryota; kingdom Metazoa; phylum Chordata; class Lepidosauria; order Squamata; family Lacertidae; genus Podarcis; species Podarcis pityusensis. The sequence continues at coordinate 39,556,204 of NC_138037.1, forward strand.
TTTCTCTGTACAAGTTATATAAGTGCTGTAGATTCCACCTGTCATTAGGGATTTTGCATTGCAGGCATACCTGCAACACTGCACAGGTAGTGCTTCGCTTAACAATATTTGTAATGATAAGATTTCTGATACAGAACAGGTGCTTGTCAGCTGACCTCATGGGCCTCTAACACAAGTCATAACCTGGCATGCCAAAAACCTTTTCTCTGTGTCAGATTCCAATTCAGCATTTGAATAATGTGGCATGTTTTCTCCATCAGATTAATGTACTCTCACTGCATACAGGGATGATTCTACCATAATGTACGTAAGGATCCTGAACTTACTTTTCTCGTTAGGAGATACAAGATTAACCCTCTCAGGAATTACTATGCAATTTAAAAGATCAATAGTTAAGCATATGAAAACGGAAAGTTCCTTTTTAGGCCCCATGAACTGAGCACATTCGATTTACATGCTTTGGCTTGAATATACTTATTTTAACACACAGAATTATTTTTAACTTCTGGGGAAAACAAAAGGAATGTGATGGCTTTGGATGTATTTGCTACCTTTTTTATTAGTATATTTGGGACAGACTTTGGAATAATTTTTGTTCATTAGTTATCTGAGGCAAGGGGAAGAAACAACTGCAAATAATGACTTTACATAATGTGACACACTTTATATATCTAAGTATGCAAACACAGAACGCTTTCTTGTGTATCTGCATTTTTCACATTCTGCGTATGCGCTGTTGTTTCTAATTGACAACTGATGTATTTGAAACACAACTAAGTGTCAGAACAGATTAGAAAAGCAAGTTTTATAACATGCCTAAGCTTATTAAGCTATATTCATGCATCTGCGGAACATGAATTGCTCCCCACATTTTCTATTCAAAACAATGGCCCAAATTAAGATCCTCATATCTAGCGATTGTTTCAAACACTCTGGAAGACACAGCGGGAGGGAAAATATCCAGTCAATTCCTTTTGCCAACTAAAGTTGCAATTTTGCACATATTGTAACCTTTCTTAACAATGTGAGAAAAACAGAGTAAATATATTAAATTTGTTTCACAACAGATGCTTAGGTTGTTAATATTTAAGATGTCTATTCATGCTATTCCTGTCTGCACATTTGTCAAAAATGTAAGCTTGAATGCTAATGTTTGCCAGCAGAGTGAAGCAGACAAGTATATGAATGTACTAGACCAAACTAATGCTCAGGAGAAATAAAGGTTGGCTTCTGAATCATCTCCTTTGGTCGGTTAATGCATCATATGCTTTCACCTTGGTATTCTTCACTCTGAAGTTAAGGATGCTCTGCCCAACAAATTCACTTTAGAACTACTAACCTGAATGAAACTTAGGCTGAAACTGCCTTCAATAAGAAGCCACGGGATCTCTCCGCCACAGAAACTTCAGCTCAGGCACAAGTTTTAAGCTGTGACTGCCAAAGCTTTTCAGAGGCAGATCTCAAGAGATAGGGAGCTCAAGCGAGCAAGCCGAATTCTGGCTCGGACTTTAAAGAACACCTAATTACTATGATACAACTTAATAATATATGCCTCGAGTGACTATGGTTCCGTGTGACCAACTAATGCTTTGCGAGCGAGGGGATGGGGTGGGGGGTGGGAATGGGGTGGAAGGAAAGGACCCGGACGGGGCGACTTTTGGTGCAAGGTGAGGCGCTCCAGCTGGCCCCCTTCCGAGATTTCCCAGCGCAAGCTTCCCTTATAGGTTAATACCAAAAATGAAATTACATTTCCTCTTTAATGCCGTTTCAGGGACCACCCAGTTCTTTAAAAGAAAAAGAGCAGGATTCTGCCAGGGGAAAGAGGAGGACCTCACGTGGAGAGAGAGAAAGTACACCTGTGTGGGGAGCCGCCTCCGCCTCCAAAGGTCACCGGCAGGCCAGCGGACCCACCACCACCGCCCCTCACGAGAACTGCTGCCCTTCCCGCCAAGACGAACCTCCAGCTGACCTCTTCCCGGTCCGGCATCTTCCTGCTCTCCTTCCGCTCCTAGCAGCAGCTCGGGACGAAGCCCTTTTAAAACTCCCTCACTTCCACGCGGCGGCGGAGCAGAGTGCGCCGCCGCCGCCGCCGCCGCCCTTTCGCGCGCGCACACCCCTCTCCTGCGCCGCTGACTTTCCCCACCACCTCCTCCACCTCCTGCTGCTGCTCCCTCGAGCATCCCCCCTGGCGGGCATCCCCGGGCCGCAGAAATGTAAACTTCTGCTGAACTGAGGTAAAACTCCGGGTCGAGGGTTCAAGAAGTTGAGACAAACTTCCCAGCGACCCTCGCCAGCAACTTCTTGACTCGAAAAAGGCAGGCGCGCGCGCGCTCCCGCCCGCCCCTATGTGTGTGTGTGTGTGTGTGTGTGTGTGTGTGCACGCGTGTGAATAAAGCAGGTGTCCGTGCGCGCGTGGTGGAAGCCACTCGCTCCCCCCGATGAAACAGGACGAGTGTAAAAAGGAATTATTGGACGGAGAGCGTGTCCCTACCAGGAACTCGGCTGCGGTTAAATGAAAAGCAAGGAACCCACCCAGAACAACAAAATCCTGCTTTTCCAAATCCATTCCCACACCGAATTCCAAGTCCCCCCTAGAATGAAAACTTGGGCTTTCTGTAAGCGAGCGAGCGAGCGAGCACGCGCGGCCGAGGCGAAAAGGAAGGAAGACGGAAAACTCACTCATGAGAGCGCAGCGAGAGGGCGGGCGAGGCTGGGCGACACCTTCAGCTTCCCAGGCGCCGGCGAAGTTAATTGCACTGAACTTCAAGTTGTCTTTTCACCCATCGGGAGTGGGCGTTTAAAGGAAGGAGCGCGAGCGGAGAGGAGGAGGAGGAGGAGGACGACGACGTCGTGGTGGTGGAGGAGGGGGCGCGCGCAGACACACACAGACACCGCATATATAGACACATGCAGACACACAAACACACACGCACGCACACAACCACTCGCCCTCCCCCCCTCACTCTTGAACTGCTCGGCGAGGAGGAAGACGACGACGAGAAGGCGGCGCCCGCCTGCTTTGGGCACTCTCCCGCCAGGCAGCAGGGCGAGCGAAGTGTCCAAAAAAACCGCGGGGCTCTTGCTTTACGCGCAGTTCTCAGCCCAGTCCGCGGGGACGCGTCTCTCTTCTTCCCCCACCCTCTCCCTCTCCTCTCTCTTGTGGTGGTTGTTGTGGTTGTTTTCCTCTCCTCCCCGCTTCGCCTCCTCCTGCTCTGGCGAAGACGCTTCGGAGGCACGAGAGGCTCGGCCGGGGCCGTCTGCGCTCGCTGGCTCTCCCCCTTGCGGAGGCTGGCCCACGTCGGTGCAGGAGCCGAGGTGAAGCTGCTGCCGCCGCCGCCGGTTGCTGCTGTTCTGCCGCCGCCGCCGCCGCTCTCGGGGTTGGTGCGAGGGGAGAAGCTGCCCGCGGGTTCCACGGAGCAAAAGGCGAAGAGGGTCGAAGCTTGGCTGCCGACTGATTTATTTACTTCTCCCTTCTCTCTCTCTCTCTCTCTCTCTTTCTCTCTCTCTTCCTTGCTTACTTCCGCCTGCCGTTCCCCCTTCTCCTCGCTTTCCCTCAGGGCTATTTCTTTCTCTCCCTCTTTTTTCCCCGAGGGTGGGCGAGAATGCTTCTGCTTTTGGAAAGAGTGGCTGGCTCGCTTGGCTGGCTGTGTGCGCGCCTGCCTCTCTCTGCCTCCCTCGCCGCCCCGGGGAAGGAGGAAGTCAGGTGAGACACACACACAATCCCCTCCCAGTCCCTGTGCGACGGGTAGGAGCTAATCACTGTTGTTGGGATTGTGCAGTTGTTGTTGTTTTGTTGTTGTTTTAAATGCTATTATCTTCCCTTCCTCCACCACCTCTTTTCTCTCCCCCCTTTCCTAAATCCTGCTTCCCGCACACACCCCTTCCCCACCACCGGAGAGCAGCGCCCCACGCAGGAACAGCAGGCGCACGAAGGGCTGCTCTGTCCCCCTTTATCTTCTTCTCCTTTCCCTCTTCCCCCCACTTTCCGTAGATCACCCCCTCCCTTCTCTCTCCCTCCCCCCCCCCCGCATTCCGCTCGTTTATTTCAATATTTATACACCACATGCTTGGCTGTCAGCTGGTGCTCACTTCAAACCCCGGGAAAGGAAGATGCGTGGCTGGTGCGGGGGAGGGGAGGCGGCAGGGAGGATGAGCGAGTAGGGCACTTTCCGAAAAGGGATCTAACAAAGGTGATCAATATTTTAAGCTCGGAGGAGATGGGAGAGAAAGGGACGGCTTCTCCATCCTTTTCCTCCCCCCCCCGCCAGCTCAAAACAAAACCGCCTCCTCCCTACGGGCCCGGGGCGGACGAGGAGCCGAACAGCCTTTTCCGATCGCGGAGACTTGGGTGGAGAGGCAGGCAGAGAGACAGAAAGTTCCAACACACGGCGATGGAAGAAGGTGTGTGTTGCCGGGCAGACCAGAAGCGCACATGCTGGCGCGCCTTTGAAACCTACCACAGAAGCCGGCTGTTACTTTGCTTAGAATGGGTGGGGGAGAAAGAGTTTCCCCCCACTTGCTTGCGGGAGCTTTCCACGCGCGTTTTTGGCTCTGCGCGGCACTACTTCGCGACTTGGGCTGGGGAGTTATTAGGCTCCTTTCGAGCAACAGCACTTGGGTGGTTCTTTTTTTCCGCTCTTAGATTTGATTTTGTAGAATGGCAGCGCGCGTCCAATCGCTTCCGTGTTGTTGGTTCTTTTTCTGCTTAATTATCACCGCAAACTGCATACCAGAGACAGGCTTTTAAAACGCCTCCTTTATTTTCTTAATCGGAGCGCAATACTAGCTGCTGTGCAAGCAAAGTTCTTGGAAAGTGGACTTGGAAATAGACTCTCTTTCCCACCGCCCCCTTCAGCAAAACATCCCAAACCTGTAGGACTGTTCCCCTACACCCAGACAGTTTTAAGGGAAATTGCTACAAATCTTGCTGTGTTTCTTTTACTACGATCACAAATGATTCTTTTAACAACAAATACAACTTAAAGTGAGGAACGCTGCCTGGGTGATGATTATGAGGGCACACCTTTCCTTAATAGCCCAGTGTCATTCTGTTTCATTTTTGAAAGTATCATTAATTATAATAATAATTAATCCACAGAAAGATACCTAAGCCCATAATAAGCTGTGTGTACTTCACCCAAAAGATGACAGGTGGGGCAGTAATACGTAACATACAGCTTACATTTTAGTTGCTCAAATGCAATATTACAAAGGCTACAACAGATTTTACAAATGCCACTGGCTCATTCCAAGTCCCTCTTGGACAGTCTAGATTAAAATATTTTACAGTAGTTTTAGAGCAGGGTGGAGATGGGAAGAAACAGTTATGATTTTGCAAGCTTCTGGCGGATTTGGCATGATATTTGTGGGGTAGTCAACAAGGATACTCCTCTACTTCTCCAGGCGTTCCTGATCGGGTGCACATTTGGTACTTAAGGAGAGCACACACTATTGATCTTAGAAAGCATAAGGGAGAGATGCTGAGCAGGCCCAATGCATTATCTGTTAGAAACAGGAAGCTGAATTGTTCCCAGAAGTTAGTAAGAAGCCAGTGCAGATTTTGGAGCACTGGTCTAATGCAACGTTGGTGACCCATCCTCATAAGGAGGTGGACCACTGCATTTTGAAGCTGCTCAGGCTTCTAGGAAATAATTTGTTTAGTAGTGAGCTGATGGATTATGGCCACCAGGTCTCTCTTTGAAGCAGGTGGACCATCTGGCCTTATCACTTGTTGAAGCTGGAGCAGGGGCCTACCACTGCCAAGTTCTAGTGTTGTGATAGCTTTTGAAAGCCTGGTATGAAAGTGGTCAAGGAAAGCTGCACCCTGTACTACATAGTGTGTGTGTGTGTGTGTGTGTGTGTGTGTGTGTGTAATAAAATCCAGTTGCTGGTCGCCATCGTTTGGCCACACCACCATTCAGGTGTGATTGGTTTTTCTTATATTGCTGGAGGTGCTAACACACCAAAAGCTCCAGCGTCATCAAATGATCACGGAGGGAACCTACCTCTGTGCACAAACATCAAGACCCTCTGATGTTTCGCTTGCTTTTGCCTCCTCCTGGCTCTGTGGCAACTGCGCCAGCTCTTACTGCGATCACTACTGCAGCACAAATGAGTGAAGGACAAACCACTTCCTCAACAGACAGACACAGAGCACAAAACAATGACGGAAGTATCGTAGCTGGTAGAAGGCTCCCTATTCTCTTCTACCACTGCTCTCAGGGGATAGACCAAGCCACACCACATGAAAGAATCGGCTTTTTACATCACTGCAGACCAACTTTAGCCCCCACCCCAAAGCGGTCAGTCAACAGAGAATCCCTTTGCCAAAAGCTGACCTTTCCACAGGTTATTATTACTTAATACTCTTTCATGCAAGAAAGCATAATCCTTTTGAATAGTAATTTCCTTGGAGGAATTTGAACTACTGTACTATATTCCATATAACCTGCACCACGGTCTTCATACTACTTGGGCTACGATCCCATTCTCCTGAGAGTAGGCCCCATTAGACTCAGAAAACGTAGGAAACTGCCTAATACTGAATCGGAACCTACCAGGTCTGTCTAGTTAACTATTCCCTGCACATATTGGCTGCAGTCTTTTGGGGTTCCAGAGATAAGTCCCCTACCTGGATGTACTCGGAACTTACTTCTGAGTAGATACTGAGTAGGATTGTGCTGCTATTGGCAAGTGGAAAAAGTGTTTTAAGAATTGCAAACTTGGACTATATAAAATTTTTGACAAAGCAGAAGAACAGTAGGCATGTTTATTTAATTCACTTAACAACGGCCTATAACTTGAAGGGAAAAGTAACTCTACCGGCAGCTCCTCATCTGCTTTGTGAAGTCCCTCTGTGAATAATGTGTTGAAGAAGTTGCTTCTGCCTTCCCTCACTTTTGAATACTTTCAGCATTTTATCTTAGCTGCTAAGCCTTAACAGAGCTGGTTTCAAATGCGTATTTAATGCCTGTTAACAAGTTGGTGGAAAAGCAATTGATTGTTCATCTTTAGACATGAAGAGACAATATAAAAAGGGTCAGTGCAAAAAGCATTTTCACACTTCTGCATGAATATATATATAGATAGATTAGCAAGCTGCATTTCTAGCACTTTGTGAATGACATATTCTTTTCTGTCAATAAATGCTGCCTGCCTAGGCATTCTGTTCAGTCTCACTAGCAGGGGTGAACAGATAGGGCAAAGAAACATTATATGTTCCTCTGTTTGTTTCTGGTCTCGGGGAGATGAGAAACCATTGTTGTTGTTGTTTTGGTTTTTTTTACTGTTTTCCCCTACCATTGGGAGAATAGAGGTTTGCACCCACTCAAGAGCATGCTTAAATTATTGCGGGTCAGGGGAACCAGTGAGGCTTAGGATCCTACAGACCTTAGCTACTTTTCAGCATATTCTTGGAATATGCTTTTCTAGCCCTTCCAACTTGGATTATTGGTTGGACCGGGTCTTTAGAGGGGCCAGCAAGCTTGTAGAGAGGATGATTCTGATGTCAGATATTTCACACTCCCAGGGGCCATAGCATTGCACCCTGACTCGTAAGCCATGCCAGTGAGCTATACCTGTACGTAAACTTATTTTCAAGTTATAGGAATACTGAAATAGGAAGAGTAAGATAAATGTTTGAGATAATGTGCTGTATCAGAGAGTAGAACTTTAAGCATTCCTGTTATGCCAATATTGTATTTAGATTCTGTGTTTGTAGTCCAGAACTACAAACTACAATGTGGAACAGTATCATTGACTTCAGTGCAGTAGACTGCAACAGGAAGCACCAGACAATCAAATATACGTGAGCAATTCCATATCTAAGCAAAGCGGGTCCATTTTTCTCCGTCCAAAAAAGAAAATATAAATTGAGCATTTGCTTTCTGATTTTTTTCAGACTGTGGATTTGAGAAAGATTAGCATTGTGCAACACAAATATCATTGGGAAAGATTATATATAGAAATCAAAGTGGCTGATTAGCTTATAGATCCAAAATCCTTGATACCCATAAGTGCTAGATTTTAAAAAACCTAATATATAGAACTTAAATATGTGTAAAAGTATACGTAGACTATACATGTTCTTAACGACCAGTCATCAGACGAAAAAATATCATAAGCTAGGGATGAATAATAGATAATATTTTGTCACCTATTGAAATTGTTTCTGTTTTGCCAAACATTTTCCGTGTTTTTAGAGAATCCATTTGATTCAGTCATGGTCATTTGTTGTGTATTTTTATTTATTTATGATGTTTTAATGATTTTATTGTGCACGGCCATTTTTTATTTTTTTAAATGACTTGGTGGGTTGGCAGTTTACAAAGATTAAAAGAAAGAAAGAAACAAATGCTATAACTTGTTTTCCTTTTTACAGAAGCAGATGAAATTTCCAAAGTATAATTTTTAAAGAAGAATTTGTAAAGAACTTTTAAAAAAAATTATGCCAGAATTGGATTCACTTTGCAGGCATTTTTGGCCCTTGTAAGGGAGGCAAAACCTAACCCAAAGACCTGGTAGCAGCAAGCAGTGTGTGCGTTTAAATTTAATAATGATGATAATGGAGGTGGGGAATGTGGGGTCGTGAGAATTTGTTTTCCCTTGACACCAATTGCAATGAGGTAGCTTGCACACAAAACCTAACACCTAACCTAAGGAATGTGCATTTGAACTTTTAACCACAGGAAAAGCATATGCTTTTTATTTATTTATTTCATCCTCCCTCTCCAAAATCACAGTGATTGCACTGTTCTGGAAGAATAAATCTCTGCGATTAAAACTTATCTGATCATCAAAATGAAAGCCCACCCCATGTCTCCACCCCCTCACCTATCACTGCCCCTTCCCACTCAAACTCAGGTTGTTTGACTATTCAACTTGGTTTCACTTCTTTAAAAAGGCAGCAGTCTCGAAATTTTAAATGGCAGAATGCAGTGTTTAGGGGGCACCTGAGTCCACAGAGTGACTCAGGACTTCGTGGGATCACCAGTTCAACTTGATATACCTTGTGAAAGCTGCAATAAGATTCAGACATTTGAAAACCTCACTGAATCACCCCTTATTCCTATCATTATTCAGGCTGCACACAGAACCAATGCACCCCTTTATCGTATTTAACATATACATTTTCATATGCATTATCCTAAAGGGTGGGGGGGGATATGTATCTAATGTTGCTTCTTTCATATACAGCAAGATAAAGCAGTGTTGTTTTGTTAACTCTGCCCATCTTTGACTTTACCACATCCTCTGCTGGGCAATGTTACAAGAAACTTGGAAGGTATACAAGATTTCTTTTTCAAGCGTGGCAGCTTTTCATAAAACCCTCTGTGATGACTACAGATTTCCCGTACCTACTTCTACATGTCAGGTTTGGGATGATGCCGACATAAAGCTCCTTAACCAAGGATAAGTACTGAGTGGGCTTTGGGCTTGAGAGCTCCCTCTCACCTCTAGTGGAAGTCACCCTGCTGTTCTTTAGCAGGCCTTGCCTGTGGTTAAGGCTCCCATCGCAACAACCTTTCCGTGGCCAGTACTTGTTAAGTTCTCCAAAGCTAACCAGTTTCAAACCACGGTTTCAAGATCCTGGGTAATAGTGAATCCTGATTAACATTGATGGTTAAGGTTGGTGCTGACATGATTAAGGCAGCCAAGAGGCAGAGGTAGCCCACTTCCAATTTTCCCAAAAGGGTTAAGCCATCAGAAGCATTAAAGTGCACCAGCCTTTCAGCACTATAGGAGAGATGCAGAATAGGTAACACCCATGGTTACACATGAACATGTACAGAGGTAGTGTGGATGAATGTTGGGAGGGAAAGGAGATATGTTTGTGTGTACCTCCCATAGTGGGGGACGCAGGTGGCGCTGTGGGTTAAACCACAGAGCCTAGGACTTGCCGATCAGAAGGTCGGTGGTTCGAATCCCTGCGACGGGGTGAGCTCCCGTTGCTCGGTCTCTGCTCCTGCCAACCTAGCAGTTCGAAAGCACGGCAAAGTGCAAGTAGATAAATAGGAACCACTCCGGCGGGAAGCTAAATGGCATTTCCGTGTGCTGCTCTGGTTCGCCAGAAGCGGCTTAGTCATGCTAGCCACATGACCCGGAAGCTGTACGCCGGCTCCCTCGGCCAATAAAGTGAGATGAGCGCCGCAACCCCAGAGTCGGTCATGACTGCACCTAATGGTCAGGGGTCCCTTTACCTTTTTACCTCCCATAGCTAATAATAATAATAATAATAATAATAATAATAATAATAATAATTTTATTATTTATACCCTGCCCATCTGGCTGAGTATCCCCAGCCACTCTGGGTGGCTTACAGCACATTAAAAAAAAGTAAAACATTAGACATAAAAAATTTCCCAATACAGGGTTGTCTTCGGATGTCTTCTAAAAATCAGATAGTAAGCAATTGAGTTGCTGCATTTGGCACCAGTTGCAGCCTCTGGACCACCTTCAACTGCAGACCCACATAGAGTGGCTTTCAGTAATCCAACATGGAGGTTACCAGTGCATGGATGAAAGTGGTCAGGCTATCTTGGTTCTGAGGGAAAGGCGAGATATAAATACATACCATCATCAAATGATGAGGATGAGGACCAGTGCCTTTTTTCTGGGGGGATGCAGAGGTACGCATATCCCTAAACATTTTGTGAATCTAAGTTTGGCCTCAATGAGGGGCAGTATTTCAATATGAGTAGGAAAATGAGAGTACCCCTAAATATTTTTTTAGAAAAAAAAGTACTGACGAAGACGATTTACAGGAGCTTTGGTATCATGGAGAACCATGCATTTGTACCTCTAAGACCAAGGGCTTATCCACACTTAATAATAATTTATTATTTATACCCCACCCATCCGACTGGGTTTCCTCAGCCACTCTGGGCGGCTCCCAGCAGATTAAAAACAGAATAAAACATCAAATATTTAAAACTTCCCTGAACAGGGCTGCCTTCAGATGTCTTCTAAAAGTCAGATAGTTTATTTCCTTGACATCTGATGGGAGGGTGTTCCACAGGGCAGGCGCCACTACCAAGAAGGCCCTCTGCCTGGTTCCCTGTAACCTCACTTCTCACAGAGAGGGAACTGCCAGAAGGCCCTCGGAGCTGAACAATGGTGGAGAGGCTCCTTCAGGTATACTGGGCCAAGGCTGTTTAGGGCTTTAAAGGTCAGCATCAGTGCTTTGAATTCTGCTTGGAAACGTACTTGATCATGTTCTCCTCTTTGATATAAATAATTGTATATAATACCTAAAAGGGAAGACAGAATAGTTCTGTGGGAAGTGTACACAGATCTCAGATAGTCCCTAACACCCCATTCCACTGCTTAGGTGCATGTCCGCATGTGTGGGGAAAGGGTGTGGGAAAAGGTTATCCATTGAGTTCTGTGGGAATTCAAGGCTGATTAAGACATAGGCTAAGCTCCGATTCAGCTTTAAAGAGTGGGTTTTTGCAGGGAAAGCTCTGGAGGTGGGTGGGTAGGGGGAAAGGGGTAGGTCACACACAGAGCTTGAGAGCACTCTTTCCTGGAAAGAGTAGACCAAAAGGTAAGTGTGACAGCCCTCCGTCAAAATCTGCTAAGCAGGGAGGGAACGGTGGCACGGTTGCGTAACTTTGTTTTCTTGTACATATTGTCATTCTACTCATACCACTCCTACTCTTGGTATCCAGACTGGTGTGTTACACTTGTTTCTCTCTGCCTTTTGTGATCAATGCCCAGAGCAAAGGGGGGGGGGCAGGTGGGACCTAAACAGCTAAGTGGCCTTTCTTTGCTAAGGTCATATGTATCACAGATCTCTGGGTATGCAGAAAGGACTAAAATATATTTTGTATGTGTATAATATGTGTATAAAAGCTGTATGCATTTCCTCAGCTGAGACATAATGTATATGCATGCTAGTGTTTGTGAATATGGATCTGTAAGGCACAAGGTGTACCAACAGAATTTTGTAAAAAGGTTTGAGGATGGAATGGAAGGAAATACTGGAAAATCAACTTCTCTTTCGTTTGTCTGCCAGATGCTAAGTTCATGAATCTGTGCTTTCTGTACTGTAGCTGATGACATCATAAATGCTCAGAGCTGTGCTGGGAGCAATACTGAGAAACCGCAGTTCACCTTCATTAGCCCACCAGGAATCCAGGAAACAGAGGAGATAGGGTACAGTATTGTCAACCCTAAACATTCAAAAATGATCAGTTAGGCTCCAGTAAGTCCTCTGGCTCAGAAAAGTGCTTCTGTTTAAGCAATTAAGGTGTTTTCCTGGGCTCATTTTGGAGGAATCATGCCTTCTGTTAAATTACTATAATTATGAGGTGCTAAAAGAAAATGTTTGTAAATGATCCCTGTGTTCAAAAACTGTCTCTCCAACCTTGTACAAAACTTTGTATATGAGCTCTGGAATTTATGTTTTGAGGTCACTGGAAGTTCACTAAAGACCGCATTATCAGATATTAACTTCTTTGGATACAATGCAATTTAGACTGATAAAGGAGAGGCTCGTCTGACTGGTTTTGCATGCGGTAGGTTCTTTCCCAACCTTCTTCATAGATTCTTTATATGGTATAATCGTTGGAACTGGGTTGATTCAAAGGACACATTTCTTATAGCTGCAATCTTTGCCTTGCTAACCATGTGAATCTGCTAGTGCAGGGTTTCCCAAACTCGGGTCTCCAGCTGTTTTGTGACTACAACTCCCATCATTCTTAGCTAGCAGGACCAGTAGTCAGGGATGATCAGAATTGTAGTCCAAAAACAGCTGGAGACTCAAGTTTGGGAAACCCTGGGCTAGTGCAATGGATCAGGATGACCATGCCAACCAAATAGCTAGATCAAGATAGAATATGAGTTTCATGTGTTAACTGCTCTTGGAAGAGCTGATGATGTGAAATTTATTTATTGCATTATATCCCACCTTTTCTCCAAAGAACTCAAGGTGGTGTACATGGTTCCACCCCACCTTCTCATTTAAATCTCCACAACAACCTTGTGAGGTAGGCCAGGCTAAGAGGCTGAGTGGGGATTTGAACCCTCTCAGGCCGTAGTCTGACACTTCAACAACTATTGACAGCTCATTCAGCAGTGCTGCACTTGAAACAGATGTATAAAGACTAGCCACAAATCATCTGTGATGTGAACTTCAACCAGTGCAGCTTCTCACAAGGAACTGTGGAACCTGGGAGGGTGAGAAATGCCTGCTTGATATCCTTTTACTTCACCAAACATCATAATTCCAGGAAGAGGGCAAATTGTACAGTTAAGATGGTTTGTGATGCAGACGGGAGTCTAGATGAGCCTTCTACAGCCCAGAATCCTTCAGACGTTTTTGATTACAACCTCCACCAGCTCCACTCACCACAGAGATCATAGTTCAAAATGCTCAGAGGGCACCAGGCTGGGGCAACCCAGTCATATGGGCAGGATATTATTATTATTATTATTATTATTATTATTATTATTATTATTAAATAGGACGTCCCTATTTTCATCTGAGAAATGTTGGAATGTTCTTGGTAGTAAATGTTTGTTGTGTGTATAAAAAGCCAATGGCATTTTCGAATTCACACAGTTGCTTTCTGTAGGCCTATACAGTGGTACCTTGGGTTAAGTACTTAATTCGTTCCGGAGGTCCGTTCTTAACCTGAAACTGTTCTTAACCTGAAGCACCACTTTAGCTAATGGGGCCTCCTGCTGCCACCGTGCCACCGGAGCACGATTTCTGTTCTCATCCTGAAGCAAAGTTCTTAACCTGAGGTACTATTTCTGGGTTAGCAGAGTCTGTAACCTGAAGTGTATGTAACCTGAAGCATATGTAACCCGAGGTACCACTGTATTATAGCTATATAACTAAAGAAGTTTGAGTAGGCTAACCAGCTGCTACCAGAAGTAAGTATTTAGTAGCAAGTGTAAACAGAACACTGAAATAAAAGCAGCATACTCTTGTAAAACTGTTGGTTTTATGATGTAATTTGCTTACATGTGTCAGAGAGGGGCTTTTTTTTTGTTCAGTTGAGGGGAATGTGAAGGTTTTTGTATACTAAACACACTATTGATGATGATGATAACAACATTTATTGTGACTAAATTATATATATTTATAGAATAGATGTTTTTGTTATTACTTGAAGAATTGGGAAAATTCAACTACTCAGGAACCAATCAAGTGGCATGTGCAAGTTTCACAACCTTATTGACTCTTCTTAACCACCAAGGATACAACTTTTTTTTAAAAAAACAAACAAAACAAAAATCTATTTGCTAATTTCATTTTGCTGATTGCCTCATAAAAATTGAAGCCTTTTCTCCCCCATTTCTAACTTCCTGTTTTCATTAAAATGTTACTGCTTTGAATCTCTACTCAGTCAGGAAGCTCACTGGGTCAGTCACCAGCAGAACCCTGTACATCACCTTGAATTCCTTGGAAGATAAAGGTGGTATATTTAGACAGACAGACAGACAGACAGTCAGATGATATATAAAATTGCTGACCAGAACAGTGGTAGTTTATGCAATGCAATGAGATGGACTGTGACCTCCAGGGCACACCTCATTTGTTCAACATTCCATTGCAAGAGAGGTGGTTGGTTGCATTATTGAAGTGTAAGTTCAATTGAGGACACTGCTGAATAGAAACAGGACACGGCACTGATATCTTCTTGGCTGGAAATGTCCATTTATGATTTATCTTGCCTACATGGAGAACTACACAGTGGATATAATATGGATGGATATAATAAAAATACAGTCCATTGGATTTATTTTACCCCAGATTTGTTCCTAGGATCAGACTTTCCCACTACTCGTATTGTACAATGCTGGAAAAGTTTAAGGATATAAAAGGGAGGGGGGTTCTTATAATCAAGGGGTGTAACATTTAGTCATGTAACTTAAAAAAAATATTACTAGGTGCAATAATTTGTTATGCTGTATTCATATATTAAAAAGATTGCTTGGGTTATGTTGTCTTGGATTGTTGTTTTTTTTTTTACTTTATCTAGCGTTCAAATGTCAAATCATGGAACCACTGTTTGTCACTTCAGACTCTGAGAAAGTTAAACTCATTGGCATCAGGGATCCAGAGTCAGAGCCCCTTCCTTCAAGGCATTAGATGAAGGGCTTGGAACCAGAAGTGGAGGAGCACCTGGAGCCATCCCCAAAAGCGCTTTCACCAGACGATCTTGTGGAGTGGGCTGCCCATCTGGCCCAAGGATGTGGTCCATCATCCTGGTCAAAGCACTGCATTATAGAAGATGCAGGTGCTCCCCTGCCCTGCCATAGAAGGAGGCAGCTGGAGCAGGCTGGGCCACTTGAACCAAAGAAGCACCTTCTAGTGCAGGTGGGGTGAACAATTGGGATGCAGCTGCTGTCACAATATAGGACCCAGTCTCGGTTTGTTTCCTGTTGAAGCAGTAGCAGAGCTATGTGTTCCCACAGCACAGACTGAACCCTTGCCCTGCCTCCAGCCTGAGTTTCCCCTAGTCTTGCACCCAGACCGAGCCTTGCCTCACACAGAGCAGGACAGCTGGAAGCTCATCAGAGACATGTGGACTTCTTTGAACGCAACACTTTTTAGAGGTCAGACAGTGGAGAGGGTCACGCAGACCTAGTGAGGGTGGGATAGTTGTGGTCAGATTTCTCACATCTGGTGCATATAGCAGAAATGTAGCACGCTCCCTGTGCATTTGGACAGCATGGGAAATGGCTCTCACTGGGTACTGATGTGAATGAAGATAACTCCTCCAATCAGCTTCCTTCCCTCCAGGCATGGAAGAACTCTCCCCTCGTACATCAGTGCCAGGGGACAGCTGTTTCCTACACTGTGAATATATGACTAGTGAGACACACATTTTCGCTGTGTGTGCCAGGACATATGGCCATGGTGCACACCAGTTGTGGGGGGCAGGGATAGTCTACATCAGGCATCCCCAACCTACGGCCCTCCAGATATTTTGGCCTACAACTCCCATGATCCCTAGCTAACAGGACCAGTGGTCAGGGATGATGGGAATTGTAGTGCAAAACATCTGGAGGGCCGAAGGTTGGGGATGCCTGGTCTACATAGCTCAGTGGTCCTCTCATTTAATATTTCACTATATTGGGGGGGGGGGGATTAGTGGTGTCTTGCCAAAGGCAAGGTGGTTCTTATAGAATGAGATTCAGAAGCAAAACAAAATACACAAGTGAGTGAGAAGATTAAAGATTTTATTATAAAACAGCAAGAAATATATACATACCAAGCAAGCACTTCAACCTGCCACTTGGAAGCCCTCAAGAAGCGGCGAAGCAACTCCCCGAGGTAGCCTCAGTTTTCCCGGCCCTGCAGCTGATCAGTCCGTGAATGGCCTTCAAATAAATTCTGCCCCAACCGTAGATTTTATAGATAGCCTATGTGGCTTCCAAGACTGGCTACGTGCAGATCATCCATTAGCTACCCCCTCCCAATGCCTCACGTTCTCAAAACTGCAACATCAAAGAAGGTACCCAACATTGTCCTCCACAACTGGTTAAGTCAGCTGTGTGTGGGGCTTCATCTCCTCCCAACCTTCTCAGGACATTAAAGACTGTTCTCAAACCATAAAAAAAAAACTTAACAAGAGCGGGGGAGGGGGGAGGAACAGAGGCAGGAACTGCTCTGTGTCAGATCACTAACTCATCGATACATTTTGTCTTCCGGGTGCATTTCCCGTACAAGTGGAAACTTCCCTTCTAGATGGACAATATTCTTCTGCCACTATAGTCAAGAAGTGGAGGAATAGAAAATGTGTCCAAGATAAAGGAATGCTCTTTAAAAAAATAATAATAAAGCATTCATTACGGCAAATACAGGGCCAGCAGAAAAGTAGGGGCCACTAAAAATACACACAAGCTTAGCTTTGTGCCCTGGGGAGGTCACTTTGGTGCTGTTAATGCAGTGGTTTGACTTCACCCCCAGAAGTGCACTCCATTGTCCTTCAAGACAAATGCACACAACAATATTTATTTGTAAACCGCTTTGAGGTGGTTGTTTTTCCCTACAATCAAGTAGTATATAAATAAATAATACATGGCATTTCTCCCAGACTGCCTCTTGTTGGAAGGAGATGCTCCTTATGCTGTGAGCCAGGTCACTGATCTGCCTATTTTTATTTAATGACGAAGTATGCTATGGGAGGGATATTTTGATGGTAGATGGTTAGGAGGATGCACTTCTGGGCTTCAGGCCTGCTTGTTCCTACACAAGTCTCTGTTCATAAAACTTAATGCTTTGCTCTGTTGCTTTGACAAAAGCATTGGCTAACAGATCTAAATCACAGGCATCCCTTAATCAATCCCTATATCAGTGGTGTGTGGTCATTGGACTAGGGACTAGTCCCTGCTGTTCTGCTGCCTCGTTCCCAAAGCCTGGGAAGCTTCTGCCCAGCTTAGGGAGGGAAGTGTGAGGTTCTGATGGGTCATGGATCCGTCCTGCCATTTCCCCAAAGCCCATCTGGTTTTTGGAAGAAGGCAGGAGGGCTCCAGCGTTCTGTCAGAGCCCTGGCACCTCCTTCCCAAAGCCCAGGAAGTGTCTGCCCGGCTTAGGAAGGGAGGCGCAATGCATTATGTCACAATGTCACATGCATAACATCGCGCCCCCACCCGCCCCCACACAAGCTGGCCCCTCTGGTCCTAAATGTTCCCCTATGAAAAATTTCACTGCATGCCACTGCCCCACATACCCTCCAACATTTCTCCGATGAAAATTAGGACATCCTATTCCATGGGTAGGCAAACTAAGGCCCAGGGCCCGGATCCAGCCCAATCGCCTTCTAAATCCAGCCCGCGGACTTTCTGGGAATCAGCGTGTTTTTACATGAGTAGAATCTGTCCTTTTATTTAAAATGCATCTCTGGGTTATTTGTGGGGCATAGGAATTTGTTCATCCCCCCCAAAAAAATATAGTCCAGCCCCCCCACAAGGTCTGAGGGACAGTGGACCGGTCCCCTGCTGAAAAAGTTGGCTGACCCCTGCACCTATTCCATACCCCCCAACATTTCTCCAATGAAAATAGGGACATCCTAAGGAAAAGTGGGACATTCCAGGATCAAATCAGAAACTGAGACGGCTTCTGCAAATCTAGGACTGTTTCTGGAAAATAAGGACACTTGGAGGGTCTGCCCCACCTCAATAGCTAGACATATTTTTTTAAAAAAAATCATTATATTGTGAATAAATGACAATGAAAATTGAAACTGCAAAATGCTTTCTTTCCATTGATAGCATCATAGATCTTTCCAGTCTTTTCTAACACAACCCTATAAAGGTTTACTCTGAAACAATCTGTGGGTCTTACTCTCAGGTAAGTGTACATAGACTAACAGTCTCTGGCAAGGTCTTTTAGCATTTTGTCCTCCTTCTCCTCTTGCTCCTCTCATCTCACTGCCCATAACATTGTTTTATGATCAAAGAAAGGAAGAGGAAAAAGTGGAGCAAGGCTAATAGGCTCTCTCCTGTAGTCTCTGTGGAAACGGTCTCTTCATAAGTGTCTTGAACTTGACCTCTTTTGAAAGGCACAGAGGTCCAACACACATTTTAAAAGTTATATTTAAATTTTAATATATATTTTTTTAAATTCTGCGAAGCCATTTAACAGAGGGCCCTCAAAACACAAAGCATAAATCTTTCAGGATGGTCACAGGACAGAAATGGACGGATGAAGCAAAGAAGTTCAGCAAACGCTCCAAAGAAACTCTCTCTTTCTCTCTCCTTTCTCAATAGATACATTTTTGATAAAGAGTGCTCTCCTGATTTTTAAAAAGCTTTATTATGATTTCATCACCATTGCACCGACTATAGAAATACAATTTAGTAAAGAATGGAGTCTATTTTCTTATGCCCCACCCCTCATTATAAAAGTGTTCTTGGTAGCGAAGCATTGGGGGCGTTAGAAAGATTTACAGTAACAATATAAGTGGCTATAATGAACTTGGGAGCAAGGGAGCATGGTTATGATAGAGGTCTTCAGGCAGTTCTATCAGCATAAATATTTAGGGTACACAATCTTTTTTCTGTGACCCTGTACACTAATATTAACACAAGCAGTAATTACAGCTACTCGAGGTAAAGCCTACTTTGTTTATTTTTATTTATGAGAATACAATACTTATTAAAGGTGTCAACAACACTAGAGATTAAAGTCATCTGTCCGAGGAAATAAGGTCATCGTCGGGCACATCGGCAGTTACGTTTCCACAATCCTTCCATTAATATATATTCAGGGTATCTGGGAATACTCTGTATCTTCCATTAATATCAATTTCCCAATTTTATTCAGCCTCCTAATATATATAATTGGGACTTGGCTTTCATTAAATGCCAGGGCTGATTGGGCTGGTGATAAAACATCTCTCAATCTTGTGGGGGAGTTCAGCATATATATTTTTCCTGCTTAAAACTATTTTGGCTTGAAGAGAGGCAAACCTACATTGAATCTTGCCAAATAAGCCACATGGAAGTGGGTGCCTGGCCAATGTAGCTTTGTTTGGTTCGCATAGTATTTTCACTATGATTTGGGGAATTTTCTGCAGCTACAGTGTTGGCCTGCATGCTACCTTGCACTGAATTTGACAAGCCTTGCTTTATCCATGATAAAGCAAACTTTTGGGGCCCACGCTTTATTATGGATGACTGCAGTGACTGGGCTCCTGCAAAGTACCGTATTTTTTGCTCTAGAAGACTCACTTTTTCCCTCCTAAAAAGTAAGAGGAAATGTGTGTGCGTCTTATGGAGCGAATGCAGGCTGCGCAGCTATCCCAGAAGCCAGAACAGCAAGAGGGATTGCTGCTTTCACTGAGCAGCAATCCCTCTTGCTGTTCTGGCTTCTGAGATTCAGAATATTTTTTTTCTTGTTTTCCTTCTCCAAAAACCAGGTGCGTCTTGTGGTCTGGTGCGTCTTATAGAGCGAAAAATACGGTAACTCACATCTGATTAGCCCAGCAACATTGACAATTTACAATGAAACATGCCAGAGTGACCCTGAGAGGTTTTGTGAGATTTGAGATGGCAGAAGGATTCTGCACCTTTACTTAGATTTCCTTCAGCATTCACCCAGAATTTGGAATTTGGATAGATTACGACTGAATTCACTGTTATTCCTTTTAAAAAAAGGTTTGTAACAGTACATATCAGAGCCTACAGCAAAAGCTCACACACCTATTTTATCATGGCTAAACACAACCAATAGGTGCTTCAAGGTGGGGTTTTTTGGAAGGGGATTAAGTACTGAAAATTGGCAATAAGAACTGGCCAAAATGTTCAGACGTTTCAACTCAAAGACAATTGAGAAGTTCTTAAGTTTGAGAAGAATCACATAATTATTATTCTATTTTGTAAAAGCTTGTTGAAAAGAACAATTGACATATATTTTCTTGTGGCATAATTTTATTAGTATTTCTACTGGTATTAGATAATAAACCAAAGCTATCAAAATATTGCTATGAGATGTAATTATACTACTCCTGCTACTAGGGTTGCCATATTTCAAAAAGTAAAATTTCTGACACCTGCAAAATTGTTCAGCTTTTTTTTTTTTTTTTTAGGAAACCACAAAAAATGTTGAGCTATTTTATAGAAACCCACCAAAATTGTTAAGCTTTTTTTTTTTTTTTTGAGAAAGCATCTATCCATGGTATCCTTCTGGAGTAGTTGTGATGGTTCCAGTCCTGCTTAGATGGACATTTTCAGAGTGTGATGCTTAGGAGTGTTCTTCTGTGGAGCCTTCAATGTGGGTTCAAGTGCTGAGTGGGGTTATCCAGAGGCTTGGAGCATGTTGTCAGCAATATGCTGATAACACACAGCTCTACCGAGGCACTGTTAGTGGGTGGTCCCCTAGATTGGATGGTTGGGAGGTTGCCTGCTCTTGATGGGGTTCCATTCCCTCTGGAGGAGCTTGGTGGTACTCCTGCATCCTTTGCTGTCGCTTGAGGCTCAGGTGGCCTCAGTGGTGCAGAGTGCCTCCCATCAGCTTTGGCTGGTGGCTCAGCTGCACCTGTATCTGGACAGGGATAGCCTAACTACTGTTGTCTACATTCTGGTAACCTCTAGATTACCGCAATGTGTTATACATATGGCTGTCTCTGAAGACGGTTTGGAAGCTCCAGCTAGTGCAGAATTTGGCGGCCATTAGGGCAAGATGGTTTGAGCATATTACACCGATCCTGGCCCAACTGCACTGGCTGCCAGTTAGTTTCCGGGCATAATTCAAAATGCTGGTTTTGACCTATAAAGCCTTAAACGGCTCAGGACCACAATACCTCAAGGATTGTCTCTCTATATAAGAACCTACCCAAACCCTGCAATCATCATCTGAGGCCCTTCTTGGTGCATCTCCTCCATGAGAGGTCCAGAGGGTGGCAACATGAAAATGGGCCTTTTTTGCAGTGGCTCCCTGTTTGTGGAATGCTCTCCCCAAGGAGGTTTGGATAGTGCCTTCATTATATATTTTCAGGTGCCAGACGAAAACGTTCCTCTTCAAACAGGCCTTTGGCTGATTAACATGATACCCTTTAAAATGGGACATGGGTGGCGCTGTGGGTTAAACCACAGAGCCTAGGACTTGCTGATCAGAAGGTTGGCGGTTCGAATCCCCACGACGGGGTGAGCTCCTATTGTTCGGTCCCTGCTCCTGCCCAACTAGTAGTTCGAAAGCATGTCAAAGTGCAAGGAGATAAATAGGTACTGCTCCGGCAGGAAGGTAAACAGCGTTTCTGTGCGCTGCTCTCGTTCGCCAGAAGCAGCTTAGTCATGCTGGCCACATGACCCGGAAGCTGTATGCCGGCTCCCTTGGTCAATAAAGCGAGATGAGCACCGCAACCCCAGAGTTGGTCACAACTGGACCTAATGGTCAGGGGTCCCTTTACCTTTACCTTACCCTTTTAAATGTGTTGTGGTAGAGGGGATTATTGGTTTGTTTTGTTCTTATTTTTCTTATGAATGTTGTGGTTTTTATATTGTATTTTTATGTTGTGAACCGCCCTGAGATCTACAGATGAAGGACGGAATAATTAATTAATTAATTAATTAATTAATGCGGGGCATAGAAAACCTATTGATGATGGGAGATGTTTTCCCACATCCCCACTGGCAGGGAAATATTGCTGGCAGCCTGTAAACTTGCGGGTGGTTAGTAATCTTGGCTTGTATAAATTTGTTTGTTTATGGTGAATCCCCATTCCCTATTGGATTAATCCCGTGTTGCAAGATATTTGTCTTGGTATTTGAATATTCTCCCCTCTTTTGGTTGTGGAAGCATATTTATTTTTTTCCGAGAGCTAAAATGTGATAGTGAAAGCTTTTCAGATGTTTGGACTCAATTTGAGAACTGGTTGATGATTCACATATGCTGCGGTGAAGTTAATCCTTGTGTTTCGATATTAGAGCAATGTGTTGTTTACTAGAGTCCAGGGTATGTGTATATTTTAATGGCTAAACTTTCGTTCGCTACACTCTAAAAACCCACCTGCTGATATGTCCCTTTTCATCATTTAGTGTAATGTCCAGTTTGCTAATACATAAACAGTTTGGATCAGAATATTGTTTGAGGATTTCACAAATAAATGTCCCAATCTGGTGATGTATACCAGACATGCATTCTAGATTTCTGGAAATTAGCAACACCAGATCAACAAATAAAAGAAAACCCAGTTGAACTGTAGGAGCTCAATGGGGCTAAGCTTGTTCAACTCCAAATGCTCTGGATTGACGCTGTTGTTAATTCTTAAAGTTAGGAAGTCATTAATTCTGAATGTTTACCTTGACTTAATATTCCCTTTGCTGTTTCTACATTTCTGTGTAAGGTAGCAATATATTTTTGCTTATGGGCTTACTTTAAAGCATCTCTCCTCAGGGTTATGGCTATTGTGGCATTATATTCTGTGATAACACAATTTCTAAAGAGGCAAGAAAAGAAGGTGTGCTCCTAAATTAGCCTAGAGTACTCTCCTTATGTAATTTACTTCAGCCTCCAATTTGTTTCTTGAACATATAAAAACATCTGACCTGAAAAAGATACCCCTTCCTCCTCCTTCCCAATATCCAGCCCCCTGGATATTGCTGAGTCAGTCAAAGAAAGTAAGTATGGCACAACTGTGAACACTTGAATAAAAACATGAATGAAATGTGAATATAAATAAGCTTCTGTTATCCATTATTCCAGTTTATTATGTGCCACAGAATCACTTATGTACATTTTACGATTGGCCCCAATTACTTATTTCTCCTTGGTGAGCCAATTGTCTAATGGAAACTATCACAATCAAAGCTAATCTTTATAGGTGTTCTGTCGACATGATACCATCTTTTCATTTAGGTACGCATTTCACTGAGTTTCAGATGATGTCGCTTTAGATATTGTTAGACTGTGGACTACTAGGGTTAGAACTGGAATTTTAGGAGGCAAAGGAATGTTATTTGTATTTTATGGTGAGGCATAATGGGTTAGTGGGATACGGGTGGCGCTATGGGTTAAACCACAGAGCCTAGGACTTGCCGATCAGAAGGTCGGTGGTTCGAATCCCCGCGACGGGGCGAGCTTCCGTTGCTCGGTCCCTGCTCCTGCCAACCTAGCAGTTCGAAAGCACGTCAAAGTGCAAGTAGATAAATAGGTACCGCTCTGGTGGGAAGGTAAACGGCGTTTCTGTGTGCTGCCAGAAGCGGCTTAGTTATGCTGGCCACATGACCTGGAAGCTGTAGGCCGGCTCCCTTGGCCAATAAAGCGAGATGAGCGCTGCAACCCTAGAGTCGGTCACGACTGGACCTATTTACCTTTACTATAATGGGTTAGATCCAGACTTTGCCTCTTACTGACAGGAGAGATCCTTCTATCAATGGAAGGCTTCTGATACATTGGAGGAATCCCATGGGTAGAACAGAGAGGAAACAGAGGGGAAGTAATTTGATCTATCCCTCCCGCTGCTGTTCCCTAAGCCCACAAAAAACCTGCTCCAGAATGTTGAGGGGCTGTCTGGAACAGCATGGGGGTTGCCTTAAAAATGCCTCAACCACACTTTCTACTGGTAGGAATATTCTAAACAGACCTCCACTCGGGGGATACTAGCGCTGGTGTTAGCAAATTCTGGATCCAACTATATAATTTTATACGGGACTTTAAAATTGAATAACATTGTTTAACACTGACTATTTTTCTCAGACACATCCTTTCAGATATTTGTATGTAGAATTTTGCAAATTTGGCTCTGGAATAATTCCAGGTCTCAAACTGCTGTGGATTTTCATGCAGGCTGTGCAAAGCAGAACGGATTCCATTCAGTGCCTTGTGGTTATTTACAGAAGTGCAATTCTCATGATACAATACACGGAGTTTGCTTTATCTATAATGAATCCTGATGTTTCACCTTTGATATTGAGGTGTGTAAGAGAATAAAAATAAGCTGTCTTTGAGTTTAAAAGAATGGAGAGGGAAAAAATCAATTGCTATGTCGTTTCCCCCCCTCCAGGCAAAAGAAAAAGCCACTTAAGGTATTCTGCCTGCCCCCCCACCTTGCTTTTGAATGTGTGAAGATGACCTCCCTCTATACAGAAGCTGTTCGTTTCTACATGAACACAAGCGCTTATACGCATGAGTAGAATTTGGAAAGGGGTTGAAATGGTCAGAAGTAATAATGAGACACATTTTCTTGAGCCACCGAAGTACAAGGTCAGCATTTATAATATAATATAAAGCATAATAATGTGCACATTATTATTACTTCAACTTCCAAGTAAACCCCTCCGGTAGCTCACGTATTCATTTGCTATCGGCCTTAACTGTGCAACAGAGTTCAGCCAGCATGTTGTTGATTTTATGTTTTAAAAGGTTTTCATGCTGGATTTTTTTTTTTTTTTAAAGGAAGCTTTTGTGGGGTTTTTTTGTTTTCATGTTGGGCTGGTCAGCGTTTATAACGAAAACCTCTAGCTTCAAAACAACACTGGGATATTTTCAAACACAGAGATGACAGTAAGGAATCAGTTGACGTCAGTGAGAGCTCAGGCACATGGATCTTTTACCAGATATCTGTGGCCGTGATGGGCAACAACAGAGCATGGATTGTAACCACAATACTTATGGTATGGGAATACCAAATCTATGCTTATCAAGATCATACAGCTGGTACAAAATGTGGCAGCTTAACCGTTCATTGGGACACGATATTGCTACCATGTTATGCTGCTGCTACAATAATGCACCCCAGTTGCTAGAAGAGGTTCAAGGCGCTGTTTTTGCAGCATAAAGCCCTATACAGAGGCATACCTAGGCTCTCTTGCGCCCTTGGCAAGGAGCTGGATTGGCACCTATGAAGCCAGGAGAGACTGTGGACTCAAAAAGATTACTTCTCATTGCCTTAGGCGCTTTGCCAGTGAGGTCCTCCGCTGTCATTGGGACTGGGCTGGGTCTGGTCTGCCTCCCCTTTTAATTAAAAGTGGTCAGTTCCCAAAAAGTGTGTTGGAATATCAAGCTTTCCACCTGCTGGAGGAAGGACAATAAGGGAGCCATTAGGAGTAATTTGGTATGACATTTCCTGCTTGGTGTATTCTTATTTAACAGCTGTAAACAGCACTGGAAGTTAATAACTAGTAGTTTCATAAATGGAAAATATAAATTATTCTGACATTGAATAGTAGTTTTAATCTGCGGGCAATCAGGGTTCTTCAAATAATCTTTGCTTTGCCATTTTTGTTTAGCAGATTGGACTGGGCTTTATTTATTTATTTATTTATTGCACATAAAAATTCTCCTTTCACAAAATAAGTGTTAGTAAATTCATCTCTAGTGGGTCCATGAATACAATCCTTCTAAGTGTTAGTTTACGATCCTTCTGACTTTTGGGGTTTTAAGCAGCAGGTGTCAGAAAAGTGGCCTGTGGTGGCCAATCATTCATAGCAACATCACATTTTGATCCTTCAGTGTTGGCACTTCCCATCCACAGCCACTTCACAAAGAAAGCCTTTTGGTCAAAGAGCTATTGCTGATAACTATAATCTGTGGTAACCTTCCCCAACCTTTGGACTACAGCTTCAATCATACCTGACCATTGGCCATGCTGGCTTTGGCTGATGAGAGCTGGAATATCAGCAACATCTGCAGGGCAACTGGTTGAGGGGAAGGCTGGTCCACGAAATACAAAATTGATGTCCCTGCAGGTGCCATTATACTGGAAAGTAAACAGGGAAAGTGGGACGCGGATGGCACTGTGGGTTAAACCACAGAGCCTAGGACTTGCCGATCGGAAGGTCGGTGGTTTGAATCCCCGCGATGGGGTGAGCTCCCGTTGTTCGGTCCCTGCTCCTGCCAACCTAGCAGTTTGAAAGCATGTCAAAGTGCAAGTAGATAAATAGGTACCGCTCTGGCACGAAGGTAAACGGCGTTTCCGTGCGCTGCTCTGCTTCGCCAGAAGCGGCTTAGTCCTGCTGGCCACATGACCCAGAAGCTGTATGCCGGCTCCCTTGGCCAATAAAGTGAGATGAGCGCCACAACTCCAGAGTCGGTCACGACTAGACCTAATGGTCAGGGATCCCTTTACCTAAACAGCGACAAAGGAGTCCCCTCTGAGCCACAGTGTATTCAGTGAGGACTGCACAGTGAAAGTGCTTCCATGTGTTTCACCAGGCTCAAGAAATTTCTCCGAACAGTGGGTACAGTGGTAGGGTACTCTTTGCAAGCACAGGCTCCACAGCTGTTAAAACTACAACATCTCTTTTGGACAAATTTGTGGAGGGCAAAGCTATCAGTGGCCACCAGCCATGTTGGTTATGCATTGCCTCCAGTTAGAGGCAGATGTGCTTCTGAATACTTACTGCTGGAATCCACAGGAGGGGAGAATGGTCTTGTGGTTGGGTCCCTGCTTGGGGATTTCCCACAGGCCTCTGGCTGGCCACTGTGAAAACAGGATGCTGGACTTGATGGGCCATTGGCCTGATCCAGCAGGATCTTTTTATGTTCTTGTGTATTCAGTGACAAATGTGGATACAGTGGTACCTTGGTTCTCAAACTTAATCTGTTCCGGAAGTCCGTTCCAAAACCAAAGCATTTCAAAACCAAGGCGTGCTTTCCCACAGAAAGTAATGCAAAATGGATTAATCCATTCCAGGCTTTTAAAAACAACCCCTAAAACAGCAATGTAACATGAATTTTACTATCTAACGAGATAACTGATCCATAAAATGAAAGCAATGAACAATGCACTGCAGTCACACAATCTAGCAATCAAGTAGCTGAACTGGGTTCCGCACAGTCACAAAAAAAAAAAAGAGCCACAAAAACAGAAATGGAAAATAAATAGTAAAAATAGACAGACCTCGGCGTAACACTCAAAACAGAAATGCAGCACTCAAATCGGAAGCATAACACTCACAACAGAGCACGTTCGGCTTCCGAAAAATTCGCAAACTTACCTCCGGGTTTGCAGTGTTTGGGTTCCAATTTGTTTGAGTATCAAGGCATTTGAGAACCAAGGTACCACTGTATAGTGAAGTCCCCTCCTCCATTTTTTAAAAAAGATTGTTGAATAGATCATACTTTGAGACTGGTTATTATTACTATTGTTATGAGTGTACCATTGATAACAACCCAAGAGAGAAATGGGAACCCAGAGAAGGGGCTGGCCACTGATGTAAGAACAGTTATGCACAAGAAGATAGAGATGGTGCCAAATTTCATAATTGTGTATCTCATAGCCTACCTGAGAAGGGGGAGGGGAAATATTCTGTTCATATACTGGTACAGTTTGTACGAACTTAGAAGTATAGGCTTGTGTCCATGGAACCTCTAGGTATAATTTTAACAGCACCTGCTACAAAACCTTCTGTTGCCAAAGGGGGGAATTTATATTAAATTGCTTTGTGAACATGCAATTGCCCAGGCAGACACATACTGTGACCCTGTGAGAGTGGTGAAATAATGAAAACAGGACACAGGTGTGGGGTGGAATCAGGTGAACTCTTTCTTGACTACAGTGTGTTTGGCAGGGCAGTGAGGCAGCCATCAATGCCTCATTGGTGCAAGCCAAGCATTCAGGGGCAACCACAGTGGGGATTCCAGTCAGACAGAGGCCCAAACTCAAGCTTAGGGTGTGCCTTGGCAAATCCAGTCCATAAACTGTGGCTTTTCTGGACTGGCCACTGCAGCTATTATGAAACATGGATTGATCCAAGATCCAAATATCTTCTCAGCTAATAACGTCTTTTATCTGAGGATCTTGGTATCTGCCTGCTGATCACAAGTTGGTAAGAGAGGAGCAGAGAGTCCTTGTATTTATAAGATTATTATTGCAGCAAGAGCTACCAGCATCAACGAACTGTTTTGCAAATGTAAGAACAACCTGCCCACACCCTCAAGCTGCTGGAGATCCTCCTTGCTCTGCCACATCCTTCTGCTCAAACAAATATGGAAGAGTAAACTACTATGGGCTCGTCCAGGCTTCCTGTTGTGCTGAACTTCCAGGCCCAGGGTGCATGCTTTAAAGCTCCATGTCCGAGTGGTTTTGTTTTGCCCTGGAGAAACCTCTCATTTTACCACTGATTCAGAGCAAATGGCAATCTACAGAAAACAGCCATCACTGTTTGCTCCGATTCGGTGGTAAAACACCGGTTTCCCCAGAGAAAGTGCTGGGACAAACGACAACAATCCCGGACTTGTGCCTAGAAACAACAAAAAAGCCAGTCTGGATGAGCCTTCTGTGCATACCTGCTTCCATGCATGGGGTTGGCCTTGCTCTATCTATAGTGGTGTTGATTTGGATGTCAGAAGCAGCAGTTTTATTCATTTCACTCTGTAGAAAACGGCAAAGTGTTCTATCCCCCATCTAGAGTTCATCATCCATAGTAAGTATGTGTGGCCTAAGTGGCTGACAATGTACAGTGGTACCTTGGGTTACAGACGCTTCAGGTTACATACGCTTCAGGTTACAGACTCCGCTAACCCAGAAATAGTGCTTCAGGTTAAGAACTTTGCTTCAGGATGAGAACAGAAATTGTGCTCCGGCAGCGCGGCAGCAGCAGGAGGCCCCATTAGCTAAAGTGGTGCTTCAGGTTAAGAACAGTTTCAGGTTAAGTACGGACCTCCGGAACGAATTAAGTACTTAACCCGAGGTACCACTGTATTTCATTCTGATATTTTCAAAGTAAATTCTGTTAATATATTTGTTCAATTTTTTTTTTAAGTTACTTGATGGCAGGAAAAAATATGGTTGGTGCAACTTTGTTTGGCAAGTAGTACTGCTTGCAATTTTATTCTTCAGGCATCCTAATCTCCTTTCATTTAAAGGCATCTCTCTAAAACCAATCCATTTGCACAGTAAGTAGTGTAATATGCATTCTTTTGAAAGTGGCAGAACTGCAATAGGCTGCATATTATGCAAACACTTTAGCAACAGACATGCCATTGCCCAAGTGTATTTTATGGAAGGGGTAGTCACATGACCTTTTATTTATTCTCCTGGATAGCATTGGGAACTGACTTTGACAGCTATCCGTTGCAAAGCATTTAAATAGATATTTATGTCTAAGTAATCTGCTTCCTTCACAATGTTGCTTTTCTCTCATATCTGATGTGCATGCTGTCATTTCTTTCTTTTTAGTTGTCTTTAAGTTATATTTTTAACTATGTACAGATAATTCCAGCAAGTGGTAATAATGCATTATCATAACAACAATATCTTTGGGAAGTCTTTTCTGCATCTCAGCTGTTTCCATATTTAAGCTATCCCACCTCAGTCCTGGGTTTCCTCTTCCTCTAACACATCCTAACTATATTTTTCATTTCAAATCATTAAATTAGACACGGCAACAATCACACAATTACCAATTGTGTGTTTTTGTTTTAAATAAAACCAAATGAATGCAGGAACCTGATCCAGGTCAGGACTCTAGTGGAGAGGATGGACACTTTAACATAATGACAGTCAACCCTTTTGGACCAGTAGACACATTTCAAATTTTGAGAGTTATGGGCACCAGCTACAAAATGGCCACTACGCGGGGGGCGTGTCATTAATGCTTTCCCTACTCTGGTGATCGCAGTCTGGATTGCTGAATATGCCCCCCTCTCTGGTGCCTGCTATTTGTGTTTGAAGGAAAGCTTCCATGGATAGGAATGGCAGCTTTCCTTCCATTGCATATAGCAAGTACAGGGCCTAATCTGGATCAGGACTCAAGCAGGGCATGGGATAGTGGGAAAACATTGAGCCCTCCTAGCTCCCCATCACGATCCTTATATAGATTGGCCCACCTGTATCTGCAATTAGCTTTTTTAAGAAACCCAACGTAGTCATAAATGGTGACTCATCCAATCTATCTATATAATTTATTTAGATATGGTTGATAAACCTGGAATAATTGCAAGCCTGCCTGCCATAAAATCACTTGCTGAAGAAATCTGGCATCAGTAAATGGATGCTCCAAGCCAGCTGGGATGATCACTTCCAAAACAATTAGTAAGTTAAATTTGAGGAATGCCTATAATTCTAGAAACTATAGGGTTGTGTGGTCCTAGCAATTCTCAGTTCCCAATATTCTTGTCAGGAAGCCATGACTGGCTAAGGTGATGTGATACTGCTGTAAAGATATTGGGAAGATGTGGCCTATGTATTTTTTAAGATTGCATCCTTAAATGCACCGTGGGTACTTTACTGTTGTCTTATCTGCAAGTGTTTTGGCTCATTTGATTGAATCATTTTCTGGAGCTTTTTCTGGATTTAACAAAACTTTTCTACAGTAAACTTGCTGTCCATTTGTAGTGCCCATTGTATTCTAGATTTATATAACCAACTGCTGGAAACTGAGGGATTGACAGTTCTGCTTCAAACCTATCGAGATTCCAAGTTTCTGATTCTGTAGTAGTATTTTATTGACTGATTGATTTCTTAAATTTGTATCCCACCCTTCCTCCCAAAGGAGCCCAGCCTGACAAACAGCAAAATGTTATAACAATACAATTTAAAATCAAATAAAACACATTTTAAAAATTTCAAAACAATTTAAAATCACATAAAGCATTGAAAAACATCTAAAAATATTTGAAAGCAATCACATACACTCATAGCTATCAATTCCATTGTTGCCATGGCCAGTATCTCAGGAATGTTTTTTTTTTTAAGAATAATTTTTAATTAACCGACCAATCACATCAAATCAAACCAAATTACATAAATTCCAAATTACACAGCCGAAGTTTAAATTTTTGTTGGGGGTACCCATATTTCAACTTCCGAAGGGGATCCAATCAACTTCTTGCTTCTTACTGCTGTTTTAACGTCCACAAATCTAACCTTATGATATTCACAGTACTATCCAGTCCTTTCTTATTGTTTTTCCACATCTCTTGTTGTTATTTTCATATATTTTTCCTTTCTCTTTGTGACCTCTGATAATCTCCGGTAGCTGGTTAGAACAGTTTGTAATCCTGCGTGGATATATATTTTTTTATCCAGTAGCCATATCCAGACGTTTTCCATATAACATCACTTCCATACATCAAAACAGTCTTAGCGTCATTAATCTTCACCAATCTGCCTCCTTTCTCAAAACCTCTGAGGAGATTCACTAGGAATGCAGTCTGAAAACAAATCCGTTCTTCCTCCCGGCTATAAATCCTTTGGCAAGATGGCGACTCCGAATTAATTGCTGCGCCATTCCCAAAAGCTCTTATTGCTTCTCGATCTCCATAAAGCATACTTTTGGTTAAAGTTTATCTCCACACAGACCTTAATCATCCTGCTTGGGTCAGTTCAACCGACGATTCTAATGAGGAGGGGTTCTTGTAAATCACATAAAAAAGGTCACCCCCCCATTGAGTCCCGTTGTCAACATACCCAGCCTTTGGTGTATCTTCATCGTAAAATACTCCTGTTTCTCCAACCCGTCGTCTTCTTTCGCAGAGGTCACTTAAATTAGCAGACTTCACTCCCCTTCTTCACTTGAAATATGTGCATTTGCTTCTTTTCTAATTAATTATTCCAAATTGCTGCAACTAGTGCGCGATCAGAGACAGCGTCCAGGAGAGCCGAGGTCCACACGGGGGCATTCTGCCTAGGGCCCTCACCCCCTTCTTTCGAATTAGGGGGTGATTTATGGGCACAGCAGGCAAGGGCAGTGTTCCCCATTTCCTTGGGGCAACAAGAGAGGCTGCCTACTCCCATAACAGCCTCTTAATTACCCCGTGTGGGTCGGAGAGATGGTATTGTCGACCATCTTCCAATGCGCCCCCTAGTGGCCCCCCGTATCTCAGGAATGTTTTTAATATCTCCTGAATATCAGTAATGAGGGAGATAGACACAGCTCACCGGGGAGGGCATTCCACAAATTGGTGAGTGTTTTGGGTGAGCGCCAGGGCCGGCACCACCAGCAGGACCTCCGCTGCCTATTGGAGGATCAAGATGGTTGATATCTCATTTACACTCTTGGCTCCCAAGCTCTTTAGGGCTTTGTGAACTAGTACTAACACCTTGCATTGGGTTTGGTAGCTCACTGGGAGCCAGTGCAGGGCTCTCAGTACAGTGGTACCTCAGGTTACATATGCTTCAGGTTACATACGCTTCAGGTTACAGACTCCGCTAACTCAGAAATAACCCAGAACTTTGCTTCAGGATGAGAACAGAAATCGGGCCCCGGTGACGCGGCAGCAGCAGGAGGCCCCATTAGCTAAAGTGGTGCTTCAGGTTAAGAACAGTTTCAGGTTAAGCACGGACCTCCGGAACGAATTAAGTACTTAACCTGAGTTTCATTCTTACTTCATACTTTCATACTTAACTGTATTTCATTCCAGTTATAAATATATCCAAGATATCAGAGAACGCAGGGGTAAATAAGAACTATTAAAACTCTAGAAATAAAAATATTTTTTAAAAAACTCTTTGATAATCTGAATATGCTGTGGGTTTTAGGTATAGGGACAGGCTTTGGCCAGTGTCCTTGATCATACCAAACATACACACAAAGCAACATTTGCTCAGGTGATCACTGCCCCAAGCAGGGGTGCTGCCTCCAGAACTTCTGCCACCTGAGGCGGCTGCTTCATCCCACTTCATGCCTCTGTTCCCAAACACTCCCAGTTAAAATATGGTGAATTGCCATCACTAATCACATGGCCTACCAAAAGTCTAATAAAAGATTAACACCTAGCAGCTGAAAGACTTGCACTTGCAACAACAGGGTAACAGAGATAAATGCCAGAAATTTGGAGAGGAACTGCCATTAGTGACTTCCCATTTATGCTTGAAGATGTACAAATTTCAACAAGATTTTTACTTATTAACTTGTGCATTCATATTTGGGGCAATATAAACATCTCACTTTAATTTTCCCTTTTAAAAACATAGTCAATTTTTGTTTTGTTTTGATAGTATGAATCCTATTATATTGTATCCAAAGATTCTACTCCCCGTTTAGAAGCTGGTTAGTTTGCAGCCATTAAAGAAATTATAAAGTCTCATCTTGCTTTGCCACCTATTAAAATAATTTTTATGGCTTTCATTTAAATGTCAACAAGTTTGTTATTTTTATTAAAGAAGGTAGAAATATTTTATAGTTCAGCTATAAGAAAATGAATATTCAGAAATAAATCCTACTTCCCTAGAATATTAATTTTCATGCAGTATGATTAGAAGGCTAGCAATAATCTCCCGAGTTTGAGGTAAAATTTGGAAATGTCTTTAAGAAAATGGGGTAAAAATCTACGAAATGCAGGGGATTGTTGTATTTGTACATTGATTCTATAGAAATATACGCAGGGGTAGGTTTGGGCTGCCACCATGCAAAGCTATCTGTGCAGGGAAGATATTAAAGCGAAATCTCAAAGTTTCTGAGATTTCGATGGCATGTCCTCACACGGCTGACAGCCATTCTGACTTTCAGTTTAAAATGTGACTTGCTTGTTTAGCTGAGCAAGCGGCAGCAATAGAACTTCAAAGTCATCTCCAGTTGTGGTTGCAGTTCTCCTCGCCATGTGTACATAACTTGGCAGGATTGCTGCTTTTGACAGCCAAGATGAGGCATGTGAAAGAATTCCAATTGCCTCCACATTGCCAAAAAAATTGGGGGGGGAGGAAATGAAAAAAAGACCAGAGTTATAGAAGAATGGCCTGGCCTTATTTCAAGCACAGAACAAGAGGATATATATTGGCTATATGTTCTAGGGGTGCACCAACCATGAGATTTGGTCTGGAACCCATTTAACAACTTCAGAAGACAGCTCAATTTGGTTCAAAGCACTTTGGAGGCTGTCCAAGTTGGTTCAGGTCTGACTCCAAGACCTGATTAGGAAAAATGAAGCTTTGTGCTTCCTCCACTCACTATTATGGGTTGCTTTTTAAAAAAAGCTTTCTAGTTTTGACATAATGGTAAGAAATATGCAGACACGATAGTTCTTCCTATGTGTATAAAGCTGGCCAAATTGCACACTAACAGGTCTAGAGGGTTTAGAGAATTTTTAAAAAAATAAAAATAAACTTTATAATGGGCAGAAGTTGATGAAATTCTACTTCTGGGAGGATGAACCCTGAACACAATTCAGAAGGGTAGCTGCAGTTGTTTTCCTGTAGGGGGGATTTGTATGAAAATTAGAAACATCACAGAGGTACCCCAGGTAAGAATCCTTAAGATACATAAACACCAGTGTACCAAATTGGGAGAAATTATTAAGGATGAAGCAGCTCCCTTGGCTATATTAGTTCTACTCAAGGCTCACCATGAAGTTGTTACGGTAGGTGCCACACTTTTAATAGTTTTTTGGGGAAAGGTGCCGGTACCTTTAGTAGACAACTGAAAGCAGCCCTTTATAGTGAAACTTTTTAAGGTTTAATATTTCATTATGTTTTTATATATGTTGGAAGCTGCCCAGAGTGGCTGGGGCAACCCAGTCAGATGGGCGAGGTACAAATAAATAATAATATAGTCATACCTTGGGTTACAGCCGCTTCAGGTTGCGTTTTTTTGAGTTACGGACCACTGAAACCCGGAAGTACCGGAACAGGTTATTTCCGGGTTTCAGCTGTCGCGCATGCGCAGAAGTGCTAAATCGTGTTTTGCGCATGCGCAGAAGTGCCAAATCGCAACCCGTGCGTGCGCAGACACACCGCTGTGGTTCACGTTCGCAACCCGAGAGTCCACTGTAGTTGTTGTTGTTGTTACTGTATACCCAGAAAAAAAGCACTGGTCCACCACTTGCATTATTTCATTTCTAGAAATATTAAAGACACTTTCACTTTCTCACCTCATAAATTAGTCATTTTTTGTTATGACTTTATCAAGCAGCACCGGTTCTTTTGATATAATTCATTAACCGTTCATGATTTTTGGAAAAGGACACTTAATTCTTGCAAAAGGCTTCATTTTGCATTTCTTAAAATAAAATAGTTAATGCAAACTACACCTTGGATAATGTCTAATTTCAGGTATCTCAGGTGATGAAACCAATTGAATCCAGCACAGATGCTGCCTGAGATTTTAAACAGGCAGCATGGTAGATGCCAGGTGTAGTACCTTCCGTGCGTCCATCGCACCTCTTTAAAAAGAAAAGGGAACAGCAACTGTTACAGCTCGAAGGAGGTTTGCAGAAAGGTTTACACCAAAAGACGTGTTTTTCCTTTTCTTGACATGCTAATTTTCTTTTCACATATATAAACAGTGACTGGTATACGCTTTGGCAGGATTGTGCTTCTGGGCTTATTTGCATTGTTAATGCAACTTAAGTGAAGTTTTCCCAAGAAGTTCAGATGCATTTGCAGTTACATAGCGTTAACAAAAAGGCTGAAGCAGTTTCAGTACTCTAAGATTTCTTTTTCCCCATCACTAACAGGAATAACAATACAATTTCCATTGAATAAAAGAAAGTCTCTAGATACAAAGCCTTCAATAATATCATAGGACTCATTCTGCCATTTGATCACATCTACATTAGCTTAGATATTAAATAAAGAGTGCAAAACCTAGCATCTGTAAATGGTAAACATCTTGTTGTTTTTTAAGGTAAAACATAATATTGGGGGTGGCTCATTACAGATGTGATATTGAAATGTACTTTGGGAACCGGGTTCGCGTCTCCGCTCCTCCACATGCAGCTGCTGGGTGACCTTGGGCTAGTCACACTTCTTTGAAGTCTCTCAGCCCCACTCACCTCACAGAGTGTTTGTTGTGGGGGAGGAAGGGAAAGGAGAATGTTAGCCGCTTTGAGACTCCTTAAAGGGAGTGAAAGGCGGGATATCAAATCCAAACTCCTCCTCCTCCTCCTCTTCTTCTTCTTCTTCTTCTTCTTCTTCTTTTTCTATTTCTTGGTGTGGAAAACAGATGTGTGTGTGTGTGTGGTTCAACAGGTATTCAAACTTCAGACAAAGTGTTATTTTGGAGATGTACATACCCATTTACACTTTGATATTTCAGTACTCAAGGGAGATAACAGATTATAGCCTATTTCACTTCATTCCTGGCCTTCTTGAAAATGTTCTGCATCCTAGGGACGGGAAACTAACCGGAGCCATTATAAGTGGTTTGAAGTGTCTCCTGTCCCATCCTTGGTTTGAATATACTTTGGGAATGTAGTCGTGAGAAAGGCTATTTCTTGGTGAGTAAGAAAAATGTTTTTAAGATAAGCAGTTCAAGACACTTTATTTGCGTGTTCAGACCCAGAAACCTCCCCCCTAAATAAACTCACACATGACTCAAATTTTGGTTTTGGTTTTGGCAGAATTTAGGCCACAACTTTATTGACTACAGAAAGTGAGTGGTTGCACAGGCTCTGGTTGGACTAGCTCCCTGCCATGCAGGTAGTGCTGACCCAGGGTTCCAGCACAGGTCAGCCAAGGGTGAACACCTAGATAAGAGGAAAGCCAGGAACGGGCTAACTCCGCCACCCAAATGTCCCCCTGGACTCAGGTACAGGCACAACCCTATCTCAAGGGTTGACCAAACCATTGAGTCCCTGGATTCCTTTAACGGAATACCCTTCACATAGGGATGGCGAGAGCGTTCTCCCATCCCTATCACCTGAACCAGAGCCTATCTGCAACCTTACAAGTTGTGACTATTTGCTACATGGCAGGCGAAACCCAAATGGCAACAGCCAATCAGCCAAGTGGGGAAAACTCCTGCCATGCCCCTGTCCCAACGACAGACGACACACAACGGCATAGCAAGGTCAAGCGCAAAGCCCTAAAAGTAGGGAGAGGTGGACGGGTGTTCCGAATGCACGCGCCAAAAGAGGAAGCTCTGGGTCACGTACATGGGTATAAATAGGTCCCTCGAACCGTTTGGACTGCGTCCCATTGGCCAGATTGCACCCAGCTTCGAGGGACCTACCAATCGGGTGTTGTGGCTGACCAGTTGTACCCACCCACAACACAGAGTGTCGGTTTTCCAGGTCTCACCGCAATACGTGCCCTCTTTAAGGGAGGACCCAATTTCACAGGGAATATTCCCCCCCTCTCTCCCCCCCTCTCTCTCATGTCAACTTACACCTTCGTCTAAAGTTACCCTGTAGATGAATATGTATAGCATCAAATATACATGTATCCTAATTTCTTAAATTTTTACACATTGTTGGCATTGTTATTTGCTTAGAAAAAAAAATAAACCAAACATTTTAACTCTGAGAATATGCACCACAGAAAAAGAATAAATTGCATATGATGAGTTGGAACTTCTCTCTGACATTAGTAATAGCAGTTAATAGTGCAGAAAGTGGAACGAAAAAGAAAAAGCAGAAAAATTAAAATAAAACCCTTTTGTATTTGCACCCTGTATACAGTATCATATGTATTCTTTAGTGAGTAAACTAGAGAGGCTTTTCCAGGCTAAATACATAACTTAACTTCTTTTTCTTCGGAAAAGTAACGCTGTAGAAAATTGGCTTAGGAATAAATAAGTAATGGATAGTCTTTTTGTAAGTGACCCTTGCTGCATCATATGCTTCTTCCAAAATATTTCATGCAGGCAAATATTTGAAAACAAAATAAAAATCAGACTATGGGCGTAGAGGGATTAATTTCCAGATCATATATCACACTCTCCAAGTGTTCCTATTTTCCAGGGACACTCCCAGATTTACAGAAGTCATTCTGGTTTCTGATTTGTTCCTGGAATGTCCCACTTTCCCTTAGGATGTCCCTATTTTCATCGGAGAAATGTTGGAGGGAATGGTAGGGTATCTCTATTTTCATCAGGGAAATGTTGGAGGGTATGTACTTATGCAACTCCCAAGTGAAGACGATAAGTAACAGTACAACCTTTAGAAGGCATCTGAAGGCAGCTCTGTATAGAGACTTTTTTAATGTTAAATGTTTTACAGTGGTAACTCTGGTTGCTAACGGGATCTGTTCCAGAGGCCCGTTCGCAACCTAAAAAGAACGCAACTGGCACCTGCACGTCTGCTCACATGCGGGTCACAATTCACCGCTTCTGCGCATGCGCGTGATGTCATTTTTCGCGTTTGCGCATGCGCGAGCGGCAAAACCCGGAAGTAACCCTTTCCGGTACTTCCAGTCGCCAGGGGACGCAACCTGAAAATGTGCAACCTGAAGAAAATGTAACATGAGGTATGACTGTATTATGTTTTTATATACGTTGGAAGCCACCCAGAGTGGCTGGGGCAACCCAGTCAGATGGGCGGGGTATGAATAATAAAATTATAATTGTAATTATAATTATTATAATTATGGAATAGGACGTCCCTTTTTTCATTAGAGAAATGCTGGATTGTATGATATCATAGTTTTATATACTATGCAAGATCTGCAAGGGACCATACTGTACCGATGTCTCACATTGTGAGTACCCACGTGGGCAGCTGAGCTCCAGGCGTAGCCCACAGATGATTCAACAACCATCTCCGTACTATCAGGCTTCGGAGAAACGGCTTCCTTCCCTGCTTCGGCCGTGCATCAGCAGAACAAAGCAATTAGAGTCCCTTACCAGTTTAAGAGTGTTTGATGATCAGAGCAAAAAAACAACGCAGCCAATCTTGGAGTAAAGGTGCTCCCAATTAAGTTTCCCTCCTACTTCCCCCTGAATTATCTTCATCACTTCCCCCTTCTTGCAACCTGATCTCACAACCACTGAGCCTTCTGTGTAGCAACCTAATCAGCTCTCCTTGCCCTTGGGTGGACCCTTTCTAGCGAAGGGGAGTCAGTTATCTCTCTTGCTTCCTGTTCTGCCTCTCCTAGCTGTTCCCCACTCAGCTCTGCCTAGCTGTTGTTTTCCGAGCTATGTCCCTCTGCAAACCAATTCTCTGAATCTATACTGCTCCACTGTTCCTGGGCAGCTTCAGGATCCTGCTCAGGAGCAGGAAAAGGGGGAGGCTCCTACCATTCCTCATCAGAGCTGTAATCCTCCGTCTGGTCTCTGACTCAGAGAAGGTATAATGGTTCCTGGTCTGAACAGTCACCCAGATTTGGTACTCTAGCGATATTGCTTGGGCTTTGCAGTTTCTTTCAAGGCCTCATGTATGTCTGAGGTTTGCAGGGCACAGAAGCAGCAGGGCATAGAACCAGCCCTGCATAGCAGATTTGTAGGCTGCACACTTCATAAAGAATTACAGATCTATGTTCTGAAACCAGATTTGCAAATCATATACACAAAAGGGTACATTTACTCAGGGCTTATCCACAGTTACCTTTCTTTCCTCTGCTATTTCCAGAAATGGTGGAAAACCCAATAGGTCTTTTTAAACAAAACAAAACAACACAACACAA
This sequence comes from Podarcis pityusensis, assembly GCF_964106645.2. Taxonomy (NCBI): domain Eukaryota; kingdom Metazoa; phylum Chordata; class Lepidosauria; order Squamata; family Lacertidae; genus Podarcis; species Podarcis pityusensis. The sequence continues at coordinate 39,595,887 of NC_138037.1, forward strand.
CACAACACCAAGCCACATTTCTTTTTTGACATTTGCTGCTCTAAGCTGAAAAACTGTGCATATTCCAATGTGCATCGAAACAAGTTGTAAAACACCACAACATTAAGAAGTGTCTAAATCTGAGGCCTCCTTTGAGCCTGAGATCTAGGTCAGATGCCCTCCTTTCCCCCTTCTCCATTGACCCTGTTTAAAGATTGTAAGATTTTACAGTCTCTAAAAAGTTTGTGGGGGAGGCGGTTTCCCCTCTTCTTTAATGCCCACCTTTTACTGCCATACAAACTTACAAGCCTTTTTTCTTGTGAAATTGCATCTGCATCTTCCTAGAGGTTTTATCCAAAGATTATTGCTGTGGCAATTTTAGTAAACATAAAGAATGTGAACCTTAAAAATCAAGGTATGAATTAAAAGACAAGCCACCATTAGATAACTGACTGTGGATTCAGTTCCTCTAAAACAATCACTTCTCTAATTTGAAGGAGTCACTGATTATCCTGTGTTTCCTAATCATCTTCCTTTCTATCACATACTTTCCCCGTTTTGAGTACAGGCAATTTGTACTGCCGATTGAGGTGCAGTTCAGGTTCGACACACTGAAGTATGGCATCACTCTCTAGCAACTACAGATGCATCTGTGGATGAAACAATATTTACTCAGACTGAAATAATTCCTTATGATCTGGTTAGATAACTTTTTACAATGCTCTGAAATTTGGCACGGTAAAGGAAAATGGTGGCACACAAAATTGTTAACAGGTTTCGGTGTGCGGAATCAAGCAAGGAGACACATATTCTGGAAGATACGTTGTTGGGAGGCGCCCTATTCATCCCACAGAGCTACAATTTATAAGGATTGGTTTTTAAACTACTCTGAGAATTGCAGCTCTGTGAAGGGAACAGGGCCTCTCCTAACAACTCTCAGCTCTGTTAGCAAAGTAAAATTCACACAGTTATTTGGGGAAGCCCTGACTGTTCAAACTGGTATCATATCATAGTGTTTCAAATTTATGGTGTGATTGTGGCCTGCGTCCTACTAAGGAGCTGCATTGAAACTAATGGACTTACTTTAGTCACGCTCTTTGATTTTGATGTGTCTATGTGAATACAACCCAGATTTTCTTTTCCCGCCTTTTTGCCTTCAACCCTAGCATAGAAGAAAGAATCCAAATAGCATAACATTGATGCAGATACAGTGGTACCTCGGGTTACATATGCTTCAGGTTACAGACTCCACTAACCCAGAAATAGTACCTCGGGTTAAGAACTTTGCTTCAGGATAAGAACAGAAATCATGCTCTGACAGTGCAGCAGCAGCAGGAGGCCCCATTAGCTAAAGTGGTGCTTCAGGTTAAGAACAGTTTCAGGTTAAGAACGGACCTCCGGAACAAATTAAGTACTTAACCCGAGGTACCACTGTAGTACTAAGGGTCTTGGGAGATTCCTGGTGGTACTCTTATATCAGTGCTAGGTTCATAGCCTGGAGTGAATGAGGACTAAAGAACCATCAGGATCAGAGGATAATCTCTGGAGCAAGACTAGAATAAGACGCAGCAGTGCTAAGGCAGAACATGTTGTGCATGCAAAGTTCTGTTTAGACGGGAAGCCATCTTTTACTCCAGGAGGAGCTAGTGGCAGGCATGAATCCATACCCTCCAACATTCCTCAGATGAAAAACATAGGGACATTTCTCACTCCCCCACCCAACTGACCCTCCATGACCCCCATTTCCGCCCTCCCCCGAGCCTTTCCTATCACAAGGGCAAGTGCCTCCACCACTACACCAATGGGATACAGCACACACGCCCTCCACCATCCTGAGAAAACCCTTAATCCTGATTTTATTTTATTCTTCGGTAGATTTACAAAAAGAAAATACACAAACCAGTGATTAAACTTTAGGAAGGGGCAAGATTAGACGCAGACATGCAAAGCATTTAAAAAAAAAACAAAAAAAAAAACAAGACTCCTTGTGCTTTGCTCTGCTCCTCCTTTCCTCCCGCCTGGAGAACACACATCCGTTGGCAGCAAGCGACCGATATTCCGGGATCAAATAAAAAGCTGGGTGGCTTTCGTAATTCGGGGACTGTCCCTGGAAAATCAGGACACTTGGAGGTTATGTGAATGGAGTCATTCTGGAGTCATTGCAGGAAGTGGCCGTCACTTACTTCCCAGAATTTCTCTGAGAAGCTGCATTAACACAGCTCGCCACACGAGGCACTGGTCAGCAGATCCTGACACCCAATGGTTACAAGATGGGCTTCTGAGAGCAACCCAACTTGATGTAGGGCAGGGTATAAATATAGCTTAGACTACAGACTAATCCGCCATAATGTTTTGCTTTGTTCTGAGGATTAATCAAGAGCTTAGGCTATATTGCTATGTGTGTGACTTTTTACTTATGTTCTTCATTAGGCCTTTTTAAAAATAACCTAGAAGTTTCCAACTAATTGCTCTTGTGCTTCCAACAGCCATGCCAGGTTACAGAGACACCTCACTCACAGAGCCTGTGTAGCTAAATTGCCTCAGGAGAACACTGGCAAGTGAATGGTGGTGGAAAGTTTGCTCAGCCCATGAAAACAGTCAGAGTCACTGTCTATTAATAGTGGCTAAAATATAGCAGGAGCTCCTGGTTTTGCTGATCCCTCAATCCTTCCGCATGCTTCCATTGAGCCATGACTTCACTGCTGCTGAAACCATTGCTGCGTAGGAGAAACTAGAGCTGCTTCAACTGTACCAGGACAGAAGCTTATGCCATAAAAGCAATATGGGACGGGACCATATAACATCGGTCCTAAAGGATCGACATTGGCTCCCAGGACATTTCCAAGCACAATTCAAAGTGTTGGTGCTGACCTTTAAAGCCCAAAAATGACCTTGGCCCTGTATATCTGCAGGAACATAATCCACCCCCATTGTTCAACCTGGATATTGAGGTCTGGCTCTGAGGGCCTTCTGGTGGTTCCCTCACTGTGAGAAGTGAGAGGGAACCAGACAGAGGACCTTCTTGGTGGTGGCCCCCACTCTGTGGAACGCCCTCCCATCAGATGTCAAGGAGATAAAGAACTACTCAACTTTTAGAAGACATCTGAAGCCAGACCTGTTTTTAGTTTTTGATGTTTTATTAAGCTTTTGCTGGGGCAACCCGTTCAGATGGACGAGGTACAGATAATAAAATTGTTGTTACAGTGGTACCTCGGGTTACAGATGCTTTAGGGTACAGACGCTTCAGGTTACAGACGCCACTAACCCAGAAATAGGTTAAGAACTTTGCTTTAGGATGAGAACAGAAATCGTGCAGCGGCAGCGGGAGGCCCCATTAGTTAAAGTGGTACCTCAGGTTAAGAACAGTTTCAGGTTAAGAACGGACCTCCGGAACGAATTAAGTTCTTAACCCGAGGTACCACTGTATTATTATTAGATTCTCTCTCTAGCAGTGGGAAACCTCATCCCAGAGGACCCTCCAGTCCTCTCTATGTAGCCCGTGGGACTTTCCCCAGGCCATATACCCTCCTGAACCAAACACCTCAGTAGGTGGAGGACAGAGAGGGATTTAAGAGCATTGGTAGAAAAGCAAACTCACATTTGTAACTCAACCCACTTTTGGCTGTGGCTCCACCTACCAGTAGCAGGTGGCCCTTGAAAGGTCGGCAAACAGGCAACGTAGCCCTCGGCCTGGAGAAGGTTTCTCATCCCTGTTCTAGCAACAGGACAGACATTACGACTTAACGATATTAGTTTCCTCAGAAAGCTAGCTCCTGTGTTACACTGTGTGTGAAACCTACGCGCTGCAGCGGCGTGTGAACCAAACTTCAGTTGATTATAATTCCTCTAGCAAGCAGAGCAGGTGCTTGAAAGGCATATGGCACTGTTCAAGAGAGAGATCTGAACTATTCTGTCCCAGGGTTTAGCTACAATATCATGCGGCCTAAACACACAGCGATTTTATCTCATGCCATCTGGAGAGTAGCTTTCCTTGGCTTCCCTTCTGTGTGGAGTTGTGCAATATTACAGTGAGTTACGTATGTCTGACTTCCTCAGAAGCACCTCCAAACGCGACAGTATTAAATGGGATGTTTATGGTGCCTCAAAGAGAAAGATTTAACGACAGAGAAGGGGCGTGGAGAGGCGGAGAGAGAAAGAAAAGTGGAATAAGGTTTCACCGGAAACTAACTGAAGCAACTTCTTTCATGTTGCTGGAAGTAGGAAAGGCAAAGCGAATAAAGAATTTGTGTGCGTGTGTGTGTTTTTGCAAAAGCCTTTCCTTTCAATTACATTCAATTCCAGGTTGTCTTTCCTTTCAAATGCCAGCAGATGGCTCTGTACAGAATTGCCTAAACAACAGAAACTGAATTCCCAGAGGCGAAGCGAGGTGTTAAAACAAATTGGTGTTTCTTGTTCTGTCACATTTTATAGGAGCTTACTCATTCCTTCTTGTTGCAGGAGCAGGGACACTCCCTCACGGCATGTGTTGTGGTGTACTTTGAAAATACATCTGCGGTTGTGCTGAGAGGAACCGGGGCTTGGAATCGGGCCCCACCCTTCAGCCTTATGAGGCCTGATAATCATTTGGCAGCTCTGTATTTACATGTTTATAATTTATTCTCAGAAGTTAATGGATGAATTCTAGGCGAATTTTTGTGTGTGTGGCTTAGCTCTAAGGTATCATTAGCAAGCAACAGAAAATAGGCGGAGCTACCGATAGTTAAGTGAAAAAGAAATTGCAAAGTCTTGAGGCTTTTAAAAAAAGTTGGGCTGGTGGTATTTTTCTCAGCCCTTTGAGGCAGAATATTTGTCTAAAGATCATTCTGGTCAGGCTATGGAATGGGGGTATCTTGGGGTTTGAGCATCACTGAAGTTGAAATGAACTTTATCACCTTGTTTAAATATTTAAAAACCTGCCAAGTCTCCTGACAATGGGGGAATATGCTGTGAAGTGCTAACTTTTTATTTTATCTTAATACAATTGCCTTACAGGATAGTCTCTCGCCTGTTTGCTTTATCCGAGTAGTGTATGAACAGGACAAGCACAAATTCAGGGTCAGGATTTCATAAGAGGAACTGACTCTAAATTACTAGCCTTGATAAAATACCGGGCCAACCATCTAAACCTGAATTGTCTGTTTGAAATAATGACAACACTATAATTCCCCAGAACCTGTTAGGGCTATTCATTTTGGCAGCTTCATCAGATCGGCTGGTTCCTGTGTCTTGCACACTTTAGAAATGCATACTCAGAATACCAACTTGCAAATTTTCTTAAAGTCTACATTTAGAGCTTCTCAGAGTCATAGATTTGGGAATTATTTAGGAGCCCAAACTACTTTTTATAATCCTGTGCTCCTGGAATAGGGAATGTATGTACTGTATGTAGAAAAGACAGGCATCTTTTCCAGGACAGCAAGTTGTGTTTAAAGCAAATGAGGTAGTCAGCACAGTTTGTGCTTGTCACAGGGTGGGTGATGAATGCCTTGAAGCACCCTAAGTAAGCATATGCACACACTGCAATATGATCAGCATGTGAGATTCCCTAAATACGAGCTGTATGGATGTGCCCTAAGAAACTGAATGGATCTTTTCACTTTCATGCATCTCCTCTTTCTGAGGCTGGGACTTTGACTTCTTGCTCTCCTTAGACTTTGTAGACTTGGGGGGGTGGGGTAACATGAGAAGAGAGAGGACAGAAAAGGGCCCAACTAGACACAATGTCAATTGCACTTTTTTATTGTTACATAAATAGAAGCCAGATAGGGACGCAGGTGGCACTGTGGGTTAAACCACAGAGCCTAGGACTTGCTGATCGGAAGGTTGGCGGTTCAAATCCCCGTGACAGAGTGAGCTCCCGTTGCTCAGTCCCTGCTCCTGCCAACCTAGCAGTTCGAAAGCACGTCAAAGTGCAAGTAGATAAATAGGTACCACTCCGGCGGGAAGGTAAACAGTGTTTCTGTGCGCTGCTCTGGTTCTTCAGAAGCGGCTTAGTCATGCTGGCCACATGACCCGGAAGCTGTACGCTGGCTCCCTTGGCCAATAAAGCAAGATGAGCGCTGCAACCCCAAAGTCGGACACGACTGGACCTAATGGTCAGGGGTCCCTTTACCTTTAAATAGAAGCCAGAAGGTTCAGCAGGGTAGGGTGCGGGATTTAAATACTTTTGGCTTCTGCCGTAATCTTGGTAAAAATTGCCTAGCATCAGTGGACGTTTGCACTAAAATACAAACGGCAGCTTCAGAGAGAGGATTGCGGTCTGGACTGTGGAGGGAGAGAAAGGGTTAAGGTCCTCCCCTGTCTTCCTAAGGCTGTTCAGACTCTCCTGGGGCTGCTAGTTACCTAAGATTTTTTTTTGTTTGGCATGTTAATTGCAGGCACACAGCTAACTCTGTATCTAGTTTGGCCCCAAGGAAAAGGCAACATTTGTCTTTAGTCCATATCAGTAAAACTAGCTATAATGATTAGGGCATTCCAGTTTTTGTAGTTTATCATCTTTAGTGGGCCTGTATTTTCCCAGCCCATTTAACATAGGTTTTTCAAGTTCTACAATACTAAAAACAACTCTAAACCTGTTTAAGCAATATACCTGAGCAGTATTAAGGAGCACCCTGTGGCAAGATAAGTGAAACAGTGTCAGGCCACGATCCTTGCATTCAAGAGGTTACCTACCTCTCCAGTAAATTCTTGGGTGGAAGGATAACCCCAGCTGTCTTGAGATGTTTAGCTCAGAAATTGGGAGGGTGGGTGTCTATGCATAGTAGAAAAGATCAAACGCCTAGTCACTAGAGAGAGATTACATCTTCATAAAGTGACAGCCCTGTTACAATTCAGTTAATGACCATATATTGTGTGTGCAGTAGCTGGATTGTGTCATTCACCCCCATCGTTCTGCCCGGACACTGAGGTCCAGCGCCGAGGGCCTTCTGGCGGTTCCCTCCCTGCGAAAAGTGAGGTTACAGGGAACGAGGCAGAGGGCCTTCTTGGCCTGCCCTGTAGAACGCCCTCCCATCAGATGTCAAGGAAATAAACAACTACAGTGGTACCTCGCAAGACGAATGCCTCTCAAGACGAAAAACTCGCAAGACGAAAGAGTTTTTGGTTTTTTGAGTTGCTTCGCGAGACGAATTTCCCTATGGGCTTGCTTCGCAAGACGGAAACGTCTTGCAAGTTTGTTTCCTTTTTCTTAAAACCGTTACAGTAATACAGGGTGCATTGCTTGAAGAGGTGCAGTTGCGACTTGACTTCGGGGAGCAACTCATAGCACGCGGTGTGGTAGCCTTTTTTGAGGTTTTTGAAGATTTTTTTGAAAAAATTGAAACCGTGCTTCGCAAGACGAAAAAACTCACAAGACGAAAAAACTCGCAGAACGAATTAATTTTGTCTTGCGAGGCACCACTGTATCTGACCTTTAGAATAAGGTTACCAGATTTTTTTTCAATGAATCTGGGGACACTTTTCAACTTCAATTGATTTTGTATAGGGACTGATTTGTAAATCCGGGGACTGTCCCCGGGAAACGGGGATGTCTGGTAAACTTACTTTAGAAGACATCTGAAAGCAACGCTGTTTAGGGAAGTTTTAAATGTCTGATGTTTTAGCGTGTTTTTCATATTCACTTGGGAGCCACCCAGAGTGGCTGGGGAAACCAGCTGGGAAAAATGGGTGGGGTGTGTGCGTGTCTATATATATATGTATATGTGTGTATATGCATATGTGTGTGTGTGTGTGTGTGTGTGTGTGTGTGTGTGTGTGTGTATATATATATATATATATATATATATATATATATGCGTGTGTGTGTATGTAACCCATCATCATCCACCTTGCTAAGAGATGCCAGCAGCTAACAGTAGCAACAGGAACTCAGAAAATGCCAGAAATATCATTGCAAAGTGAGTAAAAGACTGAAGCTGGGAGAGGGTGGGGTCCATATAAAAATCGAACCATGAAAGGTGGTTCAATATAGCCTAAGAAATTCAGGAAAAGTTCCAATTTGCACATAATTTTTAAGGTTTACCAAGTGGTACCCAACTGTACGCTATGGAGGATCAAACGGATCAAATGTAATATTCCTTCCTGAAGAGCACAAAGTGGAGTATAATGAATTGGCAGGTGCCTTTTCAGGCCATTTCATTGGCGGAGGGGAATTACTTATGCGTGGGCCCACCTTTGAACCCTGCTCCTGCGTCGCTGTGCTCCTGCTGCACCCCAACCTCCCTGAACTGAACAGAAGGTCTGCAGGTGGCTTCTAAGTGCACTTGGCTGAACTTGCTTAGGAGCCGCCTCATGATTGGGAACAATGGTAGCGCAAGATTCTCAATCAACTGGGCACACGTAGAAGCCCCCTTCAGCCCTTCCCATTCAATGCAGGAAAGTTGGGTAGGGCAGGAGATGAGCAGTGATGTGCCCATCCCTATGCCCTCTAAACGAGTCAGCAGGCCATCCACAGGCATGATACCTCAAGAGGGCTGTTGTGGATGAATGCACAAAAATAAATAAATAATGAAATGATACTACTTGGGCTTGGATAAGAGAACTAGCTTTTATTAACAAATAAAAAGACGTGTCTTTCACCATGTGCACAGGTAATCAGAGCTTCTCAGTGCTTAGACAGCTAAAATCTCTCAACAGGGGTGGCTGGGTTGTCTAATGCAAGAAACCTTGATCGCATAGGTGGAGCCTGGGAATTTTTAGAAGGAAACCGCCCCCCCACCAAATACTATATTTTCACAGACTGATTCCCATGTTTAGAGAAATAAAAAACAAAACTCTCTGAGGGTGCGTTTTAAGACATTAGTCTTTCAACCCATCAGGGGAGTTAGGAAAAATTCATCTGAGTAATGGGATTTAGGACCATGGTTTCCAGAGGAAACAAATGGAGGCTTGAGACTTGTTAAGCTACCTGAAATATTATCACAAGATTATTATTCACATGATAAGCCGCCAAGTGGGAAGGATCCCAGGACAGCAAAGGAAGCAGACAAAAATGGTGACATCTGCTCCAGTTCAACCTGGGCTTCCCCCTACCTGAACCCTATGGGGAGGACCCTGATGAATGTTCAATATGCTGATCTTTCTGTGATTTTTAAAAATATATTTTAATGCTCTTTATAAGCCATCTGGAAAGGATGGGCGTCCCAAATGGCCGGGTTTAGAATATATCAGCTTGCAGATTGCATCAAAGCTTGTCTCGCTTGCTACATTCACACAACTCCTTCTCTCCAGGGACCTCTCAACCCAGCACCTTCTCCTGAGCTGCCCCCATCTCTGTTCCTCTATGTTGGGTGGGGGTGGGACCTCAGGCAGCCCTCCATGCCTCTCTGTACAGCCCTTGGAAATTTACCCAGGCCGCTTCCTTCACTGGCTCTGCTTCAAACCTGGGTGTTTCTGCTTTTCTAGAATGTGTCCTTAACCTCTGATGAAGATAATGATGATGATGATGATAATAATGATAATGATAATAATAATAATAATAATAATAATAATAATAATAATATATTTATACCCTGCCCATCTGGCTGGGCTTCCCCAGCCACTCTGGGCGGCTTCCAACCAAACATTAAAAACACAGTACAGCATTAAACATTAAAAACTTCCCTAAACAGGGCTGCCTTCAGATGTCTTTTAAAAGTAAGATAGTTGTTTATTGCCTTGACATCTGACGGGAGGGTGTTGCACAGGGCAGGCGCCACTACTGAGAAGGCCCTCTGCCTGGTTCCCTGTCACCTCACTTCTCACAGGGAGGGAACCACCAGAAGGCCCTCGGCACTGGACCTCAGTGTCTGGGCAGAATGACGGGGGTGGAGACGCAACTTCAGATATACTGGGCCGAGACTTTTTAGGGCTTTAAAGGTCAGCACCAACACTTTGAATTGTGCTCTGAAACGTACTGGGAGCCAATGTAGGTCTTTCAGGACTGGTGTTATATGGTCTTGGCGGCCACTCCCAGTCACCAGTCTAGCTGCTGCATTCTGGTTTAATTGCAGTTTCTGAGTCACCTTCAAAGGTAACCCCACGTAGAGCACATTGCAGTGGTCAGGCTTGTCTGGATGAAGACTAGAGAGGGATGTGTGAGTAGAAACAAGCCTATTGTACAAAGATGAAATTTGCATTCACTGCCTTGCCCACTCTTGCCTCTGGCCATGCCCACTACTGGCATGTGGCCCTCAAAAGGTTGCCCAGGAGGAAAAGTGGCCCTCAAGCTGGAAAGGTTTCCCCACTTCTGCTCTGTGCCAGTCCTGTCACCCCATGGCAGCTTTTTCCAATGAAAAAGAAGTTTTATAATGAATGCGCATTCTCTCCAGGTGGAGTGTGGGCACTTATATACAGTGGTACCTCGTGTTAAGAACTTAATTCGTTCTGGAGGTCTGTTCTTAACCTGAAACTGTTCTTAACCTGAGGTACCACTTTAGCTAATGGGGCCTCCCGCTGCCGCCGCACGATTTCTATTCTCATTCTGAGGTAAAATTCTTAACCTGAGGTACTATTTCTGGGTTAGTGGAGTCTGTAACCTGAAGCGTCTGTAACCTGAAGTGTCTGTAACCCGAGGTACCACTGTATTTCTCAGACCCCAATATGCAGATTCTCTTATTTGAAACAGTAGGTTGTAGCCAGTGTAGGTGTCCCACCTTCCATGACAGGACATGCTTTCTGCTAAGGCTGTCTGCTTGTGACAGTTATTTACTGTTTTATCTGCTTTCTGGGCTTAATGGAATTAATTGTTTTAAATGTGTTATTGCACACCACCCTGAGATAAATTTGATATAAGGCAGCGTTAATAAAATAGAGACGTGAAAGCTACCCTCTATTGGCTCCAACCCGTTTGCTACTTGCTCCAGGGGAGTAACAAATTTCACAACCATAACATGGTTCTTTTCCACTTTCTGTATATCATTTTACATCTGGTTGTTCCTGTGTGATGTTGCTGGGCTTCCTAAGCTGGGGGAATGTCAAAAACATAATTATGGATTTCTTCAGTTTGATAGAATGCTACATGTTGTCATAAAACAGCACATTAATTGGTCTTGTTACTTATACATATTAAAACGGTACAGCTCAATTAAAGTTTTCAGATTAAATCATAGTAAAGAGTGTGGGAAATGTTCAGAAGGGAGGCAGCAAGGGGCCTCCTTGGAAGTTTTCACAGATATATCCTGCTGATACTATCTTTAAGGTGGAGGAACTGAAGCTGTTACTCAAGGATAGGAATAATTGGGTGGGTGTGAGTTATTATGAGCAAACATGCACTTATTTATTATAAATGTTTAATTGCTTTTTGCTCTTCTTGAAAATTTACACCTAAGCTATTTCAGTGCCAAATATAAAAAACCCCCAAAAAATTTAAACTGCAGAATTTTGAAGAGCCTCGTGTCATGCAAACCCTAGAGGAAGGTGACATATACCCCTTGCTCAACTCCACATCGATAGCAAAAGAAAGTTGCCATCCATTCTGGTAACATGCATCGCAAACCTACACACATTTAGCCAGAGGTGTTTTGCTGTTTCTTAGGTCACTTCCACACCATACATTTGAAGCACAAGGCTTTTCCCAAACTGCCGTTTGCTAAGGGAACTAGGAATTGGGAACTACAGTTCCCAAGGTTCTTGGGGGGGGGGGGAGCCGTGCACTTTAAATGTGCTTTAGATTTATGGTGTGGATGTGACCTTACTTCCAGGTAAGAACATGTGCATGGCATTGCACTCATAATTGTTTTGTGTATGCTCTATTGTTTTTAATACGCTGTATTGTTTTTAATATTCGGTTGGAAGCCGCCCAGAGTGGCTGGGGAAACCCAGCCAGATGGGTGGGGTATAAATAATAAATTATTATTATTATTTTCCTGTAAGTTAGATCTTGCAAAGAATCCAATGGGTTTCCACCTCTTACCCCAGAGGTTGCCCTCTAAATTTCCAGATGAATTGAGAGAAAAGGTATCTAGCTCTACAGTTCTATGATTCTACAACCCCCTCCATGTAGAGTTCTGATATCTGCATCTACATCCTCCTCTCCTGCTGTGACAAGCAGGTCTCCAGCTGTCCTACTGGTGCAGCAAACAGGGCAGTGGTCAAGGGACATGACGCTGGAGGTAACTGGTGGAAGGAGCTATGGGACCTTTTCCTCCTGCTTCACCTGGAGTTGTAAAGGACAACGTCTGTGGTAAAAAGTGGCAACTGTAGCAAGTACAAACTTCAATCCTCTTTTCATGCCTGGAGGCTCAAGAATTATTAATCTACTTTTTGTGTTCTTATATGCAAGAGCTTTGGCAGCATGATACCTGCTCAGGCAATCTTTTTGCCAAGGAGTTTCACCCTCTTCATTTCAGAGGAGCCTCACATGGCCTTGGAATACCCTGCCAACCTCTGTCCCCAAGCCTGTTTGAAGGCCTTACCCCAGGGACCAAGATTAGACGTCTCCACCAAAGAACCAGCCAATTAAGTTAGTTCTCAATAAGGAGTCCCTCTCCTCCCGCACTCAATGTTTTCCTAGTTCAGCTTTGTTCGCAGACACCTCCCAAAGGCGCTTCACCTGACTTGCCTTCTCAAGTCCAAAGACTATATGACTGGTCACATGACGCTTCTGGAACTCACCTGGTCATGTGGCTGCCTCGCAGGCTGGAACAGAATTTTTCTGGAACGCCAAATGACATTTTTCAAAAGCTATGGCAGAAAACAAAAACCAGACACTTCGTTTCAGCCAAAATTGAAACTGATGTTATAATAATTCCCACAGGCATTTGTCTCTTGCAGCAAAAACACCCCCAAACGCCTTCAAGACATACAAATTTGTCATGGCATAAGCTTCCTTTATGGCACATTCTTAATGTTTGCATCATCTATGTTGATTCAGAAACTGATGAAGATCAAGTATATCTACAGCACAGTGGTACCTCTGGTTACGTACTGAATTAGTTCTGGAGGTCTGTTCTTAACCTGAAACTGTTCTTAACCTGAAGCACCACTTTAGCTAATGGGGCCTCCCGCTGCTGCTGTGCTGCCACCGCACAATTTCTGTTCTCATCCTGAAGCAAAGTTCTTAACCCGAGGTACTATTTCTGGGTTAGCGGAGTCTGTAACCTGAAGCGTATGTAACCTGAAGCGTATGTAACCCGAGGTACCACTGTATGTATCTTTTACATTGGGATGGGAGGTTGTGGTCCTCCTTAGGTTGTTGGACCCCAAAACTCATCAGCCTCAGTCAGCACGCCCAAGAGAAAGGGATGATGGTAGCTGTAGTCGAGACCAGAAGTCCCACATTCTTGATTGACACATAGCTGCCAGAAACACTGTAGAGACATGTGGATCACTCGTTTCCCTGCTAAAGATAACGTAAGTATGCAAAACATAGGGTATTATTATAGGGGTTTTTTCCAGAATGGTGAACACAAAGCAACTTAAAAGAATAAACATTAAAAATATATATTTATTTTGCAAGATCAGGTCAGATTAAAATGCTGCAGAAGCGCTGCAAATCTCTGTATGTGAAAACAACTGTGGTTCCAAAGTTTGCACGCTGAGATCAGCAGGGAAAGGTGTTACCTCAATTTTCTGATATTACCAATCAGTTACTCAGTGTCCAAACATATATTAGCTATGCTTCTCATTATATTTATGCATTAGCACATTTTAATACAAGTTATTAAATGTGAGGCAACACTGCAGACAATGTGTGCATGTTGGTACAACCATCGTTCTAGGGGAGATAGTGATCTGTTGCATGTAATGTACATCTTTATACTAGAGCTGTGGCATAAATGACCCCATTAAATCCTGTTATTTTCCTAATCCAATAAGCACTTAATCTCATTGCAAGTGTTGGAAATAATTATTCATTTATACACTTGTTTTTGCTGCACATTTGATGTCAACAAGAGTGTGCTTTTGACTAATCAGTTAAAACAGCTGGTGGATAAGGTAGTGAATGAGGATCAAGAATTTGCTATTCATAGGCAGGGAGTTTGTTGACGGATTTATTTCATCTGAGGTGCAGCTATATGCAGCTATAGACTTGAACACATTCAGAGATATTAATCTGGCCATCTCTGATTATGAAACCTCTCCTCTGACTGCGGTCTTACCTGGGGGTAAGTCGCTGCAAACTCAATGGGAAGTTTTTCGGACATGCATAAGTTTGGGCTCTGCAGTTCTGGGAGTCTTTCTTCCCCATTCGGGACAACAAAGTCTCTAATAATATAACCCCTAGAATCTGCCATTTAAAAAAGAAACAAACCACATTTTTTCCCCTTTAAATGTTTTCCTGTTCAGCAAGTGCCTTAAGAAGTTTTTCTCAACGGTGCCCTTGTGACTACAGGTAACTGCCAAAGGAGACTTCTGTAACAATGGCATGAATCAGTAGTTAAGAATCTGGGAGTGTTCCAGGAACATTAATTAAAACAGCTGGGTACAGGAATGGACACATCAGGATTTTCTGATCCATATGAGTTTCACATGTGTTTATAAGTCTGATCTGTCCTGTGCATCTGTAGGTTTAAGGCGTGCACACACACACACACACACACACACACACACACTTTCTATACGTATTTTTCACAAAAATGCATCTTGTCCTACATTTCTTTTATGCTCATTTTAGTACATTTTTAGAGCTAAGGTCTTAAAAAGTGGAGAACTGTGAAAATCGGAGGGTACTCTCAGAGGATGTAGATCGGGTTGTGATCTATGTAGCAGTCTGGGAAGTGTGATTCAGGTTTGCTTGTTTTAAAAAAGCAGACTGAACGAATCCTTCAGCATCTATAGAAGATTGTGAAACTCAGCAGCCGGGCATTTCAGGGATAGGGCAGTCATAGAATTCACTCGGGAGATACCATGGGAAGGGATAAGCCGCGAACCTGCAGTAGTTCCGCAGATCTCATAAGGGCCTTTGGAGCAGCGTTGCTAAACGAATGCATTTGTCCATGAGGAATTCACGCTAAATGATAGCAACTGGTAAGCGGCTTCTGGTTACTGTCTCTCTCCCACTGGGAGGAGGAGGAGAGGGAGGAAACATCAACCATAGCTCATCTGCATGTGCAATCACACATTTAAATAAATGCTTTTCAAAAATTGACCATTGCCTAACTGCTGAGCTTTAGGGTTATGTATTTTAAAACCAGGTGGAGGAGAAAATAAAAATACAAATGGTTTCAAGCCGGGCAAATAGCCTGCCTGTCCATAGTTCCTTCAGCTGTCCTCAGCTGCACTTTGTTTTCAACTGATACTAATAATGGATGTCTGATTTCTCAAGAGCCCCTCTGCAACCATTTACAGCTTTTCCTGACTGCTAAATCTATCGCAGTCTAGCGCAGAATTTCCTTACAGGCATGATCTCACTGACCAGAAACAGAGCCACTAGCTTTTTCTTTTCTGACAGGGCTCCTGCAGCATTCGCAATGAAGTGGTAGCAGGAATATATTAATTGTAGGAAGGGGAGGACAAATGTGTCAATTTCAGTTTCTAATTTCCCCCAATCTTAAACCCACTGTCCCACAGCAAATTGCAAGAAAAACCTCATGAAACTTTGTCAGTGTTTTAGGGCTCGCTTCTCCCAATAACCACATTTTGATACGCAATTTTGACCAATGTACACATTTTTTGCAAGCCGTTTCTTCCTAATGTGATGCTGGATCAAGCCCTGAACCGAATCAGAGAGCGCCTGCCCAGCCCGAATACAAATAACTGTTGATTAAAAAATCATAACAGTTAAAACACAGTTATCACTTGCAGCTGATGGGCATAAATGAAACTTACCTCATTGTTAGAGAACTAAGGGATCATGGTCATTTTAGTATTGTCTAAGGTCACCTCCAGTCTGTTCAGCTATTTTGTGGAATGGATTCAAGTTCATACTGGAAATTTAGGTTCGCACAACTAAATCACTCTCTTGCCCTGGTGCAACAAATCCACTTTTTAAAGTGGATTTCTTTGCAGTGACATGAAAATGCACGGAAAAGTGTGGGAATGCTGCATATTCATATACGATGGAAGACTATTTGTATTCGAGCTTGGGATGGATTTATAATTGACCTGCTATGACTCTGGTTCCCAAAAAGATTGGACTCCATGCTTTGCTTTCAAAACTCCAAATAAGATTAAAATAATGCAACTGATCACGGGCTAAATTAGTGTGTGCCACATTCTGGGAACAGGAGAGATCATGGGATGCCAGTTCCTGGTTTCTCTTGCAATAGCAGGATATTAATTTCCATGCTAATCTGGCTCACTTTGAAATGTGTTAACTACAAAGGCCCAGGCAAGTATGTGGCTGTGAAATAAAAGGACTTGCTTCCTAGGAAAATGAATTCTCTTTTACTGCCACTTCTATCCTTTGGGATTAAAAAAAAGAAAGAAAGAGGAAAGTAAACAAACAAACAAATGCGCCATTAAATCAGCTTCAGGTAAAGTCACAGACCATTTAAAAAACTCACAGTGCAATCCTATATGTGCCTGAACAACACTTCATAGGGGATCAGCACGAGGGTATTTTTAGCAGAAGTGTTTTTGTAATGATGGTATCCAGTATCAGAAAACTTCACAGTTCTCAGTGGCAAACCATGTTCTAAATTACACCTGTGCAGAGTGACTGCTTAGTGTTACTAACTTGGGCTGTAATAAAGACATATAGGAATACTGGCAAGCTTTCCACTGCTAAAGAGATGTTCCTCTACCGTCTGTGCTGTTATGCACCAGTGTTTTAACAATCTACACGCGTACGCCTAATTCTGCATGCAGTCTTTGCAGAGCACATCACCCAAATTCTGGATTTAGGAATCAGACAGTGGCATTTCCTCATAATAGCAGCATTTACCATTCGTTTAGCGCTGTGTGCACTATAAATATATCCTAATGTTCGGCTGTTTTCCTTGTATTTCAGTGAGGTTTCACTACCTTACTTCATGTTCAGTTTCTAATCCTACATAAAAGCTCCAAAGAGTCCCAAGGCTTAGTCTGAAGGCACAGGATGTGTCACCTCACCTTTGAGTTGCTCTGCTCTTAAAAAAGCAGGTACACATTCCTAGGGTGCTTCTGGATTCAGTCTGTCACTAGAGACCCAGATAGTCTCAATGGCTAGAAGCACCTTTCACCAGTTGTGTTTGGTACCACAGCTTTGACTATTCCTGGTGTTATGTACTGAGTTGAATAGGATCCAAAATGGAGCAGCCTGATTGGTCATAGAACAATAGGATTCAGAATGCAGCAGTCTGATTGGTCCACAGGAGCCACCCATACCAGCTCTGGGTGGAAGTGAATCCGCAACCTGATTGGCCTACAGGAGAATCCCAGAATTAGGCAATCACGTGGGGCCCATTGTGTAAATAATGTATATAAAGCAGACATTCTGGGGGAGCTTCCATTCCTCCTCACCACTATGAGCTGAATAAAGAGCATGAAATCCACTCTCAACTCCGAGTATATTTCACCTGGACTGGGAGAGGTCGTTCACAACAGTTCGGCATTGGGGCCCTCAAGATTGGATTACTGCAATCAGGGGTGCCGGTTCCTAGGGGCTGAGTGCTTTTGGGCTCCCCTATATTTTTGGGCTCCCCTATATTTTTGGCCAGGCCCCCCTGATGTCCCCAAAGTGCAGAGCTGAGTGTGGCATGCATTCGCTCCAACATTCTGCCGATAAAAATCAGGACAGGGGCCTCACATCTTTTCCCTAAAGCCCAGGAAGCTTCTGCTCAGCTTAAGCTGTGAGGAGTGATGCTGACATGTGCAACGTTGGCCCCCACAATCACCCTCACAAGCCAGTGCATCTGACGGCAGTGCACTGCCAGAAGGCAGAGAGGAGCAAACTTGCTATATTCCATGTGTCCCCCCCCCCCTATTTTTTCTTCTTCAAAGGGAGGTCATTATGTTGCACCAGCCAGAAGGGTCTTTAATGTGAACTCTGTTCTCCAACTCCTCTCTGCCCAGGCAAAGTTCAAGGTGTTACTATTAGTATATAAAGTCCTTCTTGGCTTAGGGCCAGTTTACTGGCAGGCTCACCTTGCCCCACTTGACCACTTCAGTTTGTGGAACTGGTACCGCTACAGCTGCCCCATGATACTCATTCTGCAGTTCTGAGAAATCAACCTTACAGTGTGGCACTCCCTGCCTATTGACACCAAGCAGATGCCTTTGCTATACTCTTTTTGGCATGGGCTGAAAACATATTTGTCTAGGCAGGCCTCTCCAGACATGTACAAATTTTAATCTTTTTTTGCTGTTAATTGTAATTTTTTAAAAAAATGCTTTAAATTGTTTTTAACCATTTTTTTACTGATAATTTTATTATTTTTTGTAAACCGTTTAGACGTTTTATTAAAATCGAGGAGGAAATAAATCATAAGTAAAACAGAAGTCATAAGACAGGCACATTTTCTTCTGTATCTGTAACCAAAGCAGACCAGGCATTATGTGAATGCAGATGCCGACTGTTTTATGGGATAAAACACCTCCATTGATGTTTAGACTTGCTACGCCACTGATTTCACAATTCTGTTTCTCATGGAACCATTCATATAATTCGAGCCTTAGAATACCTTTTCCAGCTGTTCTCTAGGGAAGAGCCATGGCTCAGTGCTAGGTGATCTGCTTTGCTTGTAGAAACTCATATGTTCAATTCCTGACATTTCCAAGTAGATCTGGGAGAGACTCCTGCCTGAAATCCTGGAGAGATGCTGCCCATCAGTGTAGACAATACAAATCTAGATGGACAAATGGTCTGACTTGGTCAAAGGCAGCTTCTTCTCACTCCTGTCTTCCAGTGCTTGTAACCAGCTGAATAATGCTGGGTGCTCAGCTAGGTGTGTCTTTGATTCACTCCAGTAGGGTATTTTTTTGTATTACTGTTATTATATTCTGAGCTATTGTGTGGAAGCTACTTTGCAATATGCCCCGGCCAGAGCTAATTTAATAGGACGCAACATCTGTAAACATAAGGCAAGAGAGCAGTGATGTGTCAATCGCTGCCCAGCTAGATGCCATCTTGAATCCACATGTATCTACAAAAATTACATGCCATGAAATGACCCCAAATTGCCCCTGTGTTGCACCGATTTGGACTACTTTCAGGGCATCGGAGAAAACCACTATCCGAATTAATTACACTTAAGGTCGGCCTTCTTCTACAAATCAAGTACATGACAGCATTGCAAATGATGTGATAAATTATCATGTAATGAAGAGTCCATCTGCTCTAAGGATCTGAATGAGCAACCTTTGAATTCAAGGAGAGTCTTAGTTTATCTCCGTGGACTTTGGGTAAAGAAAAAAACCTAAGTTAAAAGCTCAGACACAAGCCACTCATTAATTTACCATGTGCCCATCCCAATGACTTGGGGTGGGAAAATATATAATTAAACTAAACAGGAACCCCAAGCACTGAAATGCCAAACCTGGTCTGGCAAAAATCAGTGCTAAGGTGGTAAAGTTTCTTCTGTGGTCCATTTAGCAGCTGCATGAGAAGGAAAACCTATCCCTTGTCTAGTGTGAAGAAGAGATGATAAAATATTCACCAGTTGGATTTTGGTCTGCTACAGCTGGTGTTAAAGAGAGAGGAACATCCAGAGAAATCTTGGCAACAGTGCCAGAGACATTTTTTTTAAAAGCAGATTAAGAGATCTCAGAAGCCTTTCAGTTTGTCAAGCTCCTGATAGAAATGGGCAGACTCTCCCAGTCCACCAGAAATGGGCCAACTCTCTGTAACAAAGATGTCTGCAAACAAGATATGAAGGCTATACTTGGGATTCATACTCCAGTTATTTTATTTGATGAGAGTTTTCTTAGTATTTCTTTCTGAAGGCTTGCTTGGAATCCCACCCAAAACCAGATCTTTTAATACATGTTCCCCATGCAGCCAAAGTCAATGTTTTCAAAAGGTCAATACACCTTCCACTTTTAAAAACCCACCTACACATCAGTTAAGGGACGTGGGTGGTGCTGTGGTCTAAACCACAGAACCTAGGGCTTGCCGATCAGAAGGTTGGTGGTTTGAATCCCCGCAACAGGGTGAGCTTCTGTTGCACAGTTCCTGCTCCTGCCAACCTAGCAATTTGAAAGCATATCAAAAGTGCAAGTATATAAATAGGTACTGCTCCGGTGGGAAGGTAAATGGCGTTTCTGTGCGCTGCTCTGGTTCACCAGAAGCGGCTTAGTCATGCTGGGCACATGACCTGGAAGCTGTCTGCGGACAAACGCCGGCTCCCTCGGCCAGTAAAGCGAGATGAGCGCCGCAACCCCAGAGTCGTCCACAACTGGACCTAATGGTCAGGGATCCCTTTACCTTTTTACAGATCAGTTAAGTTTGTATAGTCTTCTGCTCAGTTAAGCTCTTTGTGCATGAAAGATAATGTGGACCTCCATAATTCTCTGATATCCACACAAGAAGTCTGCATGAACAGACAGTCCTGGTCTAAGGTATGATGGAAAATGACTCTAACCCTAGAGTAGAAAATTCCCATTGATCACGGAGATCATGTCTAACCCCAGAGATATTCGTTTGCATGCATTGCTCTGCGCCAGGCATAAAAATCTCTCTGTGA
This sequence comes from Podarcis pityusensis, assembly GCF_964106645.2. Lineage (NCBI taxonomy): Eukaryota > Metazoa > Chordata > Lepidosauria > Squamata > Lacertidae > Podarcis > Podarcis pityusensis. The sequence continues at coordinate 39,616,388 of NC_138037.1, forward strand.
ATGGCTTCAATGGAACCAAATCAACCTAGGTGGAATCTACACACACAGAAAAAAGTCCTGAAAATGCTTATTTTTGAAGCGTTTCTTAAAATACGTTGTCTTTTCCATAAGGCTCACCATCGCCATCTAGTGCCACATTGTATATTGCACTTAAAACACACTTAAAACATTTTATTTGCAGTTGTATAGCTGAGTCCCTAGATCCAAATGCTCCAGTGTGATGTTCTGTGGACTGGAAGAGCAGCCCTGAGCTTCCCATTGCTCTCTCACAGCTGAGAGGCCCATATAAATCTGAATCCTTCTCATTCATGCTGGAAACAGAGGCTTTGAGGGCCCCGAAATCTGGCACTGCAAAGTATTTTATTATTAGGTATTATGTATTAAGGATTTTGATCCCCTCCGTATTAAAGAAGATTTGCAGGATTCTAGAAGCAGTGTGATAGATATATTTGAAAGCAAGTCTGCATCTTTATATTTTGTTGCGGTCCCAGTCTCAGCGCCACCCTCTCCTAGGCAGGGTCTAAAGTACTGTGTGATAAAACAAACTCTAGTAGGATTAAAAAGGGCCAAAACTTTATTGATTACAAATGTAGGTGAAATTTTGGCACAGGCATTGGGTGTACATCCGTTTCAGCTTCCTGCTGGAGGGCTGAAACTTTTTAGGGGATGTTCCAAGCATTATGGCCCCCCTAAGACGCCCATCTACTAAGGTGGCCATCCTGGCTGCCAATGGAAGCTCTATGGCCTGTCTGCTCCATGTTTGGCTCCTGGACAGAGACTTCCACTGAGACCCCTCTAACGGGGGACGCTGAATAGGCCACCAGTTCTGGACAGGGTGATGAACCACTTCACCCCAAAGCTTGAAGACTAGGATTCCGCCCAATGCCTTAACTGCCAAATTTGTGACATTTTGCTTTGGGGGCGGGCAAAACCTCTAGACTGGCAAATTTGTCTATGGGCAAATTCCTTCCCAGCTCCTTCCCTGGCAACTATAGCAAGGTCACAAAACCTTAACGTGACCAGATTTCTCCCCCCCCCCATTGAATCCAGGGACACTTTTCAACTTCAATGGATTTTGTATGGGGACTGATTTGTAAATCCGGGGACTGTCCCTGGGAAACGGGGACGTCTGGTAACCTTACATTAAGTTATTCTGGCAAACATTTTCTCCTAGGAAATTGTGTCCACCCCTTTAATGAAAGAAACAAATGGTACTGGATGGAACAGATCCCCACACACCTGGTGAGTTGGTCATGGACTTATCGACATCTGAAGAGGCAGACCAATGATAAGACAGTCCTACAGGATTGTGCTAATAAGGTTTCCATTAATTATGCTAATGAATGGTAATTTAAACTGAGGAATGTTGAGCTATTAGAACCAAAAGGAAGTAGTGGCCACTTGGCAGGATAACACAGAGAAAAGTACATTCTTGTAGGTTTCAGGTCTATCCAGTCTGGCAAGTTGGCAAGTTTTGTTGACTTTTAACATGGAGTTAATAGGTTTTTAAAAATGGATGTGAGAATGTCCAGCAGGCTAGCATAATTCAGTCCTCAGATGGTCCTTCTGTGGATATACTTTTTCCAGTAATTTACTTTGGTACCTTCTGGTCTAAAGTCTTCACTATAAGCTAAGGCTTTTAAGTAAGTGAGAGGAAAGGTTTGGGGGCATAAGTGTTATAATCAACCACTGATTCACAACTTGGGCTTGTCTGTTGACAGTAGATTAGACAATTATGTCTTGTTCAATACATTTGAATTGCAAACTTCTGTCTCAGTCACCAGAGCACAGAAAGATCAATAGATGCAATTCTGCATATGACTATTAGTTAGATGCATATCACCCCAGTCTGACAGAAGTTTTCCACCCAGTATTAAGGGAAGGGAGTCTCCCTGTGGCACAGCTTGGAAAGGTAAGCATTTAAACTTGTTTCCACTTCTCTTTGCATATGCTGTTCTACCTTTTCACCCTTACAAAATTGGTTGGGAAACATGAACTCTTTATAAGTGCTTCCTGCCTGGCAAGAATTCAGCAGTAAAAAAAAATAAAAAAAAAATAGTAGCAGCACATACATTTCAGCAGGAGGTTTGTTTTCCCTTCATTGTTTCTTCTTCTTCTTCTTTAATACAAATGTGCTTGAAGGAAGGAATGTAATTCCAGCAGGTGCTTTTTCTTAAATTTGAAGGAATACTAGATTCTGCAAACAACTAGTGCTATTGTGAAGTTATAGATCGCTATGGAATTTTTGATCCTGAAAGTCCTGAGAATGGGAAAGAATTGGAAAGTCAATCACTTGTGTTTGCTAGGAAATCTTTCCCCCCTCTTAGCATATTACGTTCAGAAAGCATTCCGTTAAATTTTGTATTTCCACAGTGTGAATTCTGACAACGTACTAGTTGGCAATTGGTTAGTATACAAAATCGCTAGAAGAAGAGTGGTGACTTTTAGCATTTAACAAAAATGACTGTCACTATCTGGGGCGTGAGAGGCAAGAGTCCAGCACCGACACATAGGGACCAGGGTATGGGCGGTGGCACTAGTAGCAGTCCAACTGGCAAATCCACAGTCAGGAGCCAGTCCAACAGAGGTCAGGGACCAGAGGGGGATGGGATGCAGGATAACTGGAACACAGCAGCAGCTGGAACTGGAACTGGAACTGGCTACAGCATGGCATGAAACCACATGAAGCCTCTCTTAAAATATGAGATTCTTCTGTTTTTGTTTGATAACAAAAGGTAAAAGGTAAAAGGGACCCCTGACCATTAGGTCCAGTTGTGACCGAGTCTGGGGTTGCGGCGATCATCTTGCTTTATTGGCCGAGGGAACCGGTGTACAGCTTCCGGGTCATGTAGCCAGCATGACTAAGCTGCTTCTGGCGAAGCAGAGCCGCACACGGAAATGCTGTTTACCTTCCCACCGGAGCGGTACCTATTTATCTACTTGCACTTTGATGTGCTTTCGAACTGCTAGGTTGGCAGGAGCAGGGACTGAGCAATGGGAGCTCACCCTGTCACGGGGATTTGAACCGCCGACCTTCTGATCAGCAAGTCCTAGGCTCTGTGGTTTAACCCACAGCGCCACCCGCATCCCTCTAACAGCAAGATCTACATACTGTTTAAAAATAAAACCATTCATTTACTATGTTGGAGGTTCCTGTTCTCAATTTTCATTTTATTTCCCCAATAAGAAAAAAAAAACACCTAAAATTTCCTTAGGGTGCAACCACATACCTGAAATCTGTTGGATGAGAGACCTTTGGAAGTACTGCTAAACCATCAGGGACAGAGCTACAGTGGTTGAAACCATGTTGGAACTCACCTCAAACACTGGCAGTAGGCTGGAGGGCTCCACTTGACAGCAGAGTGACCCAAAACAGGGCATGGTGTGGTAGGAGCATGGACAAAACAGAGGATGAATACACCAGTGTCAATTCCAGACCCTCTTCATTGCAGGGACACACCCACGAACATGACAGAAATATGTGTTTCAACAGGGCCTTCCATTAACTCTGGTCGGATGGAGCAGGATAAAATGACGATTGCTCCCCGCTCCTCTCATCACACTTATTCTGTGTTTTTCCTTTCACTTCCTGAACTGGAGATGGTTTTGAAGCATGTTTCTACCCCTTATTTGGTACTCCCAGTTTCAGGGTTCCTGGACACATGCAGAAAGGCTTTGTGTTGTGAGTATAAACATACACACTGTGCTCTGGTCAGCAAAGTACAGACTGGACTCTGGAGTCTTTAGAAAAGTGGTATTTTTGTAATCGGACGTATGATTTTGGCCTACAAATGTAGTAATTTATGCACTTAGGTCCCAATTGGATGAGTCAGTTGCAAAGAACTGTCAGGATGAGACCTTTGAGGTATGCAGTGTGGTGTTGTGGTTAGAACGTTGGACCAGAATAGGAGGCAACTAAGCTTAAATCCTGAGCCAGCCATGAATGTCACTGGGTGACTCTGTACGGGCCATGATCTGTCAGTCTAAATTACTTCACAGTGTGGCGGTAAGGGTGTGGATGAAGGGTAGGCACATCGTCAATAATAAACCTTCAGGGATTTAAAAATAATAATCATTTTATAAGTTGTGTGTCTTTGTTTCTCAACTTGATCCTTTTACATGGATTTGTGTGTATTGTGGTATTTTATGCACTGTGACTTGTAGTTGTTTTTATTGACCGTAGTTTAGTAATTATTCATTGCAATTGTTAAGAACGAATTTCTGTTTAATTATTTGCTGATGTTTTGAGAGTTAATTTTTATTGTGTACCATTATATTCTAATAGAATATTACTTTATTTGATATAAGTCATTCCATTTTAAAGTTATGTTATATCATGACGTCTTGTATTGGATCATATTATCATAAGGTGTGTGTTCTTTGTTGTATATTTTGTTGCTGTAAACTGCCCTGTGTATAGTAATACAGAAAGGCAGTACAGTGGTACCTTAGGTTACATACGCTTCAGGTTACAGACTCTGCTAACCCAGAAATAGTACCTCGAGTTAATAACTTTGCTTCAGGATGAGAACAGAAATTGTGCTCCGGTGGAGCGGCAGCAGTGGGAGGCCCCATTAGCTAAAGTGGTGCTTCAGGTTAAGAACAGTTTCAGGTTAAGAACGGACCTCCGGAACGAATTAAGTACTTAACCTGAGGTACCACTGTATACAAATTAAAAGTGAAATGAAATGAAAGTTTGTAGCAGAAAGCACATAAGTGATTGGTGACTTCTGTTCAGCTTGACACGCTGTAAGTTGTACAGACCTGAATCTCACCAAGACAATAGATATAATTCTGGACTGTGGTTTTGAAATAAAAAGTTGTCAGTTCTGAACCCTAGAGCAAAATATAGGAGCATACGGAATACAGAAAGAGTATTCAGCATGTGTTCTTAAGCGTGTCTCTCTCCTTCAGAACAGTCATAAGCAATGATCAGGAAAGCATTAGGTTCCCACTTGCAAACATTTGGGAGAAAAAAGCTGGAAATTATGTATGTACAGTCTTCATAACTACTTTGTACTCTGGTAGAAGGAGAGCTCAGCACAAAATGAAGCAGAAAAAGTGGTCCACAGATACATTGCAATTTTGAAAACACCACCTACACTCTCTGAAAGATTTTAAAGTCATCAGGCATGTGCTGTTAATATATGCAGCAGTTTATAAATTTACAGGCTGGGATAATAAAATGTCATTTCAGAAACGTGCAAACTTCATAGCTGCACATTTGCAGTGCCGAACGCAAGGAGCAATACCTTTCATTCTGTGCAGTTTCTTTCTCTGTCTTTTTTTCTTTCTAATCCAGAGTATTCTTTAAAGTGTCATGATAGAAAATTGACTGCATTAAAAGCATACCTATTAATCTTCTTTCTTAGGAATAAAAAAAAAATTCAAGCTCTTTTTAATACTATCAGCTGTTTATGGCTTTGACAAACAATGGAGAGATTTCAAACCAGCACAAAACATACTTAAGAGCTGCACTGTTGTAGATTAATGCATTTGTAGCAGATTTATTTCTGCTCCTACTGTATGCTGTGTATCGCTCTGCCCCCCCTTCCGCAAACAATAATACAAATAAAAGTGGAGCGATTATAGCTTCTGTTAAAGTGGTTGTGCACAGATAAGGATTTCTTGCTATGAAGAACAAAAGCAACTAAGACAAAAGAGCTTGGAAGGGAAAAGGCTCATCCACATTGGATTGGATAACCTTCAGAAGGGATGGGTGGGGGGGCTGTGGGAATCCAGATGTTGTGGGACCAGAGTCTTCTCTGACCACTAGCCATGCTGACTAGAGCTCATGGGATCTGGAGTAAGGTTACCAGATTTTTTCCAATGAATCGGGGACACTTTCAACTTTAATGGATTTTGTATGGGGACTGATTTGTAAATCTGGGAAATGGGGACGTCTGGTAACCTTAATCTGGAGTCCATCAACATCTGGAGGGCCACATCTTGGGGGTCCAGCAACATCCAGAGGGCTACATTTCCCCCACGCTTGACCTATAGTAAAGAATAGCCATCACATACGACTGTATGGCTTTGCAAAGTATATATTATTTCTCAGTACAAAAGTATCAATGGATGTAACTTAGGCCGTAATGGTTGGTTGCATTGTACAGGGTTACCAGTCTCCCTTTTCATAGGCATACATTTTTGTAGGAAATGAAGCCTCATATAACTAGCATGCATAGCTCTAGTTGAATGCACGAAAGTGTTAAGAACACAGAGGAAGCTGTAGCTAGACTTGACCCAGGTCACATCCCCTCACATACTGTGAAGGGAAGTTAGGAAAGTTCTTTTGTTCACCTTCTTTGTGCTATTAGTGTTCTTCCACCATGTAAATAATAATAATAATAATAATAATAATTTATACCCTGCTCATCTGGCTGGGTTTCTCTAGCCACTCTGGGTGGCTTCCAACAAAACATTTAAAATATTATAAAATCTGACTGGGCAGGACGTGTGGGCTGATCGCTCTAAGCCTTGACTGTGTGTTCAGAAATGTGTTACCAAATTCTGTAACTAAGTCTTTCTATCTGCATTTTTCTTGCTGCTGCATAGAAAAGCACATGAACCTGACTTTTGAAGTGTGTAAGTAAACAATTCTTTTAAACTTACCGAACTGTATAGTATTTGCTGTGCTAAAGAGGTAGAAAGAGGGTTAGGATGGGACATTTAAAAGGTCTAACAGACCATATTCCCAGGCTTCACTTTGCTGCAGGTTTTCATGTTTTCAAAACCATTGCTGGGACTCTCTCTTACCGGAGAGTATTCTGCCTCACATTTGGATCTACAGATCCATCTACATCCATTCGTTCATATTATTATTAATACTACAAATTACCCACTACAATTTCCCCGAAGGTTTGTGGCCAGAAAGCCCCATAACAGCTGAAGATCTGGATCAAGTATAATCCACCTGAAAGTACATTGCCAGCTGTCCCTTCTTTTAGTTTAGCTCATTTTAAAAGACAATTTTACTTGCTAGAGAAGGCAATAGTTATGCAGGAAGCAGAGGTGTTGCTAGGTCCTTAAAGAGCTTGGGACACAGGCCCATGATGCAAATTTGCATAAATTTGCACACGCTAATTTCTATGTATAGATGTAAGTCAGAGAAAAGGGACACAATTTAAATGTCTTTTGTTCCAGGTTTGTGTTTTGGATTTAGTTTGCACTGGGTAGAGATGTCCCTCCCCACAACTGTACCAGCCTGCACTTCCATCACTCTCCTGACATGGAGCTTCCTGTTCCATCTTCTGAAACAGGAAGTCCTGAAATGGGGCATTCCAGGAGCAGGGACTAGGAATGGCTGAGCTGGCCCTGGAATCCATTTGATCTCAAGAGGGCCTCTTTTCTGTCACTCTGTAAGCAACCACCTTTCATTGTTGAAAAATTGGAGCTCAAATAAGGTATTTTGGGCTTATATGACTCTAGGTAAAGGTAAAGGGACTCCTGACCATTAGTCCAGTCATGGCTGACTATATGGTTGCGGCGCTCATCTCACTTTATTGGCCGAGGGAGCCGGCGTGCCGCTTCCGGGTCATGTGGCCAGCATGACTAAGCCACTTCTGGTGAACCAGAGCAGCGCACGGAAACGCCGTTTACCTTCCCGCTGGAGTGGTACCTATTTATCTACTTGCACTTTGACGTGCTTTCGAACTGCTAGGTTGGCAGGAGCAGGGACAGAGCAACAAGAGCTCACCCCGTCGCAGGGATTCGAACTGCTGACCTTCTGATTGGCAAGTGCTAGGCTCTGTGGTTTAACCCACAGCGCCACCTCTAGTTGCCTTCAATTAAAAAGGAACCTATCACCTTTTCTCAGAAGTGTTGTGACCAATGTCAAGCCCTTGGTCTTTTGTACCAGGTCTCCTGCCACTAAAAAAAAAGTACCCCAGATTTGAAATTTTGATTTAGAAAGCCCAGGCAATATTGAATGTGGTGATGGCACTATCACTCTGTGATTCACTACAGGCTGCAAAATTAAAATGAGTACGTCCCTCAAATCCAGGAGACACTTTACTAGCTTGCACATGTTCAAACGTGGCTGCTCTGTTAGCAGAAAGGCTTGGAGAAAGATTGTGAATGGTTAGGTAAACATGCAGGTCTCATGGTGAGACCCGACTCCCTGCAAAAAGTAGAGTACCCTTGTGAGGCATAAAAGAGAGGAAATGAAGCTCTCTCGTGATGTCCTCTCAGCCTTTCCCCTGGAAACACAAGGCCTGAATTCTGCTGCAAGTCTCACTGATTTATTGATAAAATCCGCAACACTGCAGAATAAAGAAAGCAAAAAAATCTACCGCAACAAGTTTGACTTTGATTTATATGTAACTGTATTAAATGTGCAAGAGACAAAGTAGGTAAGGTAGTACTCTTTATTGAACCAACTTCTTTGCAAGACGTTGCACAGGATTTCAAGTTTTAAAAATGAGAAGGCTAACATCTAACATAGAATCAATCAGGGTGAATTTCCTGCACCATTCCCTGAACTCTTGGCTAAATTCTACTATCAGAGTCATGTCTAACCCCACAGAAAACCAGGTGGTTCACCATCGAAAGGCAAACTAGGATAAATATTTGCATTTGCAGGATCAATGTTTCATGATGAAGTGATTCTGCTAGATCTGGCTCCTGATCTGCTGACTTGGGTTAATGAATGGCCATTCCATTATGCTCCATAGAGCAAGATCCCCCTGCCAATTCCTTCCAGATGTTTCTGGCTACAACTTCCAGCTGGTGAGAATTGTAGTCCAAAACATCTGGAGGGGAAGGACCAAGTTGGGTGAAGGCTGCCTTCGAGTAAAGGATAACTTTTCAAAATAAGGGACACTTCATAAGTATGACTCTAAGTCTCAGAGATGTGCTATATACAGGTAGGATTGCCAGATACGTTCTAATTTAAATAGCAAAATTTACTCAAGATACTTGACATATTCAGCCTTGGATTTCAGACCTGTACATTTCACTTCACTATATTAGTAGAAAACATCACCAACACGAAAATGATGAGAACGAAATTCTGCCGAGAGATGCGATGAATACATTTCTGCTTTACAATCATAAGAAAATTAGCAACAGACCATAATCTTGGGGCTGTAGCCAACTAAGTTCTACTCTGAATGGACACATTGAAATTAATGGGCCTAAGTTTGTTATAGCTATTATTTCCAATAGGTCTACTCTGAGTATGTGATTCCTATAATAGGAGTTATTATTTTCTCCTTGGTATTTTCACACATGAGGGTATGGGGGCAGACTAGGCAGAAAGAGATGAAAATGGAGGTACTACTTAATTTATTAAGTGATTAGATTATATTTATAATTTAATATTATTATATGCTGCCTGCCCACAGTGAGGGGTGCCCAAAAGTGATGAGATATTTGTGCTGTCCCAAAATGTAATATTTTTTTGCTCGGTATTTTATTTACTCACTTTTCACAGACCCTTTTCTGCTCTTGCTCCCCAAGATGGCAAAGCCTCAATTGTGGAGAATTGTTTAGTATTCTTGAAGTCATTCCTTCCTTCCAATCACTTCTCACGTTGAGCCAAAGCCCAAACTCTGAGCAACCTTTATTTGCTGTAGGCTTTGAACAAAATGCCTCTTCCTCTTTCTGCAGAGGACTAGTACTTTGTGAGGTGCTTCATTCTTTGTGTGGGAATAGATGATGGCATGGGTGGAACCAAAGGGAACTGTATTCCTCGGTTATTTTAGCAGATCACTACCTGCCTCCAAGTTCCTAAAAGCGCAGCTCTGTTAGGCTCACTTAGCTCAGCACTTTCCGTTCTGTAGCCCCAGGGAATTTCTGCAACACAGGTGTCTCTTCCATAATGAGTTGCACTACCTGTTTCTCCCCAGGCCAGGATTTTAGATATTACAAGGATTAGAAGTATATATTTTGCCTTTAATATAAGCACAGAACATGACAGGATATGGTCCTGGCCTCTTGTAATCCTTCTGTCAAAGAGGATGGTGATTCCTTCAGACTGAGAGGACAGAGTAGTGCCCAGAGGGGGGAAAAAGACAACCATTTTTGAGCAGAAACAACAACAACAACTGTGCCCAGGGAGTGTGTCCATTTCTCTCTCTCTGTCACACCCTGGCCCTCCATGGGAATCGGGGAAAGCAACTGAATAAATGCTTCAAATCCCACACAAACAGAAGACAAAGCAGACTTACATAACGTTTGCATACGGTAATTGTTATGTATAGGTGCAGATTTAGAAATGATTATTATTATTCAAATCAATATATAATAAAACTCACCATAGATGGGAAGTCTGTGATAAGCTCACCTATGTGTTATGTTCAGGTGTTCACCATTAATGGTCAGCTTCATAGCCTCTGCTCACCCTGCTTTAAACCAGACCAGGATTGGGCTCCTGTGCGAGTCGTGTGACCCACATGAGATCGCAGAACCCAAAATACGTGCTTTATTCAGGGCCGTGCTCTCACGGTGCCCCAAAACATGCATTTTGGGGCACCGTGCGAGATCGCGGCCCCCTCAAAGAGCCTTTTTCTCCAGGCGAGATCTCGTGTGAAATTGCGCAATACCACGGCGCCCAAAACGGTTGCCCTGCTCTTGCGGGTAAAAATGAGATGTCCCAGTTTTTCAAGGACACTTGGGAGGGCGGTATGCAATACTGAGCTAGAAGAGTTTGGATTCGACATCCCGCTTTATCACTACCCTAGGGAGTCTCAAAGCGGCTAACATTCTCCTTTTCCCTTCCTCCCCCACAACAAACACTCTGTGAGGTGAGTGGGGATGAGAGACTTCAAAGAAGTGTGACTAGCCCAAGGTCACCCAGCAGCTGCATGTGGAGGAGCGGAGACGCGAACCCGGTTCCCCAGATTACGAGACTACCGCTCTTAACCACTACACCGCACTGGCTCCCATAGAAGGGTCAATGGTCTGACTCAGTTTAAGGTAGCATCCAATATTTACCTCTCCTTGTACCCCAGTGTTAAGCATTTTCCTTTGTAACTTTATAGAATTTAAAGAATGCATTTTAAAGAGAGTGTCACCTTAGATGTACAGTGTGGGCCCTGCAAGGCTGCAATGGGGTTTCGGTTTGAGTAGACCCAATAATGCTGTTCGTTACTTACATGCAATGGGACCTGGCTGGGGACATCACGTAAGGGCAGAAGGCTTGAACGGCCCAATTCACCACCACACAAGGACAGTAAATGAGTTTTTCAAAAATTAATTTTTGATTCATTAAGTAGGATTTAGGATTCAGTGTAGGCTGCTTCAATTAGGCTTGTGCAGATATGTTAAATGAATGGGTCAAATAAGTAATTAATGGTGTTAATATATCAATCAGATTTCTAATGTAGGTGTCTAAATTGAGTCAGTAGAAGATCTAAGAATTAATTTTAAACATGCTCTAAGGCTTCAGTTCATTTAGATCAGAAATAAGAGAACAATTAAGAACCAGAAGGCACACCACAGAAGTACTGTATGCTGGGAAAAGAAAACTCGGCGATGTTAAAAATGGTGTTACAAAGTCATGACCAGTATTTTGGCATTTAGTGAAATGCAAAGTCAGTTTTGCACCTGCCTGCCATTAAGTTAACATGAAAACCTTTCTTCTAGCTTCCTGTTTTTCAACACGCAGGGAATTTCACATTTCCCCACCTCTTGGTGAGATGTGCCTTTTCTGACAGCTACTCCCTCTCACTGCTACTGTCAGCAACTTGCACTGAATTCCCGTATTGGCAAAAAACCAACCAACCGTGGAATGATTTGATTGGCTAAGAGTCCAGTCCATAAGAGAATCTTTAGAGCTTTGCAGCCTCACCCACAGAACAAGTAAGGCTCTTAATTTCTCCTTGCATAAGCCCTTTTCAGGTACGTGGTAGGGAGGACAGACAAAAAATGCCAATTTCACCTTCTTTCTGTTTATCATTTTATTTAATTTTTTTCTTCAGTTCTCCACCTTTCTGCACCCATGTGCAAACTTTTAAAAGTCCTCATTGGCCTTCTAGTGTACATTTCTCCTGATAAACAGGTTTTGTGTGCTATTTTGCCTAAAATGCACATTTTCTACAAGCAATTTTCCTTAACTTAATTCGGTTTTGTATCACTTAATGCATTTCCCCTAACGTACACATTTTTGCATGCATTCTTTCATTGGAGTGCTGCATCGTGAAAATCATAGCAGCGTGAATTGCAAAGGTTGGATGTTTTTCAGTTCTGATATGGGAAGTACAGATTAGACACACTTCCCAGCTAACATGTGATGAGTTTGTTGTTTCTTTCTAGCATCAAGTCTTCCCAACCCTTTGTCCATGCTTTCCCGCTGCCTCTGTAGACATCCTTGTAGGTCTCCCTATCCACTACCGCTGCAAAATGAAGGAACATAGTAGGTCCAAGCAACTGTATTTGCTAAGCTCAAAGATGCAACAAATGTATTTTTATTCAGTATTGTAGACAGCCCTGAAAATTCTGAAGAGAAAAATGTTTAACTTTTCTTTTTTTAGCTTTGCTGTTCCACAGTAGACATTTTATATGTCCTGTTAATAAAGAGCGAGCCTTATTAAACTTAGGGCTTACTTCTGAGTAAACATGCCTAGGATTACTCTGTATGTTTGTTTTAAGCTATAGTTCAAGGTGTATTTGTTACTTAACCATCTGGCATCTTTTGTTCTAGGTATTTATTCAGCTCATTTAGTAAGTAATTTCCTCAAAATATGTAGATTCCTTTTTCTTTTTTTTTTACAACAGCAACAGCAATGCTGCCATAGGCTTCTCCTTATTTCCTCACCCATAGCTGCTACCAAACATCTCTGTACACTGAATCATGCTTTTATTTTTATTTTTAGTTGATGGTGGTGAACAAACAGAGGTGGCTGGGCATGCTAATGCACTTTGCAAGTTGAATTCCTAGCTGTTAAACAAAAGCAGTCATGTTGATTTCAACTCCATTTAACATACATGGGAGGAAATCAATGTGACAAGGGAAAAAGATTTTAAAGCCTCTAAGTCCAGTTGTTAACAATAAAAACAAAAAGACTAAAAGATCCTGTGACTTGATGGTGTCCTTTTGGAATAAAGAAGGCTGTTGCCTAAGCAGTGCTTGCCTTCATCTTTTATGAACCTTTCCAGTGCAGCAGATTCCTCATTACTAAAGGTCCATGATGTAACAAAACACAATAGGTCATCAAACAATGACTATAATGTAATCTCGGATGTTTTCATGTATCCCTTTTAAACAGAGAATGGTAAGTTAAAGAAATACACGTAGGTTTAAATTATAGCTAACAAATGGCCAAGTCCTTCTTAGTGATGTGTGAAGTTCCCTCTGTTCTAATCCCATCTAGGCTGCAGTACTCCTGATCTTAGTCTTATTATTTGTAATGATTAATTTTTTTTTTTAAAGATGAACTCAAAGCGACATTGAAAAACAATGGGCTGATTGGCTGTTGGAACATGGAAGCACCCAGTCTTCCTTCCATTGTGGAAGCATGACCTGATGCTGGTAAGTGGCATCATGGTTTTCCAGTAGATACAGGAATTGCCAATAATTCAACAAACAATCTCTTATATGTAGTGGGGCTGAGCAAATGTGAACAAGTGTTGACAAGTGCTGGTCATACAAATTATCCAGTTACCACCATTATATGTTCCTGGGTGCCATGGAAGCTCTCCCCTTGTGTCCTGTTCATGATTTGTACTAGAAGTTGGATCAAGATCTCTGACAACTTATGTTGGCGGCTGTTTACATTTTGGAGTAGCCAGAATGTAGAAATATGTGGGTGTTACTGGGGCACTTGGTTTGTCTGATGGGTTCAGGCTCAGGCCAGCTTTGGTGTGGGTCCCATCTCAGGCTCTGCACACCAGTGGCCTGTGGTGAATTTTTTAGTAGGGGACCAGTTAGGGCCAGAGGTGCCAGCTTGTGAGGGCAATGGGTGGGGTTGGGGTGGGGGGATGCGACGTTGCATACCTGACACCGCGTGTGTGAGCATTGGGCCTCCTTCCCTGAGCTGGGCAGAAGCTTCCTGGGCTTTAGGAAGGAGGCACCAAGGATTTTGCTAGGACAAAGATGGAAAAGTGACAAAATACAGTGGTACCTCTGGATGCGAACAGGATCCGTTCTGGAGCTCCGTTCGCATCCTGAAGCGAATGCACCCTGTGTCTGCATGTGCACAGGTTGCGATTCGCTGCTTCCACGCATGCACATGACGTCATTTTGAGCATCTGCGCATGCGTGAACAGTGAAACCTGAAAGTAATGTGCTCTGTTACTTCCAGGTTGCCGCGGAGCGCAACCTGAAAATATTCATCCCGAAGCTACTTCAACCCGAGGTATGACTGTACCAACAAAAGAACAATGGCAAGAGAAATGGATGGAATATGCTGAAATGGCGAAGCTAACAGAAAGACTCAAAGGCAAGGACAATAGAGACTTTTTAAAAAGACTGGGAACCTTTCATATTGTACTTACAGAAACAACGTAAGGAAATGGACTCACTAGCAGGGTTTGATTAAACACTTACAACTAACAAAACAAAGATAGAAAATATGAAGAGAAGAAGAAGAGTTTGGATTTGATATCCTGCCTTTCACTCCCTTTAAGGAGTCTCAAAGCGGCTAACATTCTCCTTTCCCTTCCTCCCCCACAACAAACACTCTGTGAGGTGAGTGGGGCTGAGAGACTTCAGAGAAGTGTGACTGGCCCAAGGTCACCCAGCAGCTGCATGTGGAGGAGCGGAGACGCGAACCCGGTTCCCCAGATTACGAGACTACCGCTCTTAACCACTACACCACACTGGTGTAGTGTGGAGAAAGAGGAGGCTAAAATGATATGAATAGAATAATGATTAATTTAAAGATTACAATATTAAGATATATGACAGCAAACAGGAGAAGTTATTACGTTAGAAACCAGAAAGGGAAGTTGAGGAAAGTCATGGGGTGGTGGTGGTGGGGAGAAGCGGGAAATTATTTTGTGATTATATTGTTTGATGTGATCTTGATAAAAATGTAAAACCCAATAAAAATTTTACACAAAAGAAGGAAGGAAGGAGGCACCAAGGGAACATTTAGGAGACTAACCTTGTCCCCCTAGTCCACTGGCCACACACCACTGCTGCACACTCTGGTCCACCAGCGTGTGTGCTCAAAACCAGAAAACTTGGCATGCTGGTCTAATTTCATACCTGGTGGGAGAGCACCCAAAGTCGGCCAGGGCCCCCAATCCATCTCTGAGCTCAGTGCTGGAGCCGTGGCACATGCAATACCAAAACTCACATACCCAGCAGGTCTTAGTCCCCTGGCCAATGGTGGAGGCCATCATACGTCTCCATCTCTACAGTCCCAGAATAACTGGCAGGGAGGAGGAGACGCACCAAATGCCCAGCAGTCCCTCCTTCTTTAGCTGACGGAAAGCTATATAAATATTTTGTCACCAGATCCCCACAATTATCCTGTGTTCTCAATAAGTCCTTTGATGTTCTTCTTGTCCCGTCCCGTCCCCCCCCCCCGCACTGATGTGGTGAATTACTTAACTACCCATAATTTACCAGATGAAAAAGTGACAAACCTACCTTTCAGAGATCACACAAGGCCAAGCCTAGGGCCACACATAGGATCAGAGAGATGGACAGCTGGGGCAAAGGAGTCAATATTGCAGTGGGAGATGGGATTGTGTAGGGCCCTGGAGCCTCACCTACCGACTGCAGCAAGTTCTGCCTGATATTACTTTGGTCTATGGGGCTGCTAGTGCATTCCACCGCAGCTTAGAAAGTTACTAATAAGGGATGGGGGAATCTGTCAATTTCGGGCTCTCTCGGTTCCTCATTTTTCCAACCTTAAGTTCACATCAGTCTCTGGTGGCTTTATCCTTGGTTTTTTTTTGTTTTTTTTAAAGGCCACCAGCATTTTAGTGAAATTTCTCCTAATATAAACAGTTCTTGCACGCAATTTTGCATAATATGTGTCAGGGCTGCCTCAAGTCTCAGCTCACAAAAGACCAACGCCTTTCTTTTCTTATATACAAAAGTGTTTATTGCAGTTCATTGTTTGCTTCAGATCCGAGGCGCGCAGCCCTACGTCTGCTAGGCTTAGACCCTGAAGTCCCTTCTGAATCTGTCCCTGCCCTGCACCAGTTTAAGAGGCTTGCGCTGCTCCACCTCTTTCTCTCTTTCCTTTTCCGCAGGGTCTTTCTGCCCGCTGGGGTTTCGCCCCTCCTGGATTCCTCCGACGCGGAATCAGACTGCTCTGGCCCCCTCCTGCGGGCTTTGGGACCTGGCCCCTCCTCCGGGCTCCCTGTACTTCCGCGCGCCTCTACATTTGAACTTGGCGCGTGCCCCCAACCTCTAACTTTCCTTTTGACAGCTACGCTACTCCCTTCACTACTCCCCTCCCCTTCCGGGAGGGTGGCTTGCTCCGACCTCCCTCCTTTCTCTACTGCCGGAGCCGCCTCCCCTGATACACTGGAACCTCCACCCCCTTCGCTGCACTCTGGCGGGGAGGCTGGTCCTGACGCCCAGCTGTCACTTTGGGATCCCCCGCTGGCCCCCTGCTCCTGACAAGTCCCCCCTGGGGCTCCCCTGGCCTTGACCACCGGCGCCCCCTTCTGGGAATCCTCTGATTCGCTGGAAAGACTCATGGAATCTCTAGAGTCATTGTCATCCTCTTCCTCGCTGTCCTGGGATTCATCCCCATCGCTCTCCATCTCCTGCCTACCCTGTGCCTCTGTCCCTGAACCCCTGACAATATGTATATTTTTGCAAAGCAACGATCTTTAACACAAAGGATTTTTGTATGTTATTTTTAAAAATAAAAATACATGCATGCTAATGCACACTTTACCCTAGTAAAAAAATGCCCTGTGAATTTTTGTACACATGACTTGGCATGAAAACTGCATGTGCGAATTTGGAAAAATGGTTGTGGTTTGGTTTAAGTATCATTTCATAAAGTGTGGATTTTGTAGGTCCACCTTTAAATGTAATTTCACCCTTTCCCCAGCTAGAAACCCAGTTCTTTAAAAACTGGTAGATGAAATGTTGATGATGAAGAACTGTGAAACCCAATTTCTTGCTTGGGTGGGGGATGCCGTAATTCTGGCAGAGAATACCTGAAATAGTGGGTAAATAAGGAAGAAGGTGGGACGCGGGTGGCGCTGTGGGTTAAACCACAGAGCCTAGGACTTGCTGATCAGAAGGTCGGCGGTTCGAATCCCCGTGACGGGGTGAGCTCCCATTGTTTGGTCCCAGCTCCTGCCAACCTAGCAGTTCAAAAGCATGAAGTGCAAGCAGATAAATAGGTACCGCTCTGGCGGGAAGGTAAACAGCGTTTCCGTGCACTGCTCTGGTTCGCCAGAAGCAGCTCAGTCATGCTGGCCACATGACCCGGAAGCTGTCTGCGGACAAACGCCGGCTCCCTCGGCCTGTAAAGCGAGATGAGTGCCGCAACCCCTGAGTCGGTCACGACTGGACGTAATGGTCAGGGGTCCCTTTACCTTTAAGGAAGAAGGCTGCCAGTGCATTGTAGCTGTTGGTGAGATTCTGAGCAGTTCATGAACCTGGACACTAATAAGGTTATAGACTCCTAGTGGCAGTGGCAGGAATTGCAGTCAGGGGCAGGTGAGACTGTTCAATTACCACTCAAGCCCACTTCCCCTCAAGGCAAAAGCAGGCTTCTTGAGTCTCCTGCTTCTCAGCTGACAGCCAGTAGGTGGGCCAGCTCTGTATTCATAACGAATCTGCTTTAACAGTGGAATAAATTTCACGATTGTTTGTGTGCGCGCGTGTGCAGTTGGATGGTTTTCTGTAGTCTACAGTGCATCAAAATGATTTATACAAGTTTCCAGGTGGATTATGACTTTCAGACAAGCTGCAAACACAAAACAGCTGTTTCTTTTCTTCTCCTTATTTTCGGATTTTTACGAGCTCCCTATCCCCACTCTGGCACCAGCAATAATACCTGAAAAGAGACTCGGTTAATGGCCTCGTCTCCCACCCCCCTTTCTTATTTTGCCTAGAGTGAGGAGAGCAACTCCAGTGTGTTTCTTGTTGGCTGTCATTTATTCTGTAATTACATCTAATCTACTCTTGGACCCTGCCTTCCCAGGAAAGCAGCAATCTTATGAGTGACATTTCCAGAGCGCACCTCAAACCGGTAATTTATTAGGGTAATACATCATCGGAGCAAGGTGCTTTAATGATGCTTCCCTCAAAAGATGGCACCATCCAAAGAGTGGCTGCATAATTGCGTTGCAAAAGATGTGCCAGGAAGCGAGGTGCTCTGGAACGCTGAACAGGTTTGCCTCCAGGTATAACTGGCATCTTTGCCCCTACTTTTCACAAATCTTTTAGTGCTTCTGCCTAGGCCGCCATACCTGATCGTCAAACTGTTGTCTCCTTGACAACTAAACTTTTCAAAGATTACAGGCAAAAAATGTTTCCTCCAGCCCTGGAGCTGTTTAATGCTTTAAAATGTCAGGGAAAATATCCTTCGGTCCCACGAGTGGGAAAGATAAGGTGGTGAGGGACTGGAAAGGGATATTTAAAAACATGTTTACAAAATAATTCAGCGCCACAAGGCAGCTCAGCAGAGGGCTTTTTAAAATATAAAGCCAGCTAAAAAGGGCTTCTGGTATGAAATATGTTAATAAAAATTACACTTTCCTTTAGCTTGGGATGCAGGATTGGCTTGGATGTCAGGAGCACGAAACAGCCTTTTTAATTCAGCCCTGAATCAGGAAATGGTTATTTGAGGCAGAAATTCCCCTCCCCCTTTAACTCTTTTGTAGCCAGGTAGCAACACTTACTATTTTGTTCTTAAGGCGACCTAGGTTCAAAGTTTGCCACTGCTTGATAAACCTCATCTATATTGTGTGTGTGTGTGTGTGTGTGTGTGTGTGTATATATATATATATATATATATATATATATATATTATAATAAAAACCTTCTAAGTGGTTTCCATAAAATAGTATAAAATTCATCATCAAAACAAATATATGCAATAAAATTACATGTCTGGGTAGATTTGTTAGCAACAACAACACAAGTTGTTGTTGTTGTTGTTGTTGTTGTTGTTTTGAAGCAGGCACTGAAAACAGTGTGATGATGGTGCCTACCTAATATTAACAGGTGCTGCTAGAGAAGAGGTGCTGCCATACATAGGGAGCAATCCTATGCTCAATTAGTAAACCGGTGCAAATTAAGCCAGCGTAAAATTACTGCAGATCCAAATCCGATTCAACAATGGGGCTGCTGCTGTTGTTCTGCCTACGCCTGGCAGAGGGGAAGCAAGCCTTTAAAATTGCGTTCTGTGTCAGGTCATGTGACTGAGCTGAACAGGCTTAGACTCCAACCTGAGCCCTCTCTCTAGTCCTGCCCCTGCCATGCCCCCCATATGCCCCTTTTGCGGAGCTTGCACCAGCTTTGGTTTGGCCACATGAGCCCTAGGATGAGCAAGTTTGCTGGCATCACCTTCGGATGAGCTGAGCCAGGAATCCTCTGCCCGTCCCAGCTGATCTTGCCGCTAATTTTCCCCTAGAAAGACTGGTTTTTCGCAAGTCCAGAACAAAGATGGTGCAGCACTTGTAAAAGTGCCTGTTCTGCAGATCAAAGGGGGCACATATAGGGCAAGGTGGTGTGGCGATCACACAGGGTCCCCGGACGTTTCACCGTCTATTAATCCCTGTGCCACCACTTTATTTCTCACTGCCACCACCCAGGCCCTACCTGGTACAATACTGAGTCCAGTCAGGGTTAAATTGGAACATAAACTTTAATAATAATAATAATAATAATAATAATAATAATAATAATTTATTATTTATACCCCGCTCATCTGGCTGAGTTTCCCCAGCCACTCTGGGCGGCTCCCAATCAAGTGTTAAAAACAATACAGCGTTATATATTAAAAACTTAGCTGAACAGGGCTGCCTTCAGATGTCTTTTAAAGATAGGATAGCTGCTTATTTCCTTCACATCTGGAGGGAGGGTGTTCCACAGGGCGGGCGCCACTACCGAGAAGGCCCTCTGTCTGGTTCCCTGTAACCTCACTTCTCGCAATGAGGGAACTGCCAGAAGGCCCTCGGCACTGGATCTCAGTGTCTAGGCTGAACGATGGGGGTGGAGACTTTCCTTCAGGTATACAGGACTGAGGCCGTTTAGGCCGTTTTGTTTATTTATTGCAGTTTAACAAGTGTGTGGTTTCATAAACGGTATCGGTCAATTACAATCATGGGGTGCCTATCCAGACCTATAACTTCCGCTACCTGCTCTCACTCACTAAACCACCTCTCAGATATTTACTTGTCTTCCTAGCCCCTAACTATTCCTGACTCAGCTTATTTCGCTACACTAACTCAACCCTCCCACAAATTCTATCCCAATTCACTCCCACTCCAACCAACCACCCAACTCCCAACAAACTCCTCTCCGCCCCTCCCAGAGGTGGTTTTATAGTCCCTCTGACTCCACCCCCCTGGGTTCTGATTGGGTAACTTGTTTAACTATTTCACCTCCAGCACTCTCATATGTTAACGTCACAGGCGGTTCTTCAAATAAACCAGTCCCCAGATGCTGAAAGCTTTATATACTAACAGTAACACCTCGAGTTTGACTCAATAACAAATGGGCAGGAAGTACAGATGTTTGATCAGAGGTGTAATATCCTCACAGGGTCTTGGCACTCGTGCTGCAGTCTTCTGCACTAACTGCAGTTTTTGGACAAGGACAGTGCCGGATTTACATATAAGCCAAACAAGCTATAGCTTATGGCCCCACTCCCTTGCCCCCCCCAAAAAAAAATTAAAGGGAAAAACCAAAAACTAAACTGGATGTGCATTTCCAAAATATAAGATAAAAAAAACCCTACATACAGCAACAGTGTTTTGTGTTGTGTAGGCTCCTATGATGTAAGCAATGGGCCCCGCCTGCTAGCCTGCTCCCTAAAATATCACTGGTTTGCTCATTTCTGTATATAGGGTGCCTACATTCTGCACGGACTGGTTGCAGGATAACATGTGCAAATTGCTTTAGATACCTATTAGGTCCATAAATGACCATATAGCATATATTGAACATAAAAAACAGCGACAATTTGTTGTTGACAAAGGGCAGCTGGACATAGAAAGGGCCCCAGTACCTTTAGTAGCTTAGGGCCTCATCAAACCTAAATCCGGCCCTGGACAAGAAGCAAAGGAAGTGTTTATCGCAGCAATCCATTCTTAAAGTTACCGGTGCCTGGTGTACCCTGGCCTAGCTAACCTGGTCACCCACAGTTGCCATACCAACTAAAGCTGATACAAGACACTCCTAGCCACTGAGACAACCTGGCCCTCTGTTGATGAAGCTGGAACCAGAAACAGCTCCAGACTACTGCAGTGGTGGCGGGGTACCAACTCAAATAAAGTATGGGGGGGGGAGGTAAGCCCCGCCCCACATAACTGATCACATGACACAGTGCACGCACACCATTTTAATGGCAATGTCTGTCAACTTTGTGAGGAGAGTGGGCCCCCTCAAATATTTTATTGGGGGGGGGGAGCCCTTAGGAGCTGGCCCCTATGAGTAGTGGAAGCATTATAAAGGAGTTTCATGTGCATGGCCAAAGAGAGTGAGATTTGAATGTGTCTGATATTATACCATCTTTAAAGCTAAGCAGGCCTGAGCCTGCTCAGTGAAAAGATAATAGGTTTATGCAGAAGCGCATGACAGTGCTGTTACTGGCAACACCCTTGCCTGAGCTGAGAGGTCAGTCTCAAATAAGAGGTGGAGACGTGGCTTTGAGTCGGAAGAGGCATGGGCTCCCCATTGTGAATCATAACTGCTTTCTTAGTTCTGATTTTAACTTGCAGCCTCTTAAAAAGCAGATACTTCAAAACACCGCCACCAGTAACTGGATGGGAACACCGGGCATGTTGCCCTGACCTCTGGGGAGATAGGCCCAAATACAAAAACAAGCAGTCGCCTCCAGAAAGCTGCTGGACAAACAGGAAGTATCCGAGACACTTCTTTTAGCAGGCATTTAGCACCACCATGGCCTGGTGGCAGCTCTATCTTCCAAATACCTTCAGACAAGCAGGCACTGGCATGGCAATTTCCATGAGCAATTGATGTTAATAGCTGGTACTCCAATACAAAGCGCCTGTGACATGGACACACGCCTTCCAGATCCTGTGGACTACAACTCCCATCAGCCACAGCCAGGGATGATGGGAGTTGTAGTCCAAAACATCTGGAAGGCACCATGTTGGCCACCCCTAGTCTAGAAGCATTAGACTAGTTAAAATCTGTGGCACAGAGGAGTGCAGACTTGGTAGCAGAAAACCACCCCATTTCTCCCTCTCTCTCTTCCACCTATCTCTGTTTCCTCCCTGCTTTGTCTTCCGTCATCTTCCCCTTGCCCCATTCCATCTCTTCGCCTCTCATCCTGTCTCTTGCCCCTTGCTTGGCCCCTACCCTCCCATCATCCTCTTCATCACCTTTCCTGCAAAATACCTTCTGGACGACTTCTTTGAGAGATAGCTTAGCAAGGGGGAAAGGACCCCTCTGGAAACCACATCTTCCTAGTGCTTAGCAGTGGAGATGGGGACAAGAAGGAGGCCAAGGGAGGGACATTCTTTGCAAGTAAAGCATCTCAGGTTCCTACGTTCATTACCTGGTGTCTCCAGGTAAAGATGAAAGAAACAATAACAACCCATGTCTGTAGCTGTGGAGAGTCAGTCTGAACTTCTAGTCAGTGCTGATAATATCGAGCTAGATGTTGGGCCAGTGTCTAAGGCCTATATTCCTAAACTCCCCAGGCAAGATGGTGGGACTGCAGCAACATAGATGTCAAAGGCCATCGCCATTCTTATCTGCCCTCTGTCCACTGTATCCTCATTGTGTGGTGCAGTGGTTAAGAGCGGTAGATTCGTAATCTGGTGAACCGGGTTTGCGTCTCCGCTCCTCCACATGCAGCTGCTGGGTGACCTTGGGCTAGTCACACTTCTTTGAAGTCCCTCAGCCCCACTTACCTCACAGAGTGTTTGTTGTGGGGGAGGAAGGGAAAGGAGAATGTTAGCCGCTTTGAGACTCCTTGGGGTAGTGAGAAAGCGGGATATCAAATCCAAACTCTTCTTCTCTTCTTCTTCTTCATTGCCCCCTGGTTTGGTTCAGCTAGCTCCTGGTGACCTAGAAGACACAGGAATGCACCTCACTTAATCTACTGAGTCTGAGGTTTAGGGAAGTGGGAGGTCATTTGAAGGCCCTGGCATTTTTCTAAGAGAGCCTCTGCAGAATCCACCCCGTTTGTGCCTTCGTGTCTCTACTCAGACATGAGAATTTTGTTATTGTGATATTTATAAAATGGGAGCGAGCCGTTTTAATGTACCTTTTTTCATGCAAATTGCAAGTGCAGGAAATGGATCGGTTTAAGTATCACTTTACCAAAAGGCCAGAGAATAAATATTTGACTCTGTCATGCTGAGTCATGGTTGCAGAAGACACAACAAATCATTCAGGCTTCTTCTGTGTGGCATTTCCAGGGCTGGTTTGCACAATGCATTGTATGTGGGTTAAATAGATTACTTGACTTTCCTCCCCCCCCCCCACCCCGAGCTAAAGCTAGAGTGACAGATCAAATAAAAGCAAGTCATGCTTAAGAATCCACAATAACACACATTTAAAAGTGTGCTTTTACTAGAAAAATGTGAGTAGCTGAAACTGTGCATTACTTGGATGAATGAAACAATCGCCTTGGTTTCTTCCTGATGTCTGTATTCTGTTTTGTCTTACGCTGCAGATTAAGATGTGTGGGTTAAAAAAAAAAAAAAAACACTGGCCAAACCAGACATGCTACAGGGTTATTATTAAATCACTTCACAATAAAATGCCTGTCTGAGTAGCACCTAGGCATTAACTCTTTGAATGCCAGAGGCAGTGGCAATTAACCTGGCTGTAGTAATTATTATATCATTGTGTGGCTAAACTATTTCACACCTCTGCAAATGCAAATTTAAATGGTTTGCTTTGGAATCTCCTACCTAGTATTTTTCTTGTTACACCCAAACTCTTGATTAGTTTGGATTCCCCCCCCCCCTTGGCTCTAATAAAATGCAAATGCAATGAAAGATGAGAAGGTGTCAACTTGGGAGAAATGAAAATAGGTATTCTTGGGGTGGGGGCATCTGCATTAAAGGTAAAGGGACCCCTGACGATTAGGTCCAGTCACGGACGACTCTGGGGTTGCATCGCTCATCCCTCTTTACTGGTCGAGGGAGCCGGCGTACAGCTTCCGGGTCATGTGGCCAGCATGACTAAGCCGCTTCTGGCGAACCAGAGCAGCGCAAGAAAACACCATTTACCTTCCCGCCGGAGTGGTACCTATTTATCTACTTGCACTTTGATGTGCTTTTGAACTGCTAAGTTGGCAGAAGCAGGGACCGAGCAACGGGAGCTCACCCTGTTGCGGGGATTCAAACCGCCAACCTTCTGATCCTATCTATTCAGCTGTCTAGATCCATCTCTTTCTCTTTCTCAGCTATCTATCATCTATCTATCTTCAAATATTAGTGGTAGAAGTGGATACCCTTTTCCAAATTTCACATCCAGCTGTGCACCTAACCCATCTGACAACAGGGACAAGCAAAAACACCTGTCCTTCACTCTAAGGTCTCAGGGTAGGTTGCAACAACAATATATGTGGATCAGCAATGGAAATGGGTTTTAAGGAGTTAGGAATTTCCACTTAAACTCACATATGATCAGCTAAACAGAGGGAAATTATAGTTAACATTGTTCCAAGTTCTTATGAATGAACGCTGGTCCCGAAAGTGACATTTCAAGCAGTCAAATGCATCATTAAATGAAGGGGTGTGTGTGAGGGCATGGGCAGCCTGCTTTTGACAGCAGCATAGTATGCATTCTGCTACTTCAGTGCTGGGATAGTTTTATTAGGACAACAACAGGAAACCAGAAAAGTGAGCAAGCAGGATGTTCGCCACCTTGAATACAATTATTAGTAGGAAAAAAGTCACACGTTTATTTTTTTTAACACCCGTACATAATAAATGAGGGAGAGGAGAAAGAGGTGGATTCAGATACAATGTTGGCAACCGTCCTTTGTGTATGTGAAGCAGCTTTTACAGATGATTTTATTTACTGAATTTATATCTTGCCCAGGGTAGCAACCTTCCTAGGTACGCAAAATTTTATGTCATCTGACGTCACCTCCAATGCATTGGTTTTTGCTGTGTAGGTGGCTACATGATCGCTGCCTGCTCCATTAGGATTGACTGCTGAACCCAAGGTTGAGAAAGAATCAAGAACAAGACACTGAACCTCGGATGGCAGAGCTCAAAGGAACTCAGATCCTGGGGCCATAAGGCAGGGGTTAGACTGTAATCCTCACAGCCTGGGATCATGCTTCATTCACATAACTCAAAAAAAATTGGCATGACCGAAGGCAGCAGCTGAGTCTGGATGCTTCTGATGTATCTAATCCTGACTTCTAGAGCCACAGAACGTGACACTTTTCAGGGTTTGGCCTGCCTTCTTCTGGACAAACTTAGCATGCCATCTCCTGGACCCCATGATCAGGAGTACAGCCTTGGTGGTGATGGGAGGAATCCTGGGGTTCGAACAGTTCTTACAAACATGTCAGGATGAGATAAATCACAGCTAGAGAGAAGGGAACCGGCTGGAAGAAGAAGAGTTTGGATTTGATATCCCACTTTATCACTACCCGACAGAGTCTCAAAGCAGCTAACATTCTCCTTTCCCTTCCTCCCCCACAACAAACACTCTGTGAGGTGAGTGAGGCTGAGAGACTTCAGAGAAGTGTGAGTAGCCCAAGGTCACCCAGCAGCTGCATGTGGAGGAGCGGAGACGCGAACCCGGTTCACCAGATTATGAGTCTATCACTCTTAACCACTACACCACACTGGAGGAGTGAGGCAGCCTGTTCTAATAGCAATCTCAAACAAATGCCAATATTTGGAAAGCAAAGGAATCTGGACTCCGTACTGGAGCTCCTGGAAAACTCTTGGGGTTCATCCTAAGTCCCATTCTTGTTCCACCATTTCCCTAAAAAAACAAGGTGCATTTTGGCAACAGTATGAATGTAGAAATGGCAGTGCAGAGGAAGAACATAGTCCCATTACACAGGCTAGTTTGAGGTAAACAATAGAAGGTGCTTAGAACACAATAAGAGTATTGCTGTATCCAGTGCTTTTTTTCCTAAAAAAAAAATAATGTTTAGGGGTACTCTCATTTTCCTACTCAATGAGGCCAAACTTAGATTCACAGAATATTTAGGGGTATGCGTACCCCTGCGTCCCCCCAGAAAAAAAGCACTGGCTGTATCAGACCAATGGCTCATCTAATCTAGCTTCCTGCTTCATCCAGTGGTCATCCAGACAGCCCTGGAAAGTCTACAAACAGGGCTTAAAGACAATAACTAATCTCATTATAATAATTAGTTATTGTCTTTAGTGACCACCATATTTTATGGCATATGACTTAATTATGCCCTGGCCACATTATGTGCCAAGGTTTCAGGTGAGAGAGTCCAGTGTGTCTCATTTTACAGGAAGAGACAGACTTTATGGTGGGCAAGAGACTTGGCTATGCTCCATTTCCTGGGAGTAAGCTCAATTGAACCCAATGAGACTTACTTCTGAGTAGACATGCCTACAATTGCAATGTAAAACAAGCACATAAAGCAGAGAAAAGATTAAAGTGATTCTTCAACCTTTGAGTGTGATCCAAAAGGTGTCGTAGTAATATATCTAATACCTGTGCACTTATATGAGAACAAGTGCAAACCTGCCTTACAGAAATGATATTAAACCGTGAAAGGAGACAGTCATATTAATAAGGTGCATCTATGTAAATGCACAATACTTCATTATCTATTTATACCCCTCAGTCACTCAATTTTATTTTTATGCTTCATAATTAAAAAGGAGGCAAAGTCAAGTCTTTAAAATGATCTGATGCCACAATTTTGTACAAACAATTTTGGATGAATGTAATATTGGCTCCCTTTATTATTGTTCATGGACTGTATGGATTTCTTAACTAGAATATTTTTATGCTCTTTGTAGAGATGTCTGTGTTACTTAGACAGTGAAACAGAGATGGCTAATATAAGCAACTATTGGCTTTCCAGTTAAATAATCCTAAAGAACATTTTAAGATCCATCACTTGAACGTCTAGCACCCGGATGCTGAATCTGAGAATCTGGATTTATTACACTCTCCCCATTTTAGTTTAATGGAACTAATAATGTAACCCAATGCTCTGTTTATGATGCCTGGGAAGTTTTATGGTCTCAGTGAAGCAACTCTGACATTTGTGGGGCATCAGCACAGAGGGATATGTTGACTGCCCTGCCCATTGCTTTAAATGAATATATTTACAATCACAGTGGCATCTTCCATCTGTGTTAGCCCACCTTCAGGCTAATGCAAATTTTGGCTTTGCATATGCGTGGTTCTGATATAACTTTGTATTTAACAAGAAGGCTTTGGAAATCACTCCTCTGAATGCGTAAGAACATATTGTTACGATAATGTGTCATAAGTTTAAAAGTAATATATACAACTGGCTAAATAAATTTCCATGAACTGGATATTCCAGTACTCCCAGATCCAGCACAAGCTGTTAGGATGATACGTTTCAAAATGTAGTCATCTAGAGGGATCATTACAGAAGCCATCAGGTGGGTGTCATTGAAATTCTACTCAATATTGATCCAGAGTAGATTCCAATGTATAGTTAGCAGAGCAAAAACTTAAACGCGTTGCAGGATTCCGAAACAATAGACCAGAGGCATTTCATTCAGTAGAGCTTTACTGCTACTGAAGGCAAGTGAGCATAATGGTCACAAATCCAATGCATTCAGGATTGGCACTGTCCATAGAAAATCCAGTTGCAGCAGACTTAAACTTACAAACTTATCATAAGTCTAAACCTTAACACTATATATGGAACACCACACCAAAAAGAAGAAGAGACAGAAAGAGAGAGAATGAAGCCCAGGCTCCTTCTGGCTTCACTATTATAGTCAGCATGACCTTGACAGAAAGAGATAACAGAACCAGTTTAAACCAGCTGTACTCAGCTTCTCTGAAGGAATAACCCAAACATCACAAAACCCAAACATCACAAAACATTTCTTTCACACAGAGAGACTTCCAGAACCGTCTTGAATTAATCAGAATATGAAAGATCTCTACACATCTGATCAATGCTTTCTGCACTAAGAAATGCAGTGGGTACAATATTTTAGTTTGGAACTGGCCCTAAGAACAGGCGAATTCCCCACCCCCCTGCAATATAACTCAGGACAATCTAGATTGGGGCCCTGACATGGGATGTGGGGTGGGTAATGGTCTGTGTCTGGCTGGATTGTGTCACTGAACAGAATCAGCTCATGTCCTGTTTGGGGGCTTCTCACAGCCATCTGGTTATTCCCTGTGAGAACAGAATCCTGGAACAGATAGATAGACCTTCGGTCTGATCCAGCAGGGCTCTTCTTGTGTCCTAATACATGCTATTTGCACTGGAATAAAGCTTGCATTGGTGCAAACGGGATCTGCCACAGCATGGGTTAACATCCCATTCACCCAAGATACGGATTCAGCTTGCTAATAGCACTAATCAGGTGTGGGGAACTCATGGTCTTCCAGACACTGCTATTCTCTTCTGGCTAAGTGTTAAAATAGTTGAAAATAATAATAATGGAAAGCCAAACTGAATACCTGTATTTGGAACTTCACATTCATAAATGGCCCCGGACAAATGGCTGATATACTCAGTAAGAAGTGCCAGGGCAAAATAAAACATTTACATCCTCAATGGATTTTGCTGAGAGCATCTGTTTCTCTTGTTGTTGTTGTTGATGTTGATGTCACCACTTTTAAGTTATTTGAGCCTCTTTTTGTTCTGCATTGCACTTTTGGCCCTTTCTTACAATGACTTAGTTGGCGGCAGGATAAGGCCCATTGCACTGCTGTAAATTATTAATATTCATCAAATGATAATGAAAATACATAATAATTATGACAAACACACCATCTCATTAAAACGAGAGGGGATGAAATCCTTGTGAATTTTTCATCCGAAAAATAAGGAACGTTACATTAATAAGAGTTAATTGTATCATTAAATATTTACAATTACTTCCCATAGTAGATTTTATTTTTATTTAATATATTTCATTTCTAAATATGTTTAGCACTTTTATGAGAGTTGTCCATAAAAAACACATCAACTTATGGAGCAAAAGAAGTATTAGCTTAATGTATTCATCATGTATATATTTTGCCACATTTTCTGTTTTATTTATCTTTAAGGGAAGCTAACAATCCTTTTTATTTTATTAAAATTTATATATCTATATTCTCTTGAAATAAATATTTCATACCATTGCTAATGCATCATATACAAAATATTTATTTAATAGAAAGTATGAATCACTTGGTGTGCATTTGGCTTTAATAATTTATACTTACCTTCATGCAATATTTTCACAGGAAATTATGATTAACGTTAAGAATCTGACTTTAACTGACAGCGGCTAGGCAATGAAGAGGGAATGCTAAAAACCAGGAAACCATTCTGTTTCGGTTAAACCCCACAGTGGCCTCCCCATAGAAGGCAGCGCTTTATTCAGGGGCTCTAGCAGGGTGAGCCTGAGACGTTCTCTTGCCTGAGGCAAATGACAAAATGGTGCTCTTCTTTCTTGCACAAAAGCCAACTCAACCAGGGAAGCAGGCCCACTTCAGGGGGGTCCAAAGCCATACATATCTCAACCAAAAGAGAAAAATGCCCCCAGGGCTTAGGATGGAACAGTCAAGGGCCCGCTGTCACGGCCTACCCTCAAGCACTTGCCGCCTAAGGCAGTTGCCTCATTTTGTTTCATGGCAGAGCTGACCCTGGGTTCTAAATTTCCATGGCAAATACTGTACATCAATTTACCTACTAGAGTTGCTGAGGTCACATTCACACCATGCAATTAAAGTACCACAATACCTCTTTAAACAGTCATGGCATCCCTCAAAGAAAACTGGCAGCTGCAGTTTGTTAAGGGTGCTGGGAGTTCCCCTTCCCAGAGGTACCATTCCCAGATTTCCCTGAGAAGTTAAACCACTCGGAGAATCGTAGCTCTGGGAGCGCAGTAGGGGGGTCTCCTAACAACTCTCAGCCCCCACAACAGACTTCACCTGTCCTGTCATAAATTGTTCGGGAAAGCTATGACTGCTGTCATAGTGCTTCAACTATATGGTGTGAATGTGGCCAAAGTCAAGAGGTTAGAATAAACTATGCACAGTTGTATAATTGTGCCTGCATTCCTCAGTTCTTTTCACTTCAAAAAATATCTAGAATATTCAGTTTTCCAATTGTTTAAGGGATTTGCTTAAAAGCTCTGGAATAAGTGATAACAAGATTAGCCAACACAACAAATAAATCTAGGCAGTTGGCTCAGAGCAGGTACTGGCCTTGGGACTCAAAACTGACAGCCATCAACATTCCCAGCCATTATCCCTGCATGGTCTTCTTGGTCTTGCTTTCCTATGCACTGGCATCACTGTTTGATGACCAAATTACAAATGACAGGCATGGCATGTGTAGTTTGTGCCAGAGTGGAAGATAATGGAGCTCCTTCCTGACAGCTACTTTTGATTTCAGCAACAGCAGCCCATGACAGGACAGCACTGTTCCATACCTTCCAACAACATTCCTCATGGAAATAGGGACATTCTGTTCTAAAGCCCCTATTTTCACATGGTCTTAGTAGCTTGAGTTCTCCTTTAGGCCTATGCTAGTAATTAGTCCTAGTACTATGCTAGTACCTCAAATGTTGACACTCTAGTCTAGATAGATGCCCAGAAACAGAAGCTGGGACTGGACAAGTAGTGAAGAAAACCTACAGTACTGAAATTTACTGAGCAGCAGATCCATTTCAGGCTCCTAGTTCTAGCCATCTACTCCTGAGTACCAAATCCATTGTTGTTTCCTTCTGTGTTTTCCTACAGATGGATTTCTTGATTACTGTGACCCTCAGCTTGGTTTCACTTGATGCTTGGGTCTTCACCTCTCACCAAACACACTTTAGCACCTGGCTGCTTGGACCTTCTGCTGCACATTCCTCCAGAAAGTCTTGTTCTCAAACAAGGCAGCCATAAGCATCACAGTGAGCGAGAGGAGAGCAGTTCAAAGGCGAGTGGGACGATATAGGATTGGACTTGGCAGAAAGGTATGTTGGAGGGGCAGAAACAGCTCATGTGGAGCAGAGAAAGGGATGCAGATGTACCAGTAGAGCCACTCAAGCCGTCTTGCTGGTGTGTTTGAACAGCCCTGACCTTGCTGCTACTTGTGCCTTCCTGTCCCAAGAAGCAGCAGTGATCCCACTAGTGGGAGACTGTTTGCTGTGGTTCCACCCAATTGTGTGCGCTGCTTCTTAGAGCTGTTGTGAGGAAGGGAAGACATCAGGGCAGAGCCACAGCGGAGGAGCGCCGATCATAGAGGACACAATCTAGGGTGCAATTAGAGATGCTTGAGACAAATCATTTCAGTTTGCTTGTAAATTGAATTATGAACACTGAAACTACGGTAAGTGGGAGTGGGGATCCCTGAAAGATAAAAGCTCAGGAGGCTTATGGTTGACTTTTAGGAATCACAGATAATCTTCAGCTTGAAGGAAGAAGGCGTCTGGACAGCAAATGAACTCCAATAATTTAGACCTTATACGTGTTTAGACTTCCGGGTTGGCGCCATCGCCGAATGGCGGACTCCCTCCGAGCTCCGGAGGGAGTCGGCTCGGCAGGGGCTGGGTCCTACCGCGCCGGCGACGCGGGGACCCTTAAAAACCACGGGCACGGGGCCCGTGGACATGGGGACTCGGCTGGTACCGTCAGCGCCCTCCCGACTCGTGAAGGAGCCTTTTTAAAGGCTACGGATCGGGTGCCGGGGAGTGGCGTGGTACTTTGAGTCTATCGCTTCCCCTGCCGAGCGCAGCCGCATGCCATTCGTCGGAGAGCGCTGGCTTCTTCCATTTGAAATTCGGACATTTAACAAAAACCCGTGAGTAATTGGGTAACCGGGTACAAAAGGAGAAAAAAAAAAGGGAATTTTTTTCTTTTTTTTTCGAATTTGGCACGAGCGGGGGGGATCTAAAAAGGAAGTCAGTCCCCTCCCTGATTGTAAACATGCTAAAACAAGGACTGAGAAACCAAGATCAATTCAGAAGTTTATTCCTGACTAAAAATACCAAATTCCACGATGGAATCATTACAAGAATTGTGCTGGAGGAGAGTCGAGGGTGAGAGGGAAAAGGCAACCCCCCCCCCTGGGAACCGGGGCGATTCAGAGAACCTGGCGGAGAGAGATGGAGAGTTTGACAGCTGTCAAAGTAGCTGTCAAATCTTGAGAATATAAAGAGGACTTTGCTACAAGTATTTTGCTGGTTAAATTTTGATACAATTGGATATAAATATGGATACAAAATGTCGGGTGGAAAAAGAAACAACAACTTGACTTTTGGATGAGAGGACACAAAGTTATTGCAATCCCTCTAGAGGGGCTTTGGGACATTACAAGTGGCGTATGTGGAAAACTACTCTGGGATGTGTACTACTGGTCTTAGCTCCTGGGAAAGTAGCAAAACTGATATATTGTTTTGTCTACAGAGGTGACAACACAATAGAATTTTTCTATTTAAGTAAGCTCCTGAATAACAAACCTCTGTAGAGATACTAGATTTCAGAATAAGAATGGTTTTGCAGCTGAACAAGACAGAAACCTGAGAAAGTAAGAAGGTAAGAAACAAAAGAGTAAAGGACCAACTACGCCACGGCAAGAACAACAGGAGGAGCAACAATGACTAAGGGAAATTAAAGACCTCGATTAGACTGGATTTTTGAAATTAAACATTATCAAAACAAGTAAATTTAAAGAAAACCGGCAAGATGGATTGAGGAAAATTTGGCTGTGGACTTGAGACCTCCAGGCCGACAACATACAGACTGATGGACATAGGGAATCTAAACCGGGGAAGGGAGGGGGAATTCCAGAATCCAAAGGCTATGTAATCAGCTTCTGGAACCTTCTTCTATTTTCTATCTTTTATTTTTTATTTTCTTTATATAACTTTGGTATTTTGATTTAATATGTTTTGGAAAAAAAAAAAAGGGGGAATTCGTGGAAGGAAACGGGGTAGATTTTGGGGGAAAAAATCTTTGTTCTATTTTGTTAAAGGTGAGGAGTGATGTTAAGATTGCAACTTAAATTGGCTCTTAGGCATAACATATTAGGTTAAATTGGGAATGAGAACTTGTGGAACCAACGTAGGGAAAGGGGAATACAGTCGGGAGGGGAAGGAGGGAGTCCCAGAAAGAAGGTTATGAAAATAAGGGTTTAAAATTGGTCTCTTTTCTTTCTTTCTTTTCTTTATCTTTTCTATCTTCTTTATTCTGTCATTATTGGAAATTTTAATAAATATGATTATAAAAAAAAAAATAGACCTTATACGTGTTTAGTTGCTTGTTATACAAGATATGGAGAACACCCAATGCCTGTAAACTAATGATAATTAAACCTGTGTATTGCACGACCAGATCAGACATTTGATCAGGCTACTGCGCAGGTTAAAAATAAAAGAGGTTTTAAAAATATTAACAATTTGGCAATTGGAAATGTGTTTAAACTGTAGGATTTCCTGAAATGTGTTTGTGTGTGTTGCAGTGGTCCTAATTCTAAATTACCCCAGAATGCCGAACTACTTATTTTAGTGAGGAACACAACATGGGTATTGTTAGGTACCAAAGCAAGATGATATTATTGCCCTTTATCCAGATTTTTCCCTGGGCAAATTAAGGTAGTTTGGAGGGGTCATCACACAGGCACGATGCCATGTAGTCTGAATAAATAAAACAGGCAAGGTCCTGGCAAAAAAGGAGGGTATTTCACTATGACTATAGCACTGAATCATTAGGATGCGAAAGAATGATTAGATGTGTTATTGCTAAATTAAAATACATTTCACTGAAATGGGTTAACATCCTTCATGTGGTCATGCACCGTACGCAAGGATGGCTTCTTCAGCAAAGGAATGACTAGAAAGGAGGAAATGAGTAATGTGATGATACCCATATTTGGGGGAAATCCTGCACAAACACTGGCCCCTTTAAACCAGTTTTTCTATTCCATGCAGTGCCTTAGGTGAGGTTAACAGAATAACAAGAATAATACCAATAAACCCGATCTTGAGAAATAGGGAGGAGGAGAGTTCTCACGATAGAAAACCCACAAACTGGGTTACCAGCTCAATCCTGGAGTGGTGATAACGGGCACAAAAACGAACATATTTTGCCTTTCTTGGAAGTTATTCCTATGCAAGTCACTTCCTGTAAAAGTGTGATCTTTCTAAAAAAAAAAAGAAAAAAGAAAGAAAGAAAGAAAAAGAAAAAACATTGCAGAGGAAATCCTGCTCTGTAATTACACAAAAGAACCTGAAGGCATTTGCAGGAAATGCAACTTGTTTAGCCTGGAACACATCCTTTGACTTTTCAGTGGTGAAAGCTTTTCTCCCCACCTAATTCAGGGGGTGGAGAACCTTTTTCTGTCTGGGGGGCACATTCTTTAATGGGGAGACCCATGTTCCAGTAGTGGACCTTCTGAGACCCATGTTCCAGTAATGGGCCACCACCTGAGGTAAGAGCAATGCTTGTGTCTCTTACCTTTGTACAGCGGACTGCATGATTCCCATACAAAGGTCAGAGGTATCTCCACACACACCTCTCTCTCCATCTCCTACCAGGCAAGGGAGAACATTGTCACCCTTTAAGCGCTCCTTCCATCCAGGCAAAAGCATCCAAGGAAGGTGCAGAGTGGGGGTATGTCCTAAAAAGAAGAGTGCCTGGCCTGGAAAGGAAGTGTATCCTGGGAAGTGTGTGGTTTAAAGGACCACATCTAGCCCTTAGCCAGAAGCCCCCAACCTTCATGGCAGGGACGCCAACTTGAATAAAATATTGGGGGGGCAGGTAAGCACCACCCCACACGATCAATCACATGATGCAGTGTATGCATGCTATTTGAATGGCAATGCCCATCAACTGAGGGCTGTGATAGGAGGGCTTGCCCCCCTCAAATATTTTATTGGGGGGGTGTCAAAGGGCCCCTGGCCCCTAGGAGTTGGCTTCTATGTTTCCTGGCCTTACCCTTTTGTCATTGGGTTCAATTTTTCTGACCTTGGAGCCATACACAAAAATCCAAGGGGAGTCAACAAAAGCAAATTGAGCCTTTCTATCTTCAACATTAAAAGTTCAAGAAAGGAAAGGAAAGCTGTCTTGTTTCCTTTGTGTCCTTAACTTCAAATTATGAGGATACGACACGAGGAAGAATGAACTCAGGCAGTCGCATTTTGACCAAGCTCACTATATATGCCATTTTGATTTCGTACTCGGGGCTCGGACTATTGACATGTAATGATTTGGATGTAAATCACATGGTTTGATGGCCAGGGAAGTTATAGGGCATTTTATGCAAAGCAATAATATAAAAAAAGTCTATTGAACTAATCACCGGTTAATCTGACACTTAATGGAATAAGTAATGCTAAGTATGACATGAGGGCAGCGTTAAGCTTTAATCAATTCTGCTTGGGTCAAAGGTGTTGGTTTTGCTGATGGCAGGAGACAGAAGATGGAGAACCTTTACAGAAGAGTCCCTGCACTTCATTATCCCAGGTGAACAAATGGCTGCTCTCAGGCAAACTGTGAACTTAATGACTAGAGCATGTGAGTGTATTCTTATTAATTTTGTTATTATTTTGCTGCTGCTGTGTTTTGTGTTTTTTAATGAAGAGGGTGTCTCGTGATCTCTTTGAAGACACCTTCACCTGGAGCTGGCAGACTTGATCGGAGTTAAGGATGCAGAAGGAAACTCAGAATCTCACCTGTCGCTGGCCTTTCAGTAAGATCTGCCTCACCTGCTGATCACTAGCCATGCTTATGGGCTTATCTCTAATACCTCCACACTGTACATACATACAGTGGTACCTCAAGTTACATACGCTCCAGGTTACATATGCTTCAGGTTACAGACTCCGCTAACCCGGAAACAATGCTTCAGGTTAAGAACTTTGCTTCAGGATGAGAACAGAAATCGTGCTCCGGCGGCGCGGCGGCAGCAGGAGGCCCCATTAGCTAAAGTGGTGCTTCAGGTTAAGAACAGTTTCAGGTTAAGAACGGACCTCCGGAACGAATTAAGTACTTAACCTGAGGTACCACTGTACAAGCGAAATGGTCAGAGCAAGAGAGGAGAAATCACAAGGACAAGCTTTTTGGTTGTAAGGCAGAGCAAGTGTCCTGCGTGCAGCTATATGTAGGGCTCATGATTTCAGACAAAATTATTATGATTTTATTATTTATTTTATTCATTTATTAATTTGGCAGACCACCCTTCATCCAAGATCACACGGCAGCTCACAACCTAAATATACAAAATAAGAACATAAAATGCATAAAAAACAAAAGCAGGAACAAACGAATAACTACCACCCCACACAAACATTTAAAAGACCATAGAATGTTAATCACCCAAAGGCCTAGTTATACACAAACTTTTTTTGCCTGGCACCTAAATTCATGTAATGATGATGCCAAGTGAGCCTACCTGGGGAGAGTATTCCACAAATAGGGAGCCACCTCAGAAAAGGCCCCTTCTTGTGTTGCCACCCTCCAGGTACCGCTCCGGCGGGAAGGTAAACGGTGTTTCCATGCGCTGCTCTGGTTCGCCAGAAGAGGCTTAGTCATGCTGGCCACATGACCCGGAAGCTGTACGCCGGCTCCCTTGGCCAGTAAAGCAAGATGAGCGCCGCAACCCCAGAGTCGGCCACGACTGGACCTAACAGTCAGGGGTCCCTTTACCTGTACCTAAGTCAAAACCAGCACTGGAAACTAATTGGCAGCCAGTGCAGTCGGACCAGGATCAGTGTAAGACGCTCTAATTGTCTTGTCTCAGTGAGCAACCTGGCCGCTGAATTATGCACCAGCTAAAGTTTTGCCCTGAATGTGTGCATAAAAATTAAATGTTAAACCTCACAACAACAACCAACAAATTCCTAGGATGGCAATCCTAAACTGATCTTGGAATGGATGAATCTGTCAATTTCTGCTTTTCTCGGTTTCTCACTTTTCCAATATTAACCTCATTTCTGTATCAGTTTGCTCATTTTAGGTTTTTTTAAAAAAATGCATGAAATACACATTTTTTATGGTCATTCCTCC
This sequence comes from Podarcis pityusensis, assembly GCF_964106645.2. Classification (NCBI taxonomy): domain Eukaryota; kingdom Metazoa; phylum Chordata; class Lepidosauria; order Squamata; family Lacertidae; genus Podarcis; species Podarcis pityusensis. The sequence continues at coordinate 39,653,625 of NC_138037.1, forward strand.
TAACACAGACATATTTGTATGTAAGTTTGCCTAATATAAACTTTTTTTTTTACAAGCAGATATTCCTCCACAGGATGAACCTTTTGTATGCCCACCCCAACTAATATATATTTCCTTGCCCCATCTTTCTCTAATATGGTTGTTGTTGTTTTTTGGCTGGAAAATTACATTGAATAATTTGCAGAAGTGTGAATTTTGAAGAATAGCTGCAATTCACTTCATGTAATGGTTTGAGAAATGTAAACCAGGTAAGTTCACATTAACTGAACAAACTTCTATCTGATCCTTCTTAGAGAGCAAGGCCCACTGAATGTAGCAAGACTTCTGAGGAAACATGCCGAGTACTTTGTGCTGTCGAGATCCTATTATAGCTACAGATATGCCAGCTGGCACACTGAACACAAACCTTAGATGAACTCCAAAAGGCAGTGAGTTAGGGTGTGGTTGGGTTAGAAAATATTTGCTGTGTGTTTATTACTCTTGAATAGATTCCCCCCCCCCCCAGCAGGTGTCTATGAAGTGGTTCTAATCATTTGGTTCATAAGAATATGCCACTCATATAAAGTAATAAAGCCTTGGCTAAGGGTATTCTGCCCTAGCATCGAGACATGAATATGATGCAATGCTTTGCCTTCATCTAACTAATACATATTGACAGCGCTGCACATTGTACCATTGCAAGCAGCTCCTTCCAGCCCCTGTGGAAAAAAGTAGCGAGAAATGTCAAGAACCAGCCATTAAATGTCTTGATAGCTTTAGAAAGTGAAAAGCTCACCTTATTTTTCCATAACTTGTTCTGTCATATTGTAACAAAATGCTATTTGGGGTTTTTAATTTTTTTTTTAAAGGACTTCCTTCATTTTCTGATTTACAAGTTTCAAGATGGTGCTGTGGAATTCACTTTAATTAATCCACTTTGCTGCACTTCCACATTGGCTATAAGCACAGAAGGAAGCTTCTGCATTTGGGTCATCATCTTCACTGGCTTGTGGTAGACACTGATATCTACAGATGTGCAGCCCTGACCTCACCACCTAACCTCACCACCACCCTGCCCCACACAAGTCCTGCAATGATGGTGGTGTTGGGAGCAAGGCTCCAGCCCACTCCACAGCTGCCGCCTTCTTCTTCTTCTTCTTCTTCTTCTTCTTCTTTAGTCATTTAGTCGTGTCTGACTCTTCATGACCCCATGGACCAGAGCACACCAGGCACTCCTGTCTTCCATTGCCTCCATTCCATTCCATTGGTCAAACTCATGCTGGTAGCTTCGAGAACACTGTCCAACCATCTCATCCTCTGTCGTCTCCTCCTCTGTCGTCTCCTTGTGCCCTCCATCTTTCCCAACATCAGGGTCTTTTCCAGGGAGTCTTCTCTTCTCATGAGGTGGCCAAAGTATTGGAGCCTCAGCTTCAGGATCTGTCCTTCTAGTGAGCACTCAGGGCTGATTTCCTTAAGAAGGGATAGGTTTGATCTTCTTGCAGTCCATGGGACTCTCAAGAGTCTCCTCCAGCACCATAATTCAAAAGCATCAATTCTTCGGCGATCAGCCTTCTTTATGGTCCAGCTCTCACTTCCATACATCTCCAGCTTCCATACACCCCACAGTCTTCAATCCACAGCCAACTATCCACAGCACAATCATCGTTCCCACAATGGTCAATGGCATTTACTGTCTTACAAATGTGCACAGGTTTGAAATTTCTATCAGAACCTCCAAGTGTTCCTGTTTTCCAGGGACAGTTCTGGATTTACAAAAGCCACCCCAGTTTCTGATCTGATCCCAGAATGTCCCACTTTTCCTTAGGATGTCCCTATTTTCATTGGGGAAATGTTGGAAGTTCTGCAACCCCTGAGCCGAGGAGATAGTAACTAACTATACAACCTTTAGAAGCCTTCTGAAGGCAGCCCTGTATAGGGAAGTTTTTTTTAATGTTAATAATAATAATACTATATTTATACCCTACCCATCTGGCTGGGTTTCTCCAGCTGCTCTGGGCGGCTCCCAACAGAATATTAAAAACACGATAAACCATCAAACATTAAAAACTTCCCTAAACAGGGCTGCCTTCAGATGCCTTCTAAAAACCAGGTAGTTGTTTATTTCCTTGACTTCTGATGGGAGGATGTTCCACAGGGCGGGTGCCACTACCGAGAAGGCCCTCTGCCTGGTTTAATGTTTTATTATGTTTTTATAATGTTGTAAGCTGTCCAGGGTGGCTGGGGCAACCCTGTCAAATGGGCATGGTAATAATAATAATAATAATAATAATAATAATAGTTATAATTGAATAGGATGTCCCTATTTTCATCAGAGAAATGTTGGAGGGTGTGTTCTATATGTAAGGCTGCAATGCTATACCCACTTCCTTGAGTTTAAGGCCTGTGGAACTCAATGAAACTTACCCCTGCATAATATGGCATTTTGGCTTAAAGGCCTTAAGAAGATAAATGATTTATTTTCTCCGCTAGTGGGGCAAGGTGTGTGTGGAATCTGAACAAATAATTGAAAATAACTGAAAATACATTTCACTGTTCATGAAGTTCAGATAGTATATTAGGCAGTATACTTTTTCATGTTCTATAATTAGGATTACTGTAACATCTGTGAAAACTCAACTGTCACTTCAATTTGGGCTCATTCAGATATTTCTTTTTCTTATGCCCAATTGGTGTTTTAAAAATAAAGTCCTAATTAACAAGATCTATCATGCCAAATTTTTCTTGCCCTTGCTAATGCCCGTGACAAAAAACATACATTGGTTAATTAATAGCTAACAAAAATATTATGCTGAAAAGTTGTGTGCTGGCTGGTTGGATTGTTGGTGTTCATGTGTTTATAGGAGAGGGAAATGGTTAAGAAACTGTAAATATTATTGTTAATTTAATAAAATATAAAACTTTAAGAAGCTTCAAGTTTTAAGAGGCTCCAATCAAGTTTGCATCTCAGAATTCTAAAATTTCCTGACACAGAAGCAACATTCATTGTGTTTCCATTTCCTCCCTTTCTTCTTCCTTTTGATAGATTAACTGGAACTAAACTCATGTCATGAGTTCTTGAACATTTCCTTCACGAACATATTCCTTTTTAAAGCTTAGAGGCAGTTTTGTATTCTTGTTCCTCACTTCAAACACTATGCTGAAGAATCACAAAGAGTTTGAAGTCAGATGAACTTCTCTTGAGATTGCTTGGGACGTTGCTCTGAGGCCTCCTCCCTGGAGCTGTGGTGAAGGTGGCCTTAATTTAAAACACGTTTGTAATATATTTAAGAGGTGGTTTCGAGTTATCTATATCACCTTGGAGCAGGAATAGCCAAAACGGTGCCAACTAGGAATTTTTGAACTCGCAATGCCTATCACCCCAATAGAAAACTGTAGTCTAACAACTTCTGGAGGGAATACAATGGCTGCTCCAACTCTGAAGAGGAACAATAATTAGTCAGGGACATGGTTTGAGGAAATACGTGCTTGTGTGTTGCTAGTGTTGGTGGGAGGGCCATGTGTCTGATACATTGATATACTCCCTCCCCTCTTCAAGTCTGGTCAGGGTAGAGAGTAGTGGGTGATGCATTTCCTGTGCTTCACTTGGTTTTAGGAAGAGACGGCAAGGAAAAGAATATGCCAGAAATAGCGTGTGAGTGGTGCTGTGACAGAAGTTGGAAGCAGGCTAGTGTCGTTGTGGCATAGGTACGCAAGGTGTTGCTGGGGAAATGGTCATGGCTAGAGACCTGCTGGTCTGATTGGGCCAATGGTTGGTGTCATATGGTTTGGGACTACGTTACCTTGAGGACAATGGCTCCCTATTGTTTCTACTCCATTACTGCTCTCTTCTTCAGAAGGCATTATTTTGATTCTCCACCTACTGAGGTGAGGTGGTTGAGGTGAGGCCTTTTTTTTCAGGTGCACCCCTCAGACTAAGGAAGCTCACCTAACACTGAACCGGTTTCTTTTTCATACCAGGGGAAGAGCTTTTTCCTTAAATACAAAACTTAATATCAAATATATTTTCCTCTTCTTTTGTCCAAACTAAGACTTTGATCTAAATATGATAAAAACATAAATAGAAGTGGTGGGGAAGAATAAAGAAAGAGAAAGAGAAAAAGAAAGAAATAGAAATAGAAAAGAGGTTAAAAGAGAGGGAAGAAATCAGAAGGTAAGGGACTTCCGATTCTTCGTCTGTCCACTAAATATAAACAAAATTCGTATCATCCACTCCAATACAACATCGAACAAAGCCACTTTCTATATCGTTTAATTTCTGAATAAGAGTTATGGAGTTGATTTTGTCAGCCATGACTTTCTAAACTGTTCCTTTTTTGTTAAAATGATGCTGTTGAAGTATACCTGAATATTTGTAAAAGAGAAACAGTGGTGTGTGCGTGCGTGTCCTGGCATAAAGCAGAGACACTGCTTGTCATTTTATTCATTTTTGCATATCTTATCACTCCTCCTTCTCTTGCTTCTTGGAGGGCAATAAGACAACCCAGATGCCAAGCTATGGAACATGTTCTTCTGACATGAGCATCTGGCTCCTTGGCAGTCTCATTGAATTGACATGCTGGCAGCTTTGCTGTTGTATCCTCATACGTCGGTATATAAGAAAATTGCAGATGGGCTCTCTTCTCGGATTAATAAAAAAATAAAAAATCATCCTGACCTTCACTAAGCAAAAAATGTGTTGGGCTTGTGTGTCTGTGAATGAGATCTCAGACCATTACGAGAATATTTAGCAGTTCAAATTTCCAAGTGTTTTCTGAGGTGATGCCAAAATCTTTTACCGCAAAACCTTTAAGTAATAAGTCCTCCCAAGTCCAAGATACAAAAGAATTAGCATGAATAAAATACATTATTAGAGAAAATTAACTCTTTCTCTTGCAGCTGCTTATTCTGAAGCTTGCAATCTGTCGCAGCAAAAAAAATGAGACTTTATAGATTTTCCAGCACAGGGTTGAAAGTTTTCCATGGAGCTTTGTGGTGACCATAAGTGGTTGGGGTGGGCAAAAGGACAGAGGGGCAAAGCTTCCCGGTACATTTCCGGGTGGTGGTGGTGGGAGTTTTAGCAGTTTCCTAGGGTCTTGTGGCTTGCCAGCAAAAGTTGCAATGACTTTATTTATTTCTTGCATTATTTTGGTGCTGCTGCAGGAAGCATCAGAATTCTTGGCAACCTAGCTGCTGCCATTTCCCCTTGCAATGTCTCTCTTCAAAGGACACTACATTGCATTGCATTGCTGGTTAAAATAAACATGTAAAAGGGGACAGTGTGGATGAGCTTGATCGCTACCACCTCCCCATCGCCGTTCTGATCACCTTCCCCCATGAGGAACGTGAAAGTCAGGACGAGGGAGCCTTCTGAACTTGTGGGAAATCAGGGTTCTTTAGTGCATGGAAAATTCAGGAGGTTCCCAGCAACACAAATTGGAAGGTGATGAGAACAACCACAGGGGATGGAACCAGCACACGCATCCCCTTTGTCCTTTTCATATATTTACTGGAACTGGGGATGCAACAGGGGTGCGCCGTGACAAAAAGGTTTATCTTCTATCTGTAATTCAATCTATTTTAGATCTGCTTTTTGGTGTTCCAATTTGATTTGTTACTTGGTTCCAAATTTGATCTGTTGAGAATTTTTAAATCACCATAACTCCCCACTCTTTGTACAAAAGTGGATGAAGTCTTCAGGCAAATGAGCCCCTCCAGAGTAGATAGGTACAGCGGTTTACCCACAAGCCCAGTTTTTACCATTTTGGGGTAGGAAAACAGGAATCACATTCTTTCCCTTAGTTATTTTATTGAAGGCAATGATTTCGAAACTGCAGACATAAAGGTAAACAACTCGCCAACATTCAGACAAATAGTCCAGGGGCTTTCGTACTAGACGATTTTACCTTGGTTATAAAAAACTGGAAAAGTCAAAGCTTTTTCTTGTGACACTCCCTCTTTCCTACAAGTACTTTCTGTGAATAGCGAGCGAGTGAGTGAGTGAGTGAGTGGGCACTATGCTTTTAAATGGGTTGGAAAAATTATGGTGGTGGTGGTGGGAAACAGGCTGCTTGACTAGTCTAACTTTCATCCTGCTTTCACAGCCAAAACTCAGAGGTGAATGAAGACCCACAGAAGTAAAAATGGAGTGTGCGTACATACCTCTGCCAGTGATTTCTTCATCAAGCCCCCTTTAGTTCATTGTGGGGGGAAACCCCCAGTTATGAACATTCTCTAGGCTAGGAATAACAACTTTTGGAAGTCTTCCACAATGGTTTCTGGAGCATGTTATATATAGCAAACTTCCTGGAAGTTTCAGACCAATACGCTCATGCTAGCTGGGCTGATGGAGGCTGGAGTTCCACAACCTCTGGTGGGCAAGTTGGGGAAAGTTGACATACCGTATCTATTCAAGCCATGTGTAAAAAGCTCTGTTGCACAGACTCCATATCCACGAATGTTTATTGTGGAGGCCTTGCAAGCTTTTAAAAGTTGGCACCAATTAAGAATATTGAGACATGATTAATTAAACTACTCAGTCTCTGACCTTTCCCCTACTCTATCTCCCAGCAATTTACCACAGCAGAAACTGAGATAGGTATACAACTCCCCAATGGCTATATGGAAGACAGCCAAGCCTATTGAACCAAAGTTGGTCCGATGAGCATGCTCTGAGTCTACAGGGAAGGGTGGGGAAAACACCTCGGAATTTGTGGGAAGCTTCTCTTAATTTATTCCTCCTGAAACCATTATTAAGATATGACTGACAGAGGTTTCTTGTCTGAGGCTTTTGCAATAAATTATACCACTGCATAATTGCAATATATCACCTTTCCCCACTTTTGTTCTAAGAAACAGCATGAAATAGCATGAAAGAGAAATTTAGAAATCAGCATAAAAAGGAAGGAAGCATAGCCTGCAATCTAGTAAACCGCTGAAGCTGACGGCGTTTAAACAGCTTAATTGCATACAGGGTTGTAGCCACAAACGGTTTGGAATTGTGCAACTGGCAAAATCCATCCAAAGTTAAGCACTCTTCAAAAGAGTTAAGCTTGCACGTGTAAAGCATTTATTTATTTATGAGGATTTATATACCACTTAATCATTCATAACCTCTCAGTAGAAATGTGATCATATAATGATTATCTCCCATACATGAAGCTGTGCAAAAGGTGATTAAAGCAAACATAATTAAAGCAACTATGGGGTGTGGGTGGGATGGAACATGCCATAATTATTTCATTCTTTCAACCAAAGCTCCAGAGCTCTAGCAACTTGGCCTGGTATAGATGGATAAAATATCTGAATGGCCAGATGGGGTTGGATCCAAAATTTATCTTCTTCCAACCAAGCATTTCTTCCATGGCTGAAAAGACTCTTTCCATCAGACAATGCATCTTTTGTCAGATGAAGGAAACCTTTGCTTACAAACCATGAGCTATGTTGACCTTTGCCAAACTATTAGGACACCGGGCAGTGATGAATATTTAGCTGATACAACTTAGGAGGTAACCTTTCTCAGGTAATTGTCACAAGAGACTTTTTTTAAGGACTATGAAAGCAGCAAATGATATACCTCTCAACAATTGTTATTAAAATTAGATGTGGTAAGATAAAACCATTTCCAATGGCAGAACATACTTCCGAAATCCTTGCTCATCTGTTGTGATGTATTCATTTCAGCCCTAAACAGCTTTTCCAATAAATACCAGGCACATTGCTATGACACATATTTAACTAGCTGTGTGATATACCATGGGATTTGCAAGAGGAGCTTTCTCTAATGTTTGGGTTACTGAACACTGCCCATTTTTGTGGAAATTTACTTTTGTTTTTGCACCCTGAGAGTGAAGATACTCATTCCAGTTCAACAAGAAGAATCACATGTGAAATGAAGAAGAAGAAGAAGAAGAAGAAGTTTGGATTTGATAACCTGCTTTATCACTACCCAGAGCAGTCTTAAGATCCGCCCAGCTCCCCTAGGTTGCCCAGAGTAGTCAACCTTTTTTTAGGGGGGACCCCAAAGTTGTTGACCTTTTTAAAGTAAATAGTTGTTTACCTTTAGAACGGTTGCGGGATGCAGGGCCTCACAGCGCCAACCAATGGGGGTGCCATCACCCCACGCACAGGGGCGTATGAAGGTGGGTGCGGGTTCCATGTTGGGGGGGACAAAATGTTGGGCGGCACAGGCACTGCGCTGTCCGCCCGCTGCCTCTCCCCCCCCCGCATGGCGGCTAACTATTTTGGCTGCGCACGCAGCACCCGGAGCGCCGTGTAACGTGGGAATTGCGTGACACATCCTATTGCGTGCGCCAAGCTGCGGATTCCTTTGCTGGCTTTTCCACTGTTGGCGCACGCTCCCAGCGCTGCCCAACGTGGGGTGCCAGCACAGAATGACGGGGAATGCAAGCGGGATCCACACACTCCTATTCATTGGGTTTTGTTGCTGCCGTCAGCACTGTCAGCGTGCGGCAGATCCCATCCAGAGATGTTTCCTCCACTGCTGCTTGCATTCTCCATCGTTCTGCGCTGGCACCCCACATTGGGTGGTGCTGTGCGGGTGCGCTGACAGCAGAAAAGCCAGCAAAGGAACCTGCAGCTCGGTGCATGCAACAGGATGTGTCATGCAGTGCCCACAACGTTACACGCTGCTCTGGGCGCGGTGCTGAAACAGTTAGCCGCCATGCAGCTGGGGCAAGAGCCGACAGCCGAGCGGAGCAGAGCCCATCGGAGCACCGTGGGCTCTTCTGTTGCGGGCAGCTCAGCGCGCTTTCGGGGGAAAGTGATGGAATCCGGGGAAGAGCCACCTGCAGCGGAAAAGGCCATGGCGCTCCGACGAGCACTGCTCCACTTGGATGTCGGCGGCTCTTCCCCAGACTCCAACGCTTGGCCCCGGACTCTCGGCCTGGCGCCCCTGAGAGCCCGGTGCCTGGGGGCCGTGGCGCCAATGGTTAAGACGGCCAACCCTAGCGCCAATTGTTAAGACGGCCCTGTCACTACCCTAAGGAGTCTCAAAGCGGTTAACAATCTCCTTTCCCTTCTTCCCCCACAACAAACACTCTGTGAGGTGGGTGAGGCTGAGAGAAGTGTGACTAGCCCAAGCTGCATGTGGAGGAGAGGGGACGTGAACCTGATTCACCAGATTATGAGTCTACCGTTCTTAATCACTACACCACACGGGCTCTATATATGGCTCCCAGGGCTGGTGACCAGTACCTGACATCCTTGACCTGTCTTTATGGCCACAGCACCCAATTAGGACTCAGTGTCCAGATCCTTCAGTAACTTCCAAATTCACATGAAGCTGTTTTTGAGATGGAATTTGATTCAGTGGTTAAATCCACATCCTGGGTTCAGTTGGAGCACTCAGGCCTTGCATATAGAAAAGTCCCTGTTCGATTCCCTGACATCTCATCAGGTAGCAACAGGTAAACACTGAAAATCTGCTGAGTCAGACTAAGTAATACTGGACATGGTGGACAAAAATCTTGACCCATAAGTTAGTTTCTGATATATATATATTTGGGGGAACCCTGCTATGCCTAGTTCTATATACAAGGGGGGCATGGACATGTGTTAATGGATACTGCAGTGATGCAGGCAATGTCATGGTGCCACAGGACACAATGCTTCTTTTGTCCTGAAACTGTGACTTTTGACTGATATACCACCATATTGTGCCAAGTTTCATTCACATCCACGAGTGTGCCACTCCCCCAACCTTTGTGCCCATATATACTTCTGTCTTCTATATGTTTCTGTCAGTGCTATTTTTATAGAAAAAGAAGTGAGGGAGCCGGCGTACAGCTTCCGGGTCATGTGGCCAGCATGACTAAGCCGCTTCTGGCGAACCAGAGCAGCGCATGGAAGCACTGTTTATCTTCCCGCCGGAGCAGTACCTAATTATCTACTTGCACTTTGATGTGCTTTCGAACTTCTAGGTTGGCAGGAGCAGGGACCGAGCTCACCCTGTCGCGGGGATTTGAACCGCCAACCTTCTGATTAGCAAGCCCTAGGCTCTGTGGTTTAGACCACAGCGCCGTGTCCCTTGAATGCAACCTTGGAAGACATTAATAAAAGATGACAGGAAATATAAAATAACAGGGGAAAGCAGGAAGGAGGGGGCGGAGTTGAGGCCTGGATTGCTATAGGCCAAAGATCTTTTTTTCTAAAACGAAAATGGACACCATCTAATCCTTAATGTAGATTCCTTTATTATAAGACCTTCTGTTTCACAAAGGCTGAGGTGAGATAGCAACAGAAGCAAGTGATGCTCTGGAATCTTATTCCTTGAGGGGAGAGAAGGAGGGAAGTGTGTTGGCATGCTTAGTCGCATGGAGGGTTCAGGGATGTTAATCACAACTCCTTTTATCAGACAGCTTTATTAAGATCAATTTTTTTGTTGCCAAATTAGAGTGGACCTAGAGCGAACTTCCCAGCAGTTATTAACACAAGTCCATGTTTGCTGGAAGGATCGGGGTGTGTTCGCATGAACCACCATAGCTGGGAGTTACACAATATCTATATCATTTTTCACAGCTTTGTCATTAGCTGGTAATGATTTGATTATTTTGCAGATGAATCACAGTATAAATCTCTTTCACAAACACTACCTCCAAGTATTAATCAAAACCATTAAGGCAAAGCAGTCAGTGCAAATTAAAAAATTTGCATGTCTAAATTAAAAATTACAGTAATACATCATAAATAAATCTTTTAAATTCTCTATGGCCTCTGTGAACATCCCCTTTTTGTGCCTATAATGAGCCCATGAATGCGAGATTTCCCCCTCTTTTTTTAATCATGATGTAATTGAATTTTAAAGGTAGAATTCAGTTCTTTCTGTCTGAAGCATACCCTAGACCTTACTGAGGGGTGATTTTTTTTTTTTAATTCCCTTCATCCTTCCAAAAGCGAACCAGAGGAGAAGGAAGAGATTCAAAGACAAGTGTGGAAGATTAGAGTTCAGTCCCATCTCACATAATCTTCAGCTTCTTCAATTGCAGCAAAGTAAATATTTGGAAAAGATGATACATCTTAATCAAATATCTTTGAACTGTGAGAAAAATGACTAGTTTTTGTTTTAGGCACTATTTCATTTTAGCACTATTAACACCTTACGTGCAGTTTGGTAAGAGATTAAAGAACTCTCCGTAATAAAAAGCTATCTTTGGCATTCAAATTTTATTATTATTTTGATCTTTAAATACAGTAATCATCTTCAAGCATGAGTATTAATTGTTCTTGATGTCCTTCATATGTCAGGGACAGCAAAGTAACTTCTCTTCTATAGCTGGAGCTGAAGTTGCAACTTCAAACTTCAGACCCAGCCCAAGGGGTTCTGCCGCCTGAAGCAAAGGGCAAGAAGTTGCCTCCTCCCAGTCTAGTTCCACATGCAAAAGCCTCCATTGCACCCCGAGGGCAATGGCCTAGTTTAGTGGGTGTAGGAGAGGCTGCATGGCACACACACACACAGAGCTCTCACTTACCTGCTACCCCTCAATATTTGCCACCTGGCAGCTGCCTTACTATGTCTCACGGTAGGGCCCGGTCCAGCTGCATTGTGTGGAATAGAATTGTTGTGCCCTCCCCTCAACTACAACCCCTGATTTTTCAGGGGAAATGCAACCTCATCCAGAACGGCTTGAACCCCATCTCTTTGAACATGTAAACAATCTAGCCACATAACCTTGGACTGGTCAGGATAGAGGAAGATTATCATAGGGGAAGGGCCATAGGGCATCTGCTTTGCATGCAAAAGTTCCCATATTCAATCCCCAGCATCTTTAGGTAGAGCCAGTGTGGTGTAGTGGTTAAGAGCGGTGGACTCGTAATCTGGGGAACCGGGTTCGTGTCTCCGCTCCTCCACATGCAGCTGCTGGGTGACCTTGGGCTAGTCACACTTCTCTGAAGTCTCTCAGCCCCACTCACCTCACAGAGTGTTTGTTGTGGGGGAGGAAGGGAAAGGAGAATGTTAGCTGCTTTGAGACTCCTTAGGGTAGTGATAAAGCGGGATAGCAAATCCAAACTCTTCTTCTTCTCTTCTTCTTCAGGTAGGGCCCTAAAATCCTGGATAATTGCTGCCAGTCAATGGTTTGACTCAGTGTAAGCCTATGTTCCTATCACTGATTCCAGGCAAACGTCCACTTTCACATGCTTCCCCATTTATTTTCTTCTTTAGCATGAAGAAAATTCAAACTTGCACAGACTCATCATTTGTACTGTTATAAGAATTTTAAGGTCATATATATATGACCAAACTGTGGGAGGCAGTGGAAGACAGGAGTGCCTGGCGTGCTCTGGTCCATGGGGTCACGAAGAGTCGGACACGACTAAACAACAACAACAACAACAACATAATAATAATAATAATAAATTTTATTTATATCCCGCCCTCCCCAGCCGAAGCCGGGCTCAGGGCGGCTAACAACAATAAAACAGTACAAAAGTACAGCATAAACAACAGTCTAAAATCATTCGTTATAAAATTAATTAATTCAAGCCACTGGCAACCATTGGACCAGAGCTCCGCGAAATATATATATAATAAATGTTCATAACTGTATATATAAACCACATGTCTGAAACCCCACAGATTAGATCCTGAACAAATTGACCTCAAATATTTCTCTGCAAGGTCAAAGTGGGAAACCTCCCCATTGTCTCTTTCCTCACAAATCCTGTCTTTAAGGGCACATTCAAGATATGAACAGGGTGTGAGCCTGTGACCTGTGACCTAGATTCAGGAATTAAGTTATAATAACCAAAGAGTGGCCCAAAACCAGATAATGCAATCAGGTAACTTGCCAGACACGAGATAAACAACGCACTCAGATTTCTGTTGTAGACCACCCCTTCTGTGATGTATGTATGATGTTTCTGGGGATGGTCTTGGACTCCAGGGCGGGCAATTTAAAATGTCTATTTAAGGGCTTGCACGCATGGCTCTGGGTCCCCCTCCTCTCTCCTGCATGTGGGGGAGTACCCTGTTGCAACATTTAATAAAGATCAGGCTTACTAGCTGCTTTGCTTCTCAATATTCTCTGGTTGGTCTCCGTTATTTTCTCCTACCGAGAGAGAACCTACAAAAGGACTCTATGTGGGCTCTTGGGTACCCCATAAGGGAAAAGGAGTAGGTTTTTATTTTACTTATATCAGTACCTTTTTTCTCCGCGAAGATAACCTTTTCTTTTAACCAACGCAGCATTACCTGCTTACTTGCATCTGCAACAGGTAAGGTCCTTTCTGTCTCTCGGGAGAAAGACAAGATGAGCACTACTCCTGTAATTAACCACAACTAATCCCTCATCAATTTTTTTGCAGAAAGAAGCCAGCTGTGAATGGGAGTAAGTATGTCATGCTGTCATAGGGTTTGAGAAGTCCTGAGGCGACAGGAAAGGCCTACCAGAATTTCTAACGTTAAAAGGTAAAAAAGGTAAAGGACCCCTGGACGGTTAAGTGCAGTCAAAGGCGACTCTGGGGTGCAGCGCTCATCTTGCTTTTCAGGCCGAGAGAGCTGGCGTTTGTCCACAGACAGCTTTCCAGGACATGTGGCCAGCATGACTAAACCACTTCTGGCACAATGGGACATCGTGATGGAAACCAGAGTGCACGGAAATACCGTTTACCTTCTTGCCACAGCAGTACAGTCATACCTCGGATTATAGACACTTCAGGTTGCGTTTTTTTGGGTTACAGACTGCCGAAACCCGGAAGCACCGGAATAAAGGAAGAACATTGATCTTACAGTGGTACCTCAGGTTACATACGCTTCCGGTTACATACGCTTCAGGTTACAGACTCCGCTAACCCAGAAATAGTACCTCGGGTTAAGAACTTTGCTTCAGGATGAGAACAGAAATCGTGCGGTGGCAGCGCGGCGGCAGCAGGAGGCCCCATTAGCTAAAGTGGTACCTCAGGTTAAGAACAGTTTCAGGTTAAGAATGGCCCTCCAGAACGAATTAAGTTCTTAACCCGAGTACCACTGTACTTTTACAACTTCTAGGGACAAGTCATTATGGGTATTCTTATTATGAAGTGTGATACGACACAGAGGAACACGTTTTCAGAAAGCAAAATATTCACTTCCTGGTTCCCTACTTGTAATCAATTGCTAGCATTCAAAAATCAAGCAACACACAAGGCCCAATAGTCACAAAATGTACTGTTGTTGTTTGAGACTGAAAGCGAGAAGTTGGCAATCCCAGCTGGTTGTTTACTAAAAGGAAGTAATGACATACTTACTCTGCAAGGTTTGTGTATTTATCTGGTACTGCTGCTTAAAAAGCGATTTTGCCTAAACAGCTTCTTCAGTCTGGCCCTCTTGTAGTGGTTGCAGTGTGCCTGTTAAGTGTATATTTAGCTCACCCTCGCATTGCGGTGTTCTGCTTTCTTTTCCTGTGGGATTCTCAACTGTAGGTGATACTATTGTGAAGGCTGCATTTCAAAGTCCTCACCTGCTCTGCCTTCTCTGATTTTATGTTACACTTCATGGTATCAGCTTTAGCAATCTCATTCTTTAGCTCTTTCTTTTCATTTACACCTCCTTTACTCACTTCCTGAAGTTTGACACAGTAAAACTCTTTGCTGTGTATGTCTTTAGAAACTGTATTTAAGTCTTTGCCACAGCTGCTGTCCTTAGAAGAGGGAGGAAAGGCAAAAGTCTAAGAACTGAACTATAGTGTTTTGAGGGCCTTATAAAAAACATACATAGGAAATAATATTTGTATATTTATTACACATTTTAAAAATTGCCTAAAGAATTCCATTTTACAAATCCAGTCATAAAATGGAAACTGTTAGAAATGCAAGGATCGTTATATTCATGGTCCATCTCTCTTTTGTGTGTCTATTCATAAGTCCATTCTATCCCATTTCTGCATTAATTTGAATTTTTAGAAGTCCATCAAAAATAATTTTTGAATGTATTTTCCCCTCACCAAGCACACATTTCTAAACTTATTTTATCCTAAATAAAAAAGTATATTTTGGGAGTAATTTTTGGATGAACTAATCTCCTGTCCATATCCAAAATAAAAACATTTCCAAAAAGGGCTTGTCTTTAGCTGTTTTAAAGGATTCCTTTTCTTTCATTTTAATTTCACAGGCTAGTACAAGTCTGCATTAGTAACAAACAGTAAAAACTGAACTCAAGATAGGGTTTAACACACCCACATCCACACCTAATTAAGGACAGATTAATTAGTCTGGATTATTTGTCTATCTGTGTATCTATTCACAATTCAGACTAAGTTAGCTGTCCTTAGTTCCATTGAAACCAATTTTTCACATAAATTTCAATGGGACTTTAGAGTTGTATATTTAATTGGTGTCTCTCTGCTGGCAGATAACTCTTTGATCCTTCAGCATCTTCTTTTTACCCATAGAGGGGTAGAACCAGTCTCCAGTGATTCCTCCTCTGCCCTGTACTTCCACAAATCTGCTACAGAGAGTTGCGGGGGGGGGGGGGGGCTCTTTGGAACAGCACAGAAAGTGGTATGGGGCGGGGGACGAGTCCCAAAGGTCCATCAGCTGGGAGACAGCTGTTAGATACTGCCTGACATAATATCTTCAATATACCAAATTGTGTCCGAGGTTTACAAAGAGCAAAGCAGTTCTAGACCACCAGATCCAAGAGAAACATAAAACCAGCAGCTGCTGGAACAACCTTTCCTGCTTACATATGTTTAAAAAGTGAAATATGAGTTAAGGTCAATTCTTAAATGATACTGCAACTCTGCTGTGTGGACTCATGACAAAATCTTTTAAACGTTTTCCTCATACTTCTCTGCAATGAGGACAATGTAAAACTTGTCCTGTTCAAAGTGTTGGCTTTGACCTATCAAGCCTTGAATGTCTCAGGACCACAATAACTCTTTCCATATGAACCTACTCAGACCATGAGGTCATCTTCTGAGGCCCTTCTTCATGTGCCTCCTCCATGAGAGGTCTGGAGGATGGCAACACGAGAATGGGCCTTTTCTGCAGTGGCTCCCTGCTTGTGGAATGCTTTCCCCAGAGAGGCTCACCCCAGAGAGGTTCATTATATGCCTTTAGGCGCCAGGCAAAAACATTCCTCTTTAACCAGGCCTTTGACTTTGACAGGCCTTTGGTATCTGAAGAAGTGTGCATGCACACGAAAGCTTATACCCAGAACAAACTTAGTTGGTCTCAGGTGGTGCTGTGGTTTAAACCACAGAGCCTAGGACTTGCCGATCAGAAGGTTGGCGGTTTGAATCCCCGCGATGGGGTGAGCTCGGTCCCTGCTCCTGCCAACCTAGCAGTTCGAAAGCATGTCAAAGTGCAAGTAGATAAATAGGTGGGAAGGTAAACGGCGTTTCCGTGCACTGCTCTGGTTTGCAAGAAGCGGCTTAGTCATGCTGGCCACATGACCTGGAAGCTGTATGCCGGCTCCCTCGGCCAGTAAAGTGAGATGAGCGCCGCAACCCCAGAGTCGGTCACGACTGGAACTAATGGTCACGAGTCCCTTTACCTTTAAGGTGCTACTGGACATTTTTAAATTTTTTATTCCAACTGCGTCAGATCAACACGGCTACCTACCTGAATCCAGGCCTTCGACTGATTGACATCTAAGGCCCTTTTTAAATGTGTTGGGGAGGGGGGGTGCTATGAGTTTGTTTTTGCTTTTATTTTTATTATGTATTTTGTGTTTATATATTGTGATTTTATATATTTTGATATTGTGATTTTATGTTGTAACTGCCCTGAGACCTGCAGGTGTAGGGCAGCATACAAATTTAATAAACGATAAAATAATAATAATTTTAGACTTCCTCTGACGTAAACAATTAAACCAGTCCTTTCAGTTGAGATCTATGTGATTCAACTCTAGGTCCTGTTCTCTCCTCCCCCTTTCAGATAATGCAGTTTCTCTGCATGTTCAGTTCTTTGTACCAGCCCATGTACAAGGATGACAAAGCAGAGGTGTTGCAAGGTTAGGGAAACAGATGTGTCAGACCCAGTGCACAGCTCAGAAAGCATTCATCAGTGCTTCTCCTTGGAGCCTGCCATAGCCCCTTGTGAACTGAACTCTCCTTCAGTTCTAATAAGCAAGCAACTGTTCTCTGGTGTAAAAATCAATCGCGTCCCATAGGGGTATTAGGTATGCCTGGAAACTGGGAAATGAGCACTCTTAAGTAGCATTCTGATGTAACTTGCACTCTGGTGTAAGAACATGGATCTTTTTAATCCAATTATTTGAGTTTAAGGAAGCAAGGCAGTGCCCTTACGTACTGCGTATGTATCTGTCTGATTTCCCTCATTCATCAAAAGATTAGAGCAGTTGGGAACAGATTAAACAGACAGAAAATGTATAACATGCAATTAAAACCCAATTAAACCGCAACTGATGTGAAGTACCTGAGTAGTCTACCGTATTTACCTGGACTTTAAAAGGCAGCATCTTATAGTGGTTAGAGTGTTGGACCAAAAGTAAGGAGAGTTGGGTTTAGAAGGGCTGCAGTTCAGCAGTACAGCAACTGCTTTGCATGTAGAAGGTCCCGAGTTCAGATTTCTGAGATCTCCAGGTAGGACTCCATTTGAAATATTGTAGAATTAGTTGATCACAACCCTACGTTCCCAGTTAGTCATCAAACTCACTGGGCAACCCTGGGCCAGCCACCGACTCTCAGCCTAAACTACCTCACACAGCTGTGTGGTTAAAAAGGATGAACAGGAAGAACCTAGTGCTTCTGGGGCAAAAGGCAGGATTTAAATGTAATAAATAAAACAAACACAGAATAAAACCCGATTCAAAAATAAAGCATTTACAGCATCCTACATTTGGTACGTCATGCCTTACCTAAGATGGCAGTCCTATGTACACATCAATGGGAGTAAGTCCCACTGAACCCAGGGCAGAACTAGACCCCTTCCCTCCACCATAATACTTGTGAGTAAACATGAACAGGATCAGGCTGTCATTGTGAAATGTGAAAGTTGTAGTTAGTTTATTTTTTTTTAAAAAATCATTCCCTCTCTAGTTATACTCTGCCTTTTGATCCAGACAGCACTCTTAGTTTATCAAGCAGACGGAAGGCAATTATGGGCTTCATCTGCTATAACCAGCAATTTAGAGAGCTTCCTAGTAACTCACCTACATCCGCCAGTCACCATGTGCAGTAAAGGTAAAGGACCCCTGGACGGTTAAGTCCAGTCAAAGGCGACTATGGGGTTGTGGCACCCATCTCGCTTCAGGCTGAGGGAGCTGGCGTTTGTCCACAGACAGCTTTCCAGGCCATGTGGCCAGCATGACTAAACCGCTTCTGGCACAACGGAACACTGTGACAGAAGCCAGAGCGCATGAAAATGCCGTTTACCTTCCTGCTGCAGCGGTACCTATTTATCTACTTGCACTGGTGTGCTTTCAAGCTGCTATGTTGGCAGGAACTGGGACAGAGCAATGGGAGCTTACCCCGTTGCGGGGATTCGAATCGCCGACCTTCCAATGGCAAGCCCAAGAGGCTCAGTGGTTTATACCACAGCACCACCCGCGTCCCTACATTCACGTGCAGAACCACATATGCAACACACTACAGTAGCCTATCCAGCTTTTGTTTATCCCACTTTTAATCCACCGAGGTCAGGGCACCTTAGGGCCACTCCTTTATATCCCAGCAACACACTTAAGGGTGACAACTGAGCAGGGACGTGAACTCAAATCCCTGTCACCAAATCCCAGCACGATACACTAGTCTCCTCCAGAGTTTTGGGGCTACAACTTCCATCAGCTCCAGCCAGCAGGGCTAATGGTCACAGGCAATGGGAGGGCACCAGTTTGTAGCAGGTTACGATAATTGCCCTTCCGGCATCTTTTCACCTTCAGTGGTGGTTAGGTGAGCTCACTGTAGGCTGTGATGGTCTTTCACCCCATCCCCCCTCTTTAGATGCTTATGTCTATTACGTCGCTTACTTTCAACAGTTGGAAACCAACTTTGGGGCACTCCCCTATTCATTCTGCTGAATTCAGCCCCAGACTCCTGCCCCACGTCTTTCCACATTGACAGTATTGCCATCCTTGGTGGCTGGGTGTGTGGACAGAACATCTAATGCGTGTACAACAGTACAAGGGAGTGTCATTATTTTTAAGACAATCCATTGAGGCAATGTTCTGGTAAGTCTAGTTAAATCAGAAGGAGTTTATTCTTGGTTATTGGTTCCATCGAGATAACATACTTCATTTGCCTAGCTCTGCCTAGCTCTCCAGATGCATAATGTCTATAAGCGTGTATTATGTCTTCGTGTGCTTCTCTGTACATTAATAAATCCACCAGCAGCGAAATTCTTGTTCATCACGAACAGCAGCAATAATAGCAAAATCGCAGGAACAGAAAAGAAATCAAGTGCTGTTATAAATCTCATGACTGGATGGGTCCAGCAAGAGTTTAATAATCAGTTACATTCCCCGGGACCTGTTCATTCATGCCTTTGCCTGGTAAAAATTTTATTGAAACACTTTTTACTCGCAGATAAAGCATTTCTTCCTTGATCAAATGGGAGATAATAACAGTCTTATTGACTCAAACCAGTCAGTGGGGTTTTAGCATTTTGCTGTTTTTGCTGTCTGGCTCCTTCATCCAGACTTCATCGTGTGTTAGTGGGCCTCTAAAATTGTGCTGGCTACAAAATGAATGTGTCCCGAGACAGAGACTCTTACGCACAGATAGGTGGGAGAAGGTGCTGTGAGTTGTGAATGGCTGTTACTGATTTAGAATGCAGACTAGTACAGGTGAAAAGCCATTTTTGCATTTTCGCACAGAGAGTGCAAGTAGATAAATAGGTACCGCTCCGGCAGGAAGGTAAACGGTGTTTCCGTGCACTGCTCTGGTTCACCAGAAGCGGCTTAGTCATGCTGGCCACATGACCCGGAAACTGTACGCCTGCTCCCTCGGCCAATAAAGGGAGATGAGTGCCGCAACCCCAGAGTCGGCCATGACTGGACCTAACGGTCAGGGGTCCCTTTATCTTTATCCTTTACACACGTTCTGCATCCAAAGACAAATGGAAAAAACCCTATCTCTGTATGATGTAGGGTCAACAGAGGATGCCATGGGTAGTGTTAAGCCTAATTTGTGTCCTGCGTTAGATCTGTATGGGTAGGTCAGCTTACTAGTTGTGCATAACAAAGTGGTAGGGTCTCAAC
Source organism: Podarcis pityusensis (assembly GCF_964106645.2). Classification (NCBI taxonomy): domain Eukaryota; kingdom Metazoa; phylum Chordata; class Lepidosauria; order Squamata; family Lacertidae; genus Podarcis; species Podarcis pityusensis. The sequence goes on from NC_138037.1 coordinate 39,673,762, forward strand.
AATAGGAATTAAAGAAGCTTAAAATATATTGGTAGACCTGATTATGAAACCAATTCTTCCTCCACTGTTGAATAATAAGTAGGGTGGCCACCAGGGATGGGAGAGAACCTTGATTCAGTTCCCATTTAAAAGCAAACAGACTAAGTTTACATTTTCCAAAACAGTGCGCAAACTAAGGTACCCTTGGGAATTTGCAGTCACCTGAATTTTACAGTGCAGTTCTCCAACCATACAATGTTTACAAAAATACATACATTTGGGGGAAGTGTGCATAGAATGGAATATATTAGTGAAAATAACATATAAGAATGTATTATATTAGGGGAAATTGGTTGCAAAAAGTGTGTGCATTCATTAAAACTGTGTCTTGTAGAAGAAATTTGTACTAAAATGCTGATGAATTTTCATGAGGATTTTAAAAAAAATCACAAATTGTAGCAGAAATGTGGGGAATGGAATTTAAGATGGGGGACATGAGAAACTGCAGAAACCAAAATCGACAGTTTTGTCAATCTTAGTGGCCTTAGCTACTAGTGGTTGCTTAGTGGCCACTTAAAGGTAAAGGTAAAGGGACCCCTGACCATTAGGTCCAATCGTGACCAACTCTGGGGTTGTGTGCTCATCTCGCTCTATAGGCCAAGGGAGCCGGTGTTTGTCCGCAGACAGCTTCTGGGTCATGTGGCCAGCATGACTAAGCCGCTTCTGGTGAACCAGAGCAGCACACGGAAACGCTGTTTACCTTCCTGCCGGAGTGGTACCTATTTATCTACTTGCACTTTGATGTGCTTTCGAACTGCTAGATGGGCAGGAGCAGGGACAGAGCAACAAGAGCTCACCCCGTCGCAGGGATTCGAACCGCTGACCTTCTGATCGGCAAGTCCTAGGCACTGTGGTTTAACCCACAGCGCCACCCGTGTCCCTTAGTGGCCACTTACACATTGCCAAAAATGAGGAAGGAATAAAAAAGGGATAAAAATAGGATACAAATTTCTGTAAAATTGCATATAATTTAGAAATAATTATTGTCTTTTATTTCTGTTTAAATTATATCCCACCCTACTATGAAAGACTGTAATCAGATGACCCATGAGTCTGCTTAATCTGTTGTCCTGGTGCTCTTCAAGGCTCCTGCTTCTTCCAAGACTTGAAAGCCCACACAAAATGCCTCTGTCTTTAAGCTTCAATTTATTGGCCTACATCCACTGCCTTCAAGCACTGGTCTAACATCTCAACAACCTCCCCCAGTTTAGATGGAACAATGCTGGGTGTCATCTGCATATGGATGACACCTCATTCCAAATCTCCTGATGACAGCTCCCAGTTTTCATACAGATTTTATGAGGGACAAGACGGAATCCTGTAGGACACCAGAGGAAAGCTCCCACTGTACTGAATGGTGCCTCCTATAACTACTTTCTGGAAATAGCCTGGAAGTAGGAGTGGAACCACTGAAGTACAGTGCCCACAACCCCCACATCCCTGAGAAGCTGCTGAAGGTTCAGCAGTATCAAAAGACATTAAGAGATGAAGGAGATAAAACGATCAAGGAGAACAAGCAGGGTTGCACTCCCCACACCTCTCACCCCATAAACATCATCAGTTACGGTGACCAAGGTGGTTTCAGTGCCATGGCCAGGTCTGAAGCCAGACTCAGTTTTCTCCAAGCATGCCTGAAGTTGGTCACTACTCTATCATGCACAAGGGGATATTCCTCACTGGGGAATAGTCGTTTAACCCTTCTGGGTCCAGGGAAGTCCTCTTAAGGAGTAGACACACCTCCTTCAAGGCAGGTGGTACTTTGCCCTCCTCCAGTGAAGCATCAATTACTTCCTGGACTCATATTGTCGACCCCCTATGGCTAGCTCCAAGAAGTCAGGATGGGCGAGCATCAAGGTGGGCAGGTGGTTGGCTGCATTTCTTGAAGCTGGTTGTCCACATTCACAGGCTGCAATAATTGAAAATGATCCAATATGGATGGGACAGTGCTCTGGACACTTGCATTGAACTTGGTCTAATTGTGGCATCCAACTCTATACAAATCAGAGTAATTTTGTCCCTAAAGTGCTCCACAAAATAGTTGCAGTAGGCTTTTGAGGATGTTAAAGCAATGAACTCTTGGCCAGGTGACAAAAGCCCATTCACCACTTGGAAAAGCTTGGCCAGATGTCTATTTGCAGCTCTAATGGTAGTGGAGAAGTAAACTTTATTTGCTGCCACCACCGCAGCAATGCAACTTCACCCATGTTTAGTCAGGTTTGGATAAAGATTTACAATACTTGCACTCTAGCATCTGATTCTCCTGTTTCATCATTCACAGTTCACAAGAGTACCAAGATGACTGTGTGCTCCACAGCGACGATGAAGGCACTGAGGACCAATTCTGTCAATAGCTCTATGCAGGTAAAGGTGGTGCTGTGGTCTAAACCACTGATCCTCTTGGGCTTGCTGATTGGAAGGTCGGTGGTTCGAATCCGCGCGACGGGGTGAACTTCCGTTGCTCTGTCCCAGCTTCTGCCAACCTAGCAGTTCAAAAGCATACCAGTGCAAGTAGATAAATAGGTACCACTGTGGCAGAAAGGTAAATGACGTTTTTGTGCACTCTGGCACTCGTCACAGTGTCCCATTGTGCCAGAAGTGGTTTAGTCATGCTGGCCACATGACCCTGAAAGCTGTCTGTGGACAAGCGCCAGCTCCTTCGGCCTGAAGTGAGATAAGTGCCGCATCCTATAGTCGCCTTTGACTGGATTTAACCATCCAGGGGTCCTTTACTTTTTTTTTACCTTTTGCATCAGCCAGGACTTTGGCTAATTGGCATCCAATACCCTTTTCAATGTGTTGGGGGGGGGCTATTGGTTTGTTGTTGTTTTTATTTTTATTTTTATTTTCTTGTTTTGTAGTTTTTATATTGTAATTTGACTGAGATCTAGAGATGGATGGCGATATACAAATTTAATAAATCATCATCATCATCTCAGAATTCCATAGCAAGTTGAAAGCGTTGATAGGAGTGCCAGCCATGTAAGCTAGAAAAATCGCATAGAACATTCAGGAATTCTTCAGATTCCTAAGTCTCCAAGGGGCGGGCCTTCTCATTGCCCCCCCCCCCCCGTGGAGTGGAGTAGCTACTTCTTCATTTTTCAAAATTAAATTGCCCTTCAGATATTATCAGTTGCACATGATATTGTTAAAGAGCATCTGGAAAACAAATATTGTTACACAGAACTGAATCCCATGCATTCACAGATCCCAAACGTGCAGCTGGATCAGTTGCTAATTAGTACTGTGCCATGATCCAAGGTGTTGGCGTTAATTATAAAGCCCCGCACAACTTTGGTCTTTAGTTACCTGCAAGGCTTCCTCTCGAGGGGATTGAATTAGCAGCTTCCTGCTTTTAGTCATGAGGAAAAATGATGTCTGTGGACCTTTCAAGGGGCAAAATGCACCTCAAGACTCAGTAATCACTCAGAGGTCAGCATTTGTTTTTTTAGATGATCCATTATTTTCATCTAGTCTTAACAGCTTCTAATCAAACCTCTCTACTTCTACGCTCCTCAGCTTCTCTGTCTTTAAAGCTTAGATATATGATGATCAGGAATAAGGACATCTGTCTGGAGGTGCTCCATTTATATTTTTTATATACTGCCAACTCATATAAAAACTCAAGGTGGTATATCTTACTATATAATAAAAATTTGAGAGTGTCGTCAGACTGCAGTTCCCTTGGATGCTATCAGGGCATCATTCGCTTCTTCATCCTCAACCCCTGCTTTTACTGTGGAGAACAAGAGAAAAAAGCCTGCATTTTAAAGACTGCAAAATTTCTGCTGGAAGAACATTCTACATCAAGGAGCTATTATTGGCGGCACCAACTGACCAATTTCTAGTTGAAGCCTGTCACACTTTTGTAACATGAAGTACAATTATTAATTAATTAATTAATTAAATTTGTATGCCGCACTTCATCTGAAAATTGCAGGGCGTTTCACAACATAATCACAACCAGCTTGGACAAAAGGCTTCAGGTAGTCCTTAAGGTATTATCTAACAACAACAACAACAACAACAACAACAACAACAACAACAGCAACAACAGATTTATATTCTGCCCATCTGGCTGTGTTTCCCTAGCCACTCTCCCAACAGAATATTATTAATAATAAAAAAGCGATAAAACATCAAACATTAAAAACTTCCCTAAACAGGGCTGCCTTCAGATGTCTTCTAAAAGTCAGATAGTTGTTTATTTCCTTCTACCTCCTCCCAGTACCAGTACCTCCTCCCACCAGTACCTAAGTATGTCACTTTCAGTTGCTATTTTGCTTAGAAAGATGGGATATAAATTCTGGTCTAAATAAATAATACTCATTTATATAAGCATGACTCATAAGTGGAGACGTCAAAGCTCTTGAACCTGATGTACTCTTTTGATAAGTGTTCTCAGCGAAATGCCTAAACTATTTGGTTATTTGTCATTTACTTTGTATCTTAGTTTGTCTACATAAAAATCATTAAAGATGAAATGGGTGGAAGGAAGCATGATGGAGTTGGGAATGGCCAGCAGAATCTGCTAAACAGTTTTATGAGGAATAGAACAATTTACTCACGACTGAAGGAAGACGATTCACTGTGCAGAGGCCTCATTAATCTATAGGCTTATGAGTATTTGAGGTGTGATGGTTTGTAACTCTTTATTGGAATAGGATATATCAGTTTCATGTTGTTCTAGGCTGAATCCTTTATCTTGAACATCCAGGACAATATACACAACCCGTTTAAATAGAGGTCAAATGCTACATTACATTCTTTTTAGGATTTTGTCTCTTTTGAAACCCTTTACTATCTGCAATCAGTCACATAATGTTTAGGCAGCAATGAATAAAAGGTATGTACAGTAGCTCGTGGTGAGTCATGCATGATGGCTTTCATTTGTTTCATGCTCCAAAAAATTCAGTATTAATAATAAAATCTGTTTCCCTTTTTAGCTATTTTAGTTACATAACATAAGACATTTTCTCTCCTAAAATATTGCTTGAAATCCACATATGCCAATAAAAACTTTACCAAATAATGAAATGGCAGCAGCTGGATTTTGAAACATCCCCCCCTACACACACACACACACACACACACACACACACACACAGGAATTAAGGAATCATAGTGAAGAAAATGCACAACAGCCATAATGGTGGGACTTGAGTGATAGCCTGAAAAGGATAGAATGCTATGCTCCATGAACATATGGAGCCATGTAAGGAGGGAAACAAAGGTCTTCTAAGAGATTAATGGAAGATTTCCCTTATTTTAAATGATACCTTATTATTGCCCTTTTCTTCAAAATATGTCAGCTCTGTACAACATTATTGGTGTCCCTTAATTCAGAGCACTATATTGCTGTATTGACTAGAATAAATGCCAGATATCTGGAGTGCCCCATATTTTTAAACTTTGACTTGGCAAATCTATAGTGTGATTGAACTAATTGAACATTAGTGGCATGTTGTTTTTTTTAATGGCTGATGAGCCCTGAGAGCCTCAGAGATAGTCTGTCCAGTCCGAATTAACACTCGGACATATGGATTCTCATCTGAACCATCTGGGTCTACAAAACCAGCTGGAAACGCTGCCTGAATGCCATAGGCAATATTTTTGTTTCAATTTGTGGTTCAAATTAAGCTGTAAATAAATTGTAAGAAGTCAGAAGGTCAAGAAGTATAGTAGCGCAGGATGGAAAAGATCAATAATATTGCTGTTTCTCATAATGCTTCTGTTTCTAACAAACAGGAACAATCTACCATCAATATAATAGAATCATAGAATTATAGAGTTGTAAAGTTGTAAAGTTGTAAGGGACCTCAAGGGTCATCTAGTCCAACGCCCTGCCTACCTATGACACTATGCTCAAAGAGAAAATAAAATATCAGCAATAGTACTTTAGTGATACTACATGCCTCCAAATCATCTATGGAATGGGGAACAATTTTGGAAACAGGCCTTTGGAAGCATCCCTGAGGAAATCTTTGTATCCAAAAATGGTGTGATCTTTTGGTGCACACTTTCTGAGTACAGTGGTACCTCTGGTTATGAACTTAATTTGTTCCGGAGGTCCGTTCTTAACCTGAAACTGTTCTTAACCTGAGGTACCATGTGGGAGCCAGGAAGTCATGAAAAAGCCTTGTAGCGCCACCTGGTGCCTCGCTGACCTCAGTGACCTGCATGTCTGTGCCTTGCAGTGTATTAAGTGCATAGCCTTATATGGAGTTATGTTCCCCCTCTGGGCAGTAATAACCCTATATGGCGATGGGCGGGTTTAAGCCATGACCGGATGTAGGTAATGTGAGACATTGGCAAACGGCCATGCGAGAGGAGAGAACAAAGGGTAATAAAAGTTACGGGAGAGAAGAGATAAGTTCGAAAGGAGCTGCTCATACCATCCTGAAAATATTGCTGGCTCTCTGTGTCTTTATTTTATGCTAAACTGCGCCATTTGTGTCGGCTGGCTCCGACAGTACCACTTTAGCTAATGGGGCCTCCTGCTGCTGCCGCGCGATTTCTGTTCTCATCCTGAGGTAAAGTTCTTAACCCGAGGTCCTACTTCCTGGTTAGCAGAGTCTGTAACCCGAAGTGTTAGTAACCTGAAGTGTTAGTAACCTGAGGCGTTTGTAACCCAAGGTACCACTGTACAAGTTTGCCTTGCCCATTAGTATCACTGGCTCTGCTCTGAGTATGACTAGCATGGGATACAACCCACAAACCCCAACATCTCCAGGAAGGCTGACCTGAGCAAGACTCCATTTTGAAATCCTGGAGAGAGCTGTTGCCAGTCAGTGTAGACAATACTGTGAGCTGTATGGACCAATGATCTGTCTCATCTTCCTTTGTTCCTTTGTTGGGTTCCTTTGTTCAGTCACAGAATGGAGTAGGAGAGCTGGTCTGCACAACTCGGCTGTGGTGTCCCTGACAGACCCCTGAACGGTTTCAAACCCTGAACATGCCTCACTCTCTTCCTCCACGTGATTGTTTATTGTGTGAATGAACACCAAGCATGGAACTGAAACCTGACGGCTATTTGGATTCAACAGCAGTAAAGGTTCCAAATTCTGTTTGTTCTACTCTTAAGTCTCTTGTGGCCTCATTTTGCTAAGTCCGCCGTGGCAAGTATTGCACACCTGCCCTAATGTTGATGGGCATTGTGATAGCACAGCAGAACAGGCCTGTTCCTGCAGGTCTTTTAAACTCTTCAGAACTTATGAAGATATTACAGAACTTGTTGCCTAGCAACAAGTGCCTGGCATAGCAGCTGCGGGAGCCTGTCAGCACCTAAAAGCATCGATTGTGAGCCCCTGTGTCCTCTGAAATATGCTTGTGGCCTATTTAAGTAGCCAGCATCCCTGTAAACCAACCAAGGGCCTGGAATTTGGGTGGGAATTTGAAAAGAGCGAGGGACAAAATTCTAGAACAGAGTGACAGATCTGAGGTAGCTGAGGAGGTAAGTGATAAAATGATTACTAAGCTCTTTAACAGTTGAAGAATTGCCCGAAAGTTGCATGCCATAAAGCTTATTGATGAATAGGACATTTAATTCAGGAATAGGATTGTCATTTAATCCTTCAAAACTCTTCATGCCATTATTCAAAGATTATTACATACCTTTTCTTTGTTTCCAGAGTGCAATTACTCCGGAATCTCCTTTTTGAGTCTTGTCAGTTGAAGCTGAGGGTGAGTTAAGATCCCAGGCAGTTAACACTCACAAAGGTGGAATTAAGGGTGCCCACACTGGGCGCCAAGCTGAGAGGGTGCCACAGTGGGTGCTGCAACAATGCCAAAGGTGAGAGACGTGGGGAGGGGGGAGCCAAATTTTGGCGTCTCGCAGGGTGCCACTGAAATTTTAAAGCCCAAAGTCTGCCTTTGAACTACACAGTTCAAAGAAAGGCACAGCTGGTCAGGGCTCCTTGAAATTCTTATCGTTACAGACAGCAAGGAAGATGGGGATTTGGGTCCTCTGAAGGAAAATGTACATAATTTCAAGACAAAGGCCAAACTGAATTGTGATGTTGTGTGACCTAGAACTTATCACTGTAATGTAGAAGTGAGTGTTTGTGTAGACCCAGACAGGAGCTGTCTAATGTGTACTGGCTGACAGTCTGGTTATGAGATTCTGTAAGTTAGTAATCCTTTCTCTCACAGAGGCCCCCATCTGTACCATACATTGAAAGTAGCATCACACCACTTTAAAAAAGTCATGGTTTCCCCCAGAGCATTATGGGAACTGTAATTTGTTAAGGATGCTGAGAGTTGTTTAGGTCAGTTTTCAGAGTTCCATCGGATGTAAATGGCAGGTCTCTGAGGGACATAGGAGATAACCTAGCAACTCTTAGCACCCTTAACAAACTACTGTTCCCAGCATTCTTTGGGGAAAACCACGACTTTCAAAAGTGGTATGACACTGCTTTCAATGTGTAGTGCAGACGGGGCTGTTTAAATGAATCCCCAAGAGACAAATCTCTGGAGTGAAAACAATACAACCACAGGAGAGGTATCTAGGATTAAATGAAATAACATGCACTAGCAGTACCACAAAGCCATTCTCTTATATGTTGCATGGCTCATTTAAGTTCACCTTTCTGTATACTCTAGGCTGTATGCTGGCTTGCCATGCCAGGAGCTGCCTGAGTCAGCTCTGAGACGCTGCGCTTTTAGTTTCAGTTCTGCATTACAAGCAGCAGTTTCCTGCAAATGTTCTTTCCCCCTCCATAAACTGTTTTGCACTAAAGTTGTTTTGGTTGTGCATCCTCTGTGTGGCCTCCTCTTTACGTCACTTGAGCACAATTGGAAGCTTTTGTGGGGTCATGCTAACCAGTGGCAGCTGGTAACGTTTTTATTTGACAGGGCTGCAAGTTTTAACCTGGCTGTTTTCATCACAGTAGGACTTGTACAGCACTTATTTAGGGAAATGTGCCATTGTGCCTGTGCAGAGTGTCATTGTGTCCTCACTCAAAAAACCCCAACCCAATTATTTTCTGCACATCTATGAACAGATGAAGAAGGGTCCTTATAGAAGGGTCGAAGTATAGGATTGATTCTATACCTCTTGTTTTAAAAATTATTACCTGACATTTGTTATGGAATTTGTGCATTGATTATACCTAGACATCAACTGACAAAAAAACTAAACAATCACAAACTTTTAACATGTGAGGAAGTTGCTTCCAGTTTCATGCAGCTGCTCTCCAGGTTTTGGGGAACTAAAAGCCCAATAATCCCAGAATTTTAGCCATGCTGGCAGCAACTGATGGGTGTTGTGGTTCAATGTAGAGGGCACCATGTTGGTTACTCTTGGAGAAGACAATACAAGCCTATGTGGACCAATGCCTTACACAGTATAAGGAGTTTTGTTTGTCCATGCATTTTCATTACATGGAAAGCTCTGACAGGTAGTATTTCTGCCCCTTGGTTCAGCACTGTCATTTGAGAAACTGCATTTTCCAGAACTGCTTTATTGATTGTTCTGTGTGCGCTCATTATTCATTAGCTAATATCTGCACAATTAACCTGGATGAATGGGATTGGATATGAAATCACAAACATAGCAATGGCCTTATTATAAGTTGTGTACAAAGTATTATTACTTCTTAGTTCAAGGAGAAAAGAGTGACTGAGTAGAGTTTCTATAGAGAAGCTTACACATCTTGTAAGATTTTGAGAGGTACAAGAAACTGGGAGGGAGGAACTTTGTGGAAAAATGGAACTTATTTGTAGAGCATTGGAACACTCAATCCCAGGACAACTTTACAATTTTATAAATTAAGGTTCTTTATTAGGAATTATAGAGGGATGCAGTTTGGGTTGATTATTGCACTTTTTGACTATGGTTTATGAAGTATGATGTATCATTTAAAAGTTGGAAAATTAAATAAACAAAATAATAATAATGCAACCTTATAAAGTAACAGTGGAATGGCTATTGAAGGCTTGGTATTAATGGCAAATATTGCTTCTATAGTACATCTGGATATTCTAGTATTTGTCTTCCTCCCAAGTGCACAGCAACTTCATTTGTTCAAAACAAATAACAAATTCAGTTGTAGGGACTCCAAAACATGCATTTTCTATCTATTAATAGTACACTTCCTTTCTGTTGGCACAGGAAATTACTCAGAGACAAGTACACCGATAACTGTGATAAACAAACTAGTGTAGCACTTTTTTTTCTATTCTCAGCCATCTTTCAGATCACAACATAATTCTAAGTTAAAGAAAAGGGAGAAGGAAAAGTAAAAAGAAGAGGATTCAATGGCTAAATGAGTCACTTGTTTGATTCTCAGTGACTCTATTAATGAGCTAAAAAAAGGTCTGCATATAATTTATTAAAATCGATGGAATTCAGGGGAAAATAATGCGATTTTGAGCCCTAGTTAAGTGACTAACTAAGACTGCAATGTTTTGCATGCTTACTTGGGGAGAAAATCCCATTGCTTTTCGGTAAACATGCATATTATTGCACTACACAGAGCACAGTTTATCCAGAATATGTGTAAATCACAATAATTTGTGGAGATACAATAATGCATTTCCCAAAAGACCTAAAAGTCAGAAAAATATAAGCCAACACTGTTAGTTAATCCCATTTATCCTGTTTCTTTGAATCTCTGATTCTTATGCCATATATGAAAATGGATTACACAATCTTATTCCGTATTCAGAAGCATATTCAGGAAGTTTTGCTGGTGATCCCATCACAGAGTGAAGTTTGTAGGCGAGGGCTGCCAAGGTTTGCAGTGCAGGGCTTTCTCTGTGGTGGCCCCACAGCTCTGGAATAGCCTCCTCTCTGAGATGTGTTATGCTGATGCGTCATTTTAAATCAAATAATAAGTAAAGATACACTGCTTTGCCCAGGCTTTTGGATAAGGACGAAGCGCACAGTGATATTTTATTTTCACTTCTGACACCTGTTTTATTTCAAGTTGTTTGAGTCATTTCATTTTAAATTGTGATTGTTAATTGTTATTTTAGTGTTATTGTGTGTCGCTCTGGGACCCTTGAGTGAAGCGTGGGTTACAAATGCCTCAAATAAATAATAATAAATGATAAACTGGAAGCAAGAATCTTCAGTTTTGTGGTATTGATTACTGGGGTGGCATACGTGCTGCTTGAGATGTCTTTACTGTTTCTGTACTGTAAGTCTGTCCACTAGTCTTGTAACCCTTTCCTGGGAGTAAGCCCCATTAAACCCAATGGGATTTATTTCTGATTAGATGTGTATAGAATTCCATGGTAAATCGCTGAAAGTTTGTTTGTTTAAAATATTTATACTGCACCTTTTCACCTACTAGTAAGGTGCTCAAGATGGTGAGTCTCAACAAAGATTAAAGATGATGAATGCGGATGAATTTTGCACAGATACTCCTGCACAAAACACATACACTGAAATTTAGCCTGCTGTGTGTGACTCCTGAAATCTGAAGTGGTTCTTCTGCATCCCATCAATTTTTGGGTGCTAATAGGTAGATGCACTAGATGTAAACACAGACAAGTTGTTAACATGTTGCTTGTTTTAAAATGCCAACTGAGAGATCAGATACTAATATTTTAATACTGAAACGAACTATTAAATATATATAGCTCTGTGCAGACAACTCCAGAATTTTGACTCTTAAAATATTGCATTAAGGTTGAATTTTGAAAATTATAATTATAATAAAAGACATGCAGGCGATATTTTGCCTGAATTTCTTTGAATGTAAAGGGGGAAATGTTGTGCTGCTACTTCTAGATTGTTTTTTCATTATCTATATTGTGTTGTTGCTTTTTGTTCTTATTTTAATGGAGAAGGTTGTTCTGTGTGAGATTCAACCTTGATGCTGGTAGAAAAAGCCAGAGAGAGCTTTTATTTAATGTTACAAAAATAAATTAAAAATAGAAGTAGTATCGCTAATGAAACCTCAGTGATGTCATTTCTGATCAGACTGCAATTGTAGTTGCTGATGCTGTGATAATGGAGCTTACTTTTTAAAAACCCTTTTCCTGAATTTTCAAGGTTAAAGAGTAGAAGAAACTATAAGAGGAGATTTGTATATCTGTATATATATATATATCCTAACTGGCACATAAAATAATAAAAATAACAAAAACGAACCTCGGTTACTGTCAGAGATGTTTGAGGATTTCATTCAGTCTCCATTTTTCTTAGTGACTTGGCCCGATTCTCACCTCAGTTTTAACACTTCTCTAAATCTTGTGGCAGTTTTTGGCTCAATAAAACTTAACAAACTGTGAAAAATATGCATCCTTTAGATTAAAATGCTTGCCAAAATGTATATTTTAGGATAAAATGTATACAAAAAGGCATATTTGAGAGTTAAGCACATATGTTGTGTAAAGCTTTAGCTCAGTTGGTAGAGCATGAGATTCTTTAATCTCAAGGTCGTGGGTTCGAGCCCCAAGTTGGGCAAAAAATTGCTTGGGGTTGGACTAGGTGACCCTGGTGTTCCCTTCCAGCTCTACAATTCTATGATTCTACTTTGAATAATAATGTGAATTTTCTTTCCTTTCCCTTTTCCCTTGCATATTGATACAAAAACAGAATGGCACAGACTTAGGACTGAACACAAGTGAAAATTGGCACAGGGAGGAAATAAGACTATTCCTGGCTAGTTCATGTTCTGTGTTTGAAATTCCAAGTATTATTTGAAAGCAAATTCTCCCCAAAGGGTAAATACCCATCCATGTACACAAATCCATAGCTGTTCAATTTGCAGAAATACATTTAATACTAAATATTAGAAGTCCCACTTCTATGTAAGCACCGTGTTATGTCCAGCTTCTCCCAGTAACTGTAGCGCTCCTGTTGGAATTGGGAAAGGTGGATCTAGAAGCAGTGAATTCAATAGGACTTACTTCTGAGTAGGCATAGTGTGGTTTTCAGCCACAGATGGCTTTGTGGTTCACCATTAGCCACTTCATTACCTATGTCCTTAAGGTGTTTCAAGGCTCTTTGCTGTTCCTACTGCATAAGACTAGCCAGGCTATCCTACTGGAAATTAAATAAAAAAAAATCCTTCCACTAGCACCTTAGAGACCAACTAAGTTAGTTGGAAATTAATTAACTTTGAAAAAGAACGTATAGGGAAGATGATATATATGGACCGCTGGGATAGCTCAGTCAGTAGAGCATGAGACTACTAATCTCAGGGTTGTGGGTTCAAGCCCCATGTTGGGCAAAATATTCCTGCATTGCAGGGGGTTGGACTAGATGACCCTTCCAACTCTACAATATGGAGAGGTAATGAATCTGTTGACGGCTGAGATATACATGCTATGTAAAAAAATATGTTAAAGCATGCGTGTCTTTCTGCATCAGCACACCATGAAACGGGAAACCGACTTGTCCAAACTGAAGCAGAGTAGAAAATGGCATGTGAAAGTACAAATGACTATTGGAACAGATTGGGACATGTTTGTACATCTGTATGTATGGTATCGAGGTCTTACGCTGTTCCCATTTGTCTTGTTGAAACTTGTGTAGGAGAGCTTCCCAAGTAATCGTACTCCATCTGATGGAAGGGGTAATGTTGTTAAAATTTTCTGGAGAGGCAGGACAGGGAGAACTCTGGGACGAAGCAGGGAGTACTTTTGCTATATGTGTACATTGAGCCGCTGTATGCTGGCTTTTCAAAAGCATCAGGTTTTCAAGTCTGCTATTTCTGAGGCTTTCTCAGGGACCCAACAGAGAAATAGTTGGTGTGTCTAGACATCCGATCCTAAACACTTTAATAATGTTTTCCAGATTTTGTTTCAGAAGTGTTTTATTTTGTCTCTTCTCGCCACCTGTGAATTTTAAAATAAAAAATGTAAATGAAACATCAGACACAATCTTATATTGACCATTGTTTCCTGTGCCTTGATAAGGAATTGCTTCATTTAAAAAACAACAACAAATCAGGCAAATAACATATAACATTTTGTAACCACCATCTTGATTCTTGAACTGATTGCTTAGAGCTGCTTCATTTTTTTGTGAAAATATTAGGTGAAATGACAATTCTGTCATTTTAATTTCTCATCGGGAACTCACCTGCATGCTTGGAAAACATATAAATGAATACTTTATTGCCAAAATCACCCTTTTGGAAGCATTGCAGACGAAATCTTTCTTCACAAAACAATTCACTCTGAATGTTGCTCGTTATTTACATAACATCTGTCTTTCCTATTATAGAACAGATTAACAATTAAGCTTTTTCTGGTGTTTTTTTTTTTTTTTAAAGACAACACACCAGAACACACACAAAATGTGCAATTAAAACCTCAGTGGTTCGCCTTGGGTGCTACATGTATGTCAGATGGAAGACCACTCTCAGTGCTACTGGGGAAGTTTGCTCTATGGCTGCTTGTTGTTCCAGAGAATACCATATTATTCCAATTACAGAATTATTCCCTAGAGGGGATAAAAAAAACCCTTCCCATTTTTGACACATGCAAAGTTATTTTCTTTTTTTTCTGTTTAAAAAATGTATTAAGCTCTATAGCAGAAGGACTTCTTTAAATTAGTGTTTTGTTTTGGCAGCGGTTGCTGATGTGTACATGTAATACAGTTTTAATCAAATCCCAAACGCTGAAGACCTTTCAGCTGTATCTTAGGAAGCAGCGTGCAATGCTTATTCCACTTGAAGTGGCCACTGGGGAGGTACAATTAGCTGTTCCCATGGAGAAGTTTGTTATAGTAATAAATAATAAGTAGTGTAGGTAGAGATGGAATCAATTAAAGATATTTTTGACGACCCCTAATGGTTTATGGGAATGCTAAATAATTGACAACAACAAGTTTTTGACTACGAGTTCCATGGCGAGTTCCATATGCATGTTTCATTGTAACTAAACTTGCAGCTGTGGAACTAAGAGGGCCAAAATGATGGCAGTGTCATAAAGGTCAACCTCTTTTGTTAATGCATTGCTACCCACAGGGGTGGTGTTAGAAAACCAATCAATTCCTGCACTGGCTCGCAAGGGGGTGAAAATATAGATAAATGCCCTCAATATCTGGACCAAGTTGAAATCAGTCTGGTATTCTTCCGAAAACAATTCCTGAACTGTACTAGAAAAACACAGCTCTGGCTAAGTATGCTATTACCTAGCATGGAACATTACAATGGACCCCAGTGGTGTAGCGTGGGTTGCCGGGGCCACATGGAGGGTGGTGGTGGGAGGGAAACAGATGGAGTATGCACGCACATTCAACTGCCAAGCGGTATCCACATCACCCAGGAGAACACAGCTATTGTCTGGAGAGATCACTTCCTGGTTCACATGGAGAAGCTGTTTTCAATGGAGCCCAGTGACTAAAGTGTGCAGCTGTATTGAGGCAGCACCAGGTGTTGAAATTTTGCACCCCTAACCATTCTGAGCCCTGGGCAACCATCCCTGTGCCCCCCTTCACTATGCCACTGATGGACCCTGTCACCATGACTCCGCAATTTTGTACGCTTGCAGGAACAGTGCCCATCATGCACCCCCGTTTATTTTGATGGAAGCAGCAACATGAGAAAGAGCTCAGTCTGCATGTGGGAGCACATGTATGAATGTAGTTCAAGGTAGTTGTGCTGAGTTTGGGGTGGTTTGAATGAATGTAGCTCTACTCCCCACACTCCCAGCGTAATGTGCTTTACGAATATCTAGGAGGAGCTGAAAGGCGCACTTTGAATGTGTGGGTAGGTGAGTGTACAAAATTATTTACATGAGCAGTGCAAAATGAATTCTGGCCACAATGGAACCAACTCTATTAACAAATACACATTGCCCTGCTACTTAGTTGTAGTCAATCACAACTCTATTAATGTTGCATGTGAGTTAAAAGGAAAAAGGTGTCCCACTTGCCACACAGAGGATGCCACCCTCATGGTGTCTGGTGATGTTTGCTAGTGATTCATACAAGGCTATAAAACAGGTTGTTTGAGGAATGATTTTCTGAATTATTGAGCTAGCGCAGGCATGGCCAAACTTGGCCCTCCAGAAGTTTTGGGACTACAATTCCCATCATCCCTGACCACTGGTCCTGTTAGCTAGTGATGATGGGAGTTGTAGTCCCAAAACATCTGGAGGGCCAAGTTTGGCCATGCCTGGGCTAGCGTGTCAACTACCCTGAAATGAATTCAGCAATGAATTCATAGTATGGCTTAGCAACCAAGGAATAAAAACTAAGAGGTGCACACAAGAGTCAATAAGTTTCTCTTGCAGTTCTTTTGGCGGGGTTTTTTTTTTTTTTTTGCAGGGGGCAGGGGATGGGCGCCAATAGTGTACAGAACATACACGCTGTCTATTGCTGCATTCTGAAGAATGTAAAGCCTGAATTCAGAATGTTTTGTTTGGCCCTGTGGGTTTTTAAAATAAACGGTCACCATCATCTTTCCATTAATAGCCTACAAGAATTCCTAGAAAGTAGATGGAGAGCATGCAATGTGTCCTTTAATGTTATTTGCAGGGTCACTGATCAATGAGCAAAGTAGAGGATTTACCTAAGAGACTATAATGACTTCATCAGATGTGCCTGGATTAATAATATGTCTTCTGAAAGTTGTGATGGGCACCTTACGTCTGTTTACCTGATGGACCAACATATCCACTGGCTAAAAGCATTTTTAATAATAGTAAATTATTTATTAGAATTAGAGCTTTTGTACATTTGTAGCAGCAAATGGCACAACTGCTGTAACCTAATAAAAGTGGTCCTTTTAGTATTGAAATGCACACATTGCTACAGATAAAAACCTGGAAACTTCAGCAGAGCAAACATTCGGCTTGCAAGGGGGCAGCCCAGTTAGTTAACCCTTTCATTTCCTTTATGTAGACAGAGCTACAAAAAGGATAAACTGTCCTGAGAAGCCTGCCTTTAAGAGAGACCCTTGTGTAGACGATACTGAGGTAGATGGACCACAGATCTGGCTCGGTGTAAGGCAGCTTTCTAGGATCCTAAAAGTGACAAGTGTGAGGAAATGGATTTGCCTCGTGATTTCCCGCTGGGCGTTTCTGTGGATTGAATCCAAATGGAGGAAGAATGTGAATGGGCAGTGGGGATGGAAGCAAGGAGGAGGTAGCCCCACTCAGGGAATGGGCACCCTGAAGGTAACTTGATGTCAGGGACTGGACTGAAGAGGATGGCTGGGAATTGCCCCTTCCTTCCCCTCTGCTTCCTTCAGAGGGGGAAGGGGAAGAATCACCCCCCCCCATTCTCCAGTAGCTGCAAGAGGAGAAGGAGACAGGATTGAATTACAACAGGACAGTGAACTGCCAAGTTATGAGGTATTGGGAGAAGGAGGGGGAGTTGAAGAACTGATAGCAGACACTGTTAGAATTCCTGCTCCATGATTGCAGTCATAGGATTTTTGTCTATCACATGACGGTATATGTTTTGACTCCACAGAGTGGGAAGTGACGGAGACAGGATGTTTGTGTTACTGTGTTCCATGAAGTGGAACTATTGTCCTTTGTCCTTTTTCTCTTTGCTGTCTGATGCTAGAGAGAGAGGGAGCCATGTTGCAGTGCTCCGTGTGTCTTTATATGTAAATAAAGTAGATTAGCCAAAATGCTGAGTTGCTAAGGTCTGTCACGCAAGGTGCGCAAACTCTGTGCATCCTGGTGTCTGTTGGCAACAGTCACTTTGATGTTCTGGCTGAAGAAAGCTTATGAAGTTCCTGAACGATCGACCAGGAGAGAGAGTACATGCCAGTTGGGCATGTGTCTCTGCCAGGGTCCTACTCGAGTGTAGGCTGAACTCCTGACAGACACATCCTTGGAGAGCCTGGGAACTCCCCCCTCTCCATGGATTCGCCGGTCACTTAGAATTCAACAACAAAGAGTGCAACAACGTTTGACTCTTGAGACCTCCCGTAGGGATACAGGGTGTTGCTGGGGAAGGAAGGGAGGGGCTCAGAGTGAGCAACGTCACCATGGCATCCAGGACTAGCTTCGTTGCCTTGCTCCATGACTGCTGAATAAAACCATAGATATGAACTTTCTTGTTTCTTCTTTGATCCTGGAGGCTACCGGGGAAGGAGAGAATCCCTCGAGTCTGACACTTTCCTAAGGACCACCAAAGCCTGGAGCCGCCACTGACAAGTAGATGCTTTACAGCCATTGCTCCAGGATTTAAGAACAGGCATCAGTGGCAGAAGGTCGGCAGTTTGAATCCCCGTGACGGGGTGAGCTCCCGTTGCTCGGTCCCTGCTCCTGCCAACCTAGCAGTTCGAAAGCACGTCAAAGTGCAAGTAGATAAATAGGTACTGCTCCTGCAGGAAGGTAAATAGCGTTTCCGTGCGCTGCTCTGGTTCGCCTGAAGTGGCTTAGTCATGCTGGCCACATGACCCGGAAGCTGTACGCCGGCTCCCTCGGCCAGTAAAGCGAGATGAGCACCGCAACCCCAGAGTCCGTCACGACTGGACCTAATGGTCAGGGGTCCCTTTACCTTTACCTATAACAGGGACAATACAGATATATATCAACAATTAAAAAATATATAAATTAAAACTTAGTCACTAACATATAACCTAAAATTATCATTTAAAACATTAATCATTATGATAGCACAGTGTGTTCCCTAAGTTTTATGGCAATTGCACAGAATTTGGCTACCCTTAACTCATTTAGAAACCTGATCTCACTTGCCAATAACACCTTTTGAGTTATTATTGACTGCGAGGTGCCCCCCAAGGCAGCTGCTGTATCGAATTATTTGTTAGGTTTTGTTGAAGCTGCTCAGCTCTAAACTTCATGCATGAAAAGGCCTAGGCATCTGACAAAAGGAAGTTGAAAAAGAATAATAATTAAAAAAGAAACAACACCTCTCAAATGAGTCATGGAATTATAACTAAAAACAGCCATTGCAGTTTGAGACACCTGGAAGAATAAAAATGGAGTTGAACCTGGCTTACCAGTTTGACCTGTTAGACAGACAAAAACTAGTGAAAGCTCAAGAGTCAAACTTCACCTGTACATGGAGCCTCACCTTCAAAGAGGTATACTGTGTCTCCATCTGCTGGTCAGCAGCATAGGCCTCTGGTGAATGAAGGACCTGGGAATGCAAGCTTAAAGCAGCATGAATTTTTCATCAGGTCCTTCGCTATCTGTAACAATCCATCTGAAGACATTGTCACCAAAAGCACCTTCTAGAGAAATGCATTTCCCAGAGGGAAAGGACCAAGACTTTACAGTAAAGAACACACACAAAGCTTTTATGAGTCACCTTTAAAGAATGGTTCATAAGCCTCACAGTGTAGTATATTTCCTAAAAAGAAAAGAAAAATGAAGCAAGCATAGGGAGACGGGCAGCAGCCAGTCTGAAGAATCAGGTTAGGGACACTGTGTTCAGCTGCAGAACACATGCATTGCATGAAAAAGGTACTATTAGTTTTTACATTTTTTAAAATACTACATTTAAATTCTCTGGTGCATTTTTATGGGAGCAAAGTACACAAAGTCTTTACAGTTATTAACATCTGCTAGAAATGCTTATTTAGCAACAATGACCACCAGATTATTAGGGCCATTTGGACACTTTTAATAAAGGCAGGTACAGTGGTACCTCAATTTACGAACTTAATCCTTTCCAGAAGTCCGTTCTTAAACCGAAACCATTCTTAAACCGAGGTGCACTTTCCCTAATGAGGCCTCCTGTTGCTGATGTCCTTCCACTGTTCGGATTCTGTTCTTAGACCGAGGTAAAGTTCTCAAACTGGGACACTATTTCCGGTTTTGCGGAGTTCATTCTTAAACAGGACTGTTCTTAAAGCAAGGTACCACTGTAATGAAAATGAATTGCATGAAGGCCTGTGACCACCCTGTCATGGCCAGGGCTTTTTATTCGGATCAGTCATTCCATTCATATCCTGCTCCTCCTCCCAAAGGAGCCTGGGGTTCTGGGTTCCCTTGCTAATCTGTGCAAAGCACATATGCCAGCCTGCCTGCCACAGAGGCTCCTAGTAACCCATGGGACCCATAGTAACCCAAGTGCTGTTGTGCTCATGTTCAGCTTGTAGACTTCCCACAGGATCTTCCCATAGTCAGCCACTGTGAGACCAGGATGTGGGACTAGCTGAACCACTGGCCTGACCCAGCAGGCTCACCTGTGCCCAAAGAGGCCCTTCCTGGTACCCACAGGGCCACCTCCCCCCTGTAATTCTATTGTAGCCACTGGAATAGGTTGTAGTGTGTGCCTTGTTGCTGTGTATGGGCCGTATCTCATGCTAGTTCTACTAAGAGCAGACCCAGTGAAATTAATGAAGATGACTAACTTAGGTTTGCTAATTTTAATGGGTTGGACTAGCACTGGATACAGCCCAGTGTGTGGTACCCACAACTGTTTCTCTGGTTTGCAGAATGGCCTACTGGCTAAAACAGATTGATGGCCTCTGGTTTATGATGACCAATTCAATGGACCACAGTGAGTGGATAGTGAAAGTGCCATGAGGCACTATCAGTGCAATAATTTGTGCACTGAGCTGGATAAACCTGGGTTTTGGTAACTTTTCTTAAATGCTGGAGTTGAGGCACAGTTTATAACTGCGACAAAAAATATAGTCAGAATGATCTTCCTTGAGCTGTCAAACAGTTTCTGATTAACAGCAAAACTATATTTGCAACCCATGATCTTAGATTATTTTTTGAACGAGAGTTGCTGCCAAAGCAAAGCTAATCTGAACTGAATTAAATTATTATTGGAGCCCTTATGAATGGGGATTTTAAATTATTCTGCATTGTGGTGAAATTACAATACATAATTGGGATATTAAAAGCAGTTGGTAGCACAATGATAAAGCAAGACTTTTCCATATTACTGGTTGGTGTCATGTTAAATCTTTGTTTTTTGCACATCATTGGTTTCTGGTCAATTGGCCTAATGAAACATTTCGATACTTTATAAAGATTTCATATTACCAGGATCTTGACAATTTGTTCAAGAAACAACAGAAGCATTTACTAAAATTAATAGAATCATAATAATTAGGAACATGGGATGCTGACTTACACCAGGTCAGACTGACTGCTTTCACCTCTGACTGGAAGTTGTAGTCCAGGGTCTCTGGCAGAATTTTTACCCATCACCTGAGCCGTTTAATTGGAGATATCACAGATTAAACTTGAGAACTTCTGCCTTTAAAGCATGCACTCTAAAACTGACCTGTGCGCCCCTCCAAAGCTTTGGATGATGTATTTCATTCAAAGAGATGGCTATACCATTGTTCATTCGCTGGAGATGCACATTTAAGCCATGATGAATAGAATATAGTAATCTGGAACAACCTGGAACAATCTACAGCATTTGTTGTTGTTGTTTAGTCGTTTAGTCATGTCTGACTCTTCATGACCCCATGGACCAGAGCACGCCAGGCACTCCTATCTTCCACTGCCTCCTGCAGTTTAGTCAAATTCATGTTAGTAGCTTCGAGAACACTGTCCAACCATCTTGTCCTCTGTCATCCCCTTCTCCTTGTGCCCTCAATCTTTCCCAACATCAGGGTCTTTTCCAGGGAGTCTTCTCTTCTCATGAGGTGGCCAAAGTATTGGAGCCTCGGCTTCAGGATCTGTCCTTCCAGTGAGCACTCAGGGCTGATTTCCTTAAGAATGGATAGGTTTGATCTTCTTGCAGTCCATGGGACTCTCAAGAGTCTCCTCCAGCACCATAATTCAAAAGCATCAATTCTTCGGTGATCAGCAGTTAGACCACAGCATTTAGACTAAATCAAATTCTAGTGAAGAAGGGCTCTTGGTCAGCTTGCTGTGGAAGGAGAGGTAGGTCTGGGTGATGGGATGGACCAACTACGAGGATGCAGAAGCAGTATGTGGCTTAAAGGCCAGCTGATTGGCAAGGAGGTTGTTGTATGCCCATACCCTTCAGGCTTCCCTAGTGTTAGGGACATGCCCAGCAGAGAGGAATCTCCAGAGGAGGAGGAGTTGGCTGCACCTGAGTCTCCACCTCCAGAGGAGGAGGAATTGGCTGCACCTGAGTCGCCAAGAAGTAGGAGGAGGAGCAAGCGATTAGAGCAGAGGTGGGCCAGCAGGAGGCGGGGAAGGAGGTGGTATATATCTGGCCTTGGGAGGGGTCAGAAGCCAGTCAAGTCAACTGACTCCAACAGCGAAGGATGAGTTGTGGAAGCTTGGACTGCTGTAAGCCTGTTATTGAGAAATAAACCTCAGCTACTTATACTGCCAGCGTTCCGTGTCTTGTGTGGGAGAAGTGCTAAATGTGACACCTAGGGACGTGGGTGGCGCTGTGGTCTAAACCACTGAGCCTCTTGGGCTTGCCAGTTGGAAGGTCGGCAGTTTGAACCTCCGGGACGGAGTGAGCTCCTGTTGCTCTGTCCCAGCTCCTGCCAACCTAGCAGTTCGAAAGCACGCCAGTGCAAGTAGATAAATAGGTACTGCTGTGGAAGAAGGTAAACAGTGTTTCTGTGTGCTCTGGCTTCCATCACAATGTCCCATTGTGCCAGAAGCAGTTTAGTCATGCTGGCCACATGTCTCAGAAAGCTGTCTGTGGACAAATGTTCCCTCGGCCTGAAGTAAGATGAGTGCCGCAACCCCATAGTCGCCTTTGACTGGACTTAACTTTCCAGGGGTCCTTTACCTTTACCTTTTTACCTTCAGGCTTCCCTATTGATGTAGCTCCTCCTTGTGCAGATACAATGCAAGGACCACCCACAGAACTAATTGAGTTGATCATCCACCTTATCTCTGTCTGCATCCAAGTTTGATGTTTTTTCACGGGGACTGAGAATTAGGCGCCCCAGCATCTTCCAGGTTTCTTGCAAAAACACACAGACAAAACCAGCGCGATCAACCATCAACCACTCTGTGAGAAGGATTCCAGAGCTGAGAGAGGGAGGTGGGCAGACCAAGGCCGCCTCAGGGTCTGACCCAGATGAACTATCTGCTCACCACCCAGCACCAACACTGGGTGATCTACTGTTAACGATCATGTGGGAAGGATCTTCACATATTTTTCAATGCTAATATATTTATTAAAGAACATGCCAGGGAGAGAGTGGGGCCATGGATATTACCACCCTTGGATACCTTTCTGCTGACCTCTGCAATATTTTTTCCCATGGATTTTGAGAGATTGCGGCTTTTGCAAATAAAAATAAATACAAGGGTCACTATTGTGCCTGGTATCTACTCTGCCAAAATTAGTTCATTTTGACTGTGGAAACAAAGAAGATACAATTATCAATTATTGTGTCGTTTCGCAAAATGCTCATGATACTTAGAAGACTATTTAATCCGCAAATCTTTCACTTACCCAACCCTCCCTTTGCTCTAGCCTATGGAAAACACATGTCAAATACAAAGAAGCATTATGAATGCTGTTTGTTTCACATCACAATTACCTTGCAAGTAAGTATGGTAATGTCTTCTTCTAAGCCTTTCCTCTCCTTTTTAAAATAAGTGAGTTGCTCAGGATGTCTGAAGTCATAAGATATGAATACAAAACTTCTTAGCACATCAAACCGTGGCAAAAAACCCCCCACACATTTGAAATTCCATTGCGAATACCACACTTGAAAAACAGTCTAGGTTCCCTATAATTTAATAACTATACTAAGCAATGTCTTTGATCTTAGTGTTTAAATGTCTCTGAAGAAAATGTTGCTTAGTTGGGATCTTTTTATCTATTCTTGAAGCTGTTCTTTGTTTTTCTGCTCATGCTGCAACACAGGTTTCATGTGATTTTGGATAAGGCATATGGATGCCTGATCTCTGCTTTCCCCAAAGGTTGCTAGACCACCCCACATTGTTCAGGTCCCCTTAGCTATCTCTAACTGGCCTTAAATCTGAATGGGGCAATGCTAGGCTTGTAATGTCTGAGACCCCCTGGTTTTACAGAAACAAAGCTCCTGGAAACCTACTCCAGAGGGCCTGGCCAGAGCAATCTTAGGGAAGGTCATCAGAGATAAAGAGATGGAATTAAGGAGGGGAAATAAGGAGGATCTTTTTATTACATGCTGCTCACGAGTCAGGCAGAAGGCTGACTTTTCTGGCTAATGGTGTGGCTTCAGAAACCAGTACCTATTGAAAATCTCCCAGGTCACTCTTAATGACCTTAAAGTAGGCATTCTTAAACAATCTTCACAGGGAAACTCCATTGCGAAACTGCTGAATTACACCGTAACAAGTTGCTCATTTTGTGGGATTCATCCAATTGCTGCTGTGTTTGTTTTGCTTCCTGCTGGCATGTGGAGCAAGCAACTACATAAGAGGGGGGACTCAGCTGAATGGGATGGTGAGGGCAGGATATGGCAGCCCTTTCTTGTTTCGGCTGCATGCCACATATAGCAAAGTTTATTCCAATGCCCGACACATGGGAGCAGGAGGTGGAGAGCCCAGTTCAGAGGCATCATTGTCATCTCCTTTCCCCTTTATTTCATCATTATTATCACCATCTCCTTATATACTCCTAATTTTGACATTGTCCTATTTCTATAGGTGAACAAATAGCGTCCCCCCAAAGGGTTGCACATAAGGCCTCACAAGCCATAAATCTGGAAATCAGTGATGTAAATACGCCTGCTGTGGCTGATCAGGATGGGGGAAGGAAGATGGGGGAAGGAAGAGCAAAGCTATACATTTCATCCTATACAGAATGGAAATACAATGAGGAAAGGACCACTTCCTGGCTACTGGAGGGAGGCAGTAGTTGTGGTCTGGTGCAGCCATAGCACTGCCGGCCTAGACTTGTTTGTGATTGCCGCCAGTTGGGTGGTTGTTAAGGCCTTTGGGTTGGATTCTTAGTCAAGGTGGATATAGGGAGGTTGGGAGCAGCCCTCCACCCCGGTCCAAGGAATCAGGGTATCCCATTAAGGGGATCCGTGGGGAGGTGTTTCTGTAGAGATGCCCAGATGAGGGCTGATGGGTCATAGCACTCCTTTAACCTTGGTTAACCCTGCCAGATAATCAAGCAGCAGTGGGTTGGTTGATACTGGACACACGCCCAGTGCCTACGCCAAACCAGCTGACATTGGTAATCAATAAAGTAGTGGCCTCTGTTACCCCAGAATAGTTGTATGGTGTTCACTGCAACTTCACCATGCCTTAGCCCCACTGCCCACAGCTTCGCTGCACCTGGAGCAGCAAGCAAATTTCTTAAGAAAAGGGTAGTGTGAATTGTAGAGCTTTGGAACACAACTGCGTTCTTTTTTTAAAAAAAATTCCAGTATTCAAACATGGATAATTAACACTGTTGTATACTGATGTGTCTAAATGTTCAGCACTCACTAAATCACAGCATTTATATTCAGTGTTTAAATGGCCTACAAATGTCACAGCAGAGAGGTCTTTAGATCAAATGCTCAGCAGTATCCTGACCAGAGTAATGAATAAACACTTACTGAATACTGAAATATGAGTCCAGCATGCCAATCTCTAGTGCAGTCTCAAATTTGACCAAACCTAATTAATTAAGTATAATTAATTGTAAAGAACAAAAGTGTTGATTTCCCCCGTATTGTTTCTTCTTTGGTGTGGTAATGACTGTGTGGCTGAGTGGGCTGCTAATTATATATTGACTTAGAAGTCTTCAATATAATCTCTGATTATTCAGTTTTCAATTTTATTTTTACAGCACATCAAAGTGGAATTGCACTATCTGGCACTTAGAAATTCAGCATCAGTAAATGGATGTGAACATGATAGGTTTATTAATAGGTGTAAGGTCACATTCACATTATTATAATAATTCAAATCTAACAACATAAAAGTATTATAATGAACAGTTCTGATGTCACACTTCAGATTTTACTGCCCTTAATCAGTTTGTTCATATATTTAAACTGAACCTATTTAATGTGTTGAAGTATTACAACTTAGGTCATGATTATGCAGTACATTTCTCCTCCATTATAGCATTGTATCAATGACGGAGCAGGCTTGTTCAGATGCTGTGAATGGGGAAAGAGTCAGTGTAGGAAGGGGGGGGGGGAGCGTGACAAGCCCCACCCACTCCACCCTTCACACATTGGTAAACAGGCCTGCACATGAAGACTTTTTGTACAAGAAAAAGTATACAACTTAACATAATGACACAACTTGTGAGTACTTAGGGGCTATGACAGGTCAACATGTGCAGATTGGGGTCGGGTGGCAATGTTTCTATTTTGCTTAATGTATGTAGGGTTTGGTGTCAGCGTTGCTTGTGCAGGTTCTCTGCTGTTCATTTGTGTTTCTTTGGTGGTGAGAGAGGTTGGGGTTGGCCTAGGGTGTAGTTGTTTGTTTATGATTGGCTGTGGTGATCTTCGTTTTCATGTGTGAGTGGGGTGGGTGGGTGTTTTGGATCAGGTTAGCCATATTGATTTGTATGCTGCTGGTGGATTCTTGTCATTGTCTTGTTGGGCTGTGTATGTGATAAAGGGGAGCCATATTGGGGTAAAGGCGTCTTCTTCTGTTTGTCCCCGTGTCAGTTTCAGTTTATTGCTTACTTTTTCTAGTAGGGCTGTTTCCCATACTATTTGGTACCATTGGTCCATGCTTACTCCTGACAGGTCTCTCCAGTGTCTGGTTATGGTGTTTCTGGCTGCTGAAAGTAGGTGGGTTATAAGTGCTTTGTGGTGTAAATGGGCATTGTCCCCCACCCCCAATGTCTCAACAAATGAAACTGATTTGTAAAAATGTTACACGGAAAAAATACGAGAGACATTACATATACTTCTGTAAAACAATAAAATCTTTAATTAAAAAAAACAAAACATGTGCAGATTGGGGGAAAGCCAGTGGCTGTGACCATAATTTCTCTTTCCTGCACTGTCTGCAAGCATGTGCTTAGGATTCTTCTATGAAGGCAAAGGAGCTTTGTTCAATCCCATTCACTAGCTCATGCCCATAGTTTTATACAGCCATACTTGAATTTAGACACATGTATAAATGCTGTATGTTGCTATAGACTGGATCTCTGATTATTTAAGTGTTATATTTAATTTCCCACTTGGTGCCTAGCTGAGGCAAAATGAGTGCATCCCATAAGAATATGAGCCTCTTCTGAAACTAGTCTATGAAAAGTTATGGAACGCACACGCGATCATATAGTCATTTATTAGGGTTATACAATGGCTCTATGCCAGGGCTTAATAATGAAGTGAATGGGGGTCATTTTGGGAGGTTTTATTTCTACCTGATTCTAACCACACACAAGCACACACACCCCTAGTTGAATCCTCAGGTTGCTTGGATTTTCTGTACTCTACTTTTCTGTGTAGAATACTTCTCTGTATTCTTCTATGTCTCTGCGGCCGTGGGCTTTGCAAGAAGTGAGGCTGTCTACATGCTGCCTTTGGAGTGCTGATGAGTTCTGTGTTATTATTACTTCTGTTTAAGCAGAGCAGGGGAGGATTTTTTTAAAAAATATGCTGCGGCTGTAGAGAGCAATACAGGAGAGGCATGCTTTGTTGCAGCTGGGGCACATGAAGGTGTCTGGGTGTGTTGATGAAGCAAGTGCACCATGGCATGTCTTCTCTCTGCGTACACATAGATACATATTAGCAGTACCAAAGTGAGAAAAGGCTTCTTGCAATTTGTTTAAATGTTGCAATAAAACTTTTCATTTTAACAAGGTGCATTTCTTGGAAACTATTGAGTGTCAATTTATTTTGTGTTCTACCGCCACCCACAGTCTCCACAATCCTTGGGGAGAGGCAGACAATGAAAACTCACATGCAACTCTCTCCTAATGGAAGCTTTGAGGCAAGGTATCAGAATGAACTCAGTGACCCAGGTTTTACCTCCAGTGGCGTGTTTCCGACTTCTCAGTAAGACTTGCATTCACCTGTAGCAAAAATAAAATTAACACCAGACCAAAAAGCCAAGGAGTGACTAAGAGAATCACCAGGAGAGAAATGAATTTAGACTTTAAAACCCAAGCAGTCCCCAAAGTGTCTAACAATCCAAAATGCCAAGCAAAACAAATGTATTAACAATGCTCCCGTTACTCACAATAACAGAACAGCAGCTTTAATAATAAAAAGCAACCACTCCTTAGTTACTTAAAAGTGAGAGACAGGAAACAGAACTTGAAAGTGTCACACAGAATTGGGATAAGTTTATTTGATTATTTTCAGAGAAGTAACCATGTTGCAGTGAAAACATGAAAGAGTCTTGTGGCACCTTAAAAACTAACTGTCTGTGGTGTTGTTTTATTTAAAGAGCGTCCTGTCTATCTAGGGAGTGGGCTGGAGATCAGGACTCCGCCTGTGGTTTGTGGGGAGATTTTCACTGGGACTGTTGTGTGAGAGGAAAGTGTTAAATCCCCCTCACTATGTGCCAAGGTCCCAGTCCATTTTGGGATAAAATAGGTCACAACTGTATTGATTACAGATGTCAGCAGGTTTTGGTGTAGGCATTGTGTGTGTGTTCAGTATCAACCACTGCACTCTATGCAGTGGGACAGACTCACTTGGATGGTGATAGATTCTCCTTCATTGGAGGTTTTTAAGCAGAGGCTGGATGGCCATCTGTCATGGATGCTTTAGCTGAGATTCCTTCCAACTCCACAATTCTATGATTTTCTGATTCCTGAATGGCGGCCCTGTGCTGCTATTGGATATATTTTTTTAAAGCTGTTACGTACTGAGTTGAATGGGATCCAATATGCAGCAGTCTGATTGGTCCTAGAACAATAGGATTCAGAATGCAGCAGTCTGATTAGTCCTAGAACAATAGGACCCAGAATGCAGCAGTCTGATTGGTCCACAGGAGCCACCCAATCCAGCTCCAGGTGGAAGTGAATCCGCAACCTGATTGGCCTACAGGAGAATCCCGGAATTAGCCAATCACATGGGGCCCATTGTGTAAATAATGTATATAAAGCTGACATTCTGGGGGAACTTCCATTTCTCCTCACCACTATGAGCTGAATAAAGAGCATGAAATCCACTCTTGACTCCGAGTATATTTCAAAAGCCAATTGTACTGCTTCAGTTGCCATTCTTTTTACAGTGTTGTCATGGTCTGGTTTACGGGTGGTTGAAGTCCTGGCTGAGGACGTTGGGACCAGGGGCAAGATGGCGGGGTGGGAGCAGGAACGGGAGTCAGGAAGTCAGGAAGCCAAGGGTCCAAGGGTCAGGAAACCAGGAGCCAAGGGTGTGAGGATCAGGAAGCAAGGAGTCAAGAAGCCAAATGCAGAAAGGCAGGAAGCGTGTTGCTGTGGCAAAGAGCCAAAGGGAAATGCTGACCTTATATCCCTTCCCGGCTCTTGCCAACAGGTTCTGTGAGTTACCAATCAGCCACACATTGCCTCTTCAGAACAAACTTAGGAAAGCCCCAGTCCTGTGAAGCCCTACCGGTCACAGGGCCTGGCTCCTGCACGCACTCCTGAAAAGTGTCATTGACCGACCTTGCCTGAAGGCAGCCACATTTAGGAGCAGCTGAAGATTTTGAACTTATTTTCAAGGGCAGTTCTACAGAGCAGCATGTTGCATCCAGTTTGGATCTTGATGTTTTCATTAATTTCTGTGCCTAAGCCATTGGTTCCCACTGTCAAGGCCAGACTGTCCCTTGTAAATAATGTATAGAACCCAAGAGGAATAATGATATGGAGTTTAAATATGGACATAACCTATTAGAGTAAGCAGACTAGCTAGTGCAGGGATGCCTTCTAATTGCTTTGTTCAGGCTCCTTCTAAATCTCCTAATCAATGCAATAGCCATCGCTTCTCTAAAGACGGTACCAGAGACTAATACATCTTTCCATGATGTTCTTCTCCTTGATAATTGGTATTTGTGGGTTTGACCTAAATGCACAGAGCAATCAAACCACATTGCACTGGACAATCAACCCCCCCCCCATCTCTCCTGGCTAAGCTGACCTCCTAGTGGATGGGAGTGCAGTCCTCAGAATGCCCATCAGTGGTACCCAATGGAAGGCCTTCAGGTGGGGTGTTCTGGAAGTGGGGAGAGTGCAGACCTGTGCTGGCCGGGAATCCTTTCATGGCTGTCATGTGCAGTCACAATTTGTGCCTAATCTGTGTGCCTGTTCCAGGCTGACATGATGTTCTTACAGCCCTCTATCTCCTGATCTAGTTGCTGCAGGGCTACAATTGCAGCAATAGCTCCATCTCTCCATAAAGTCCTGATCAGGAGAGGAAGGTTTTAGTCATGTTTTATCCTCATAAAAATCGAGAACTTGAGTTAGTCATGAGTCCTATTCCTTTCAATGAGACTAAAACACAACCATTTCCAGTTTTTGCATCATGTAGTAAACTTGAATATTTCTTTCTCATTACTGTTTAGGGTCTTCAAATGTTTTCTGGAATTGGATATCCATTTAGCACCTGTCTCCCCACCCTCCATCTTCTTGGCTTCTGAATGTACTGAAAACATCTTGACATATATATAAATTGCTTGGCAGTAGAAGATTTAAAAATGAAATAGAATGCA
Source organism: Podarcis pityusensis (assembly GCF_964106645.2). Classification (NCBI taxonomy): domain Eukaryota; kingdom Metazoa; phylum Chordata; class Lepidosauria; order Squamata; family Lacertidae; genus Podarcis; species Podarcis pityusensis. The sequence continues at coordinate 39,704,170 of NC_138037.1, forward strand.
ATGTGTGGTGACCTGCATATCTATGAATGTGCCCAGGGAAGGAAGCTTTAGAAAATGCTTTTAGAACATCAAATTTCAATAGGAAGGACATGTAGAGAGAAAGTCACAGCTGTTCCTACCCAACTCTGAAATCCACTTACTGGTTAATTCATTCAGGTCTGGATATGATCTACTAGAAATTATGTGAGGCAGTTTCTTCTTAGCCAAACATTTGGTAGTACACATACTTTTAATATATATGGGTGGTGGTGGTAGGGATAATCTTTGGCTCTCAAAATGCTGCTGGAGAACAGGTCCTATCATACTTGACCACTGGCTATGCTGTCTGGGGCTGATTCCAACCACAGCTGAAGAGCTACAGGTTCCCTATTCGTGATTCACACACACAAATTTTTCAAAGTATAGCAAACTAGTCTGAGCCTTAGTGATGGGAAGAGAGGGTATTTAAAACTTGAAGTGTGATTAAATGAATACATCTGTTGTATTATAGGCCATTAATTGTCAGGTCCACTGTGAGGAGAACTGTGTGCATGGAAGAATGTCAGAACTATCTGAAACAGACTACAAAGATAAGGGAAACTTACTAGGAGCCATTGTTGTTGTTGTTGTTTAGTCGTTTAGTCGTGTCCGACTCTTCGTGACCCCATGGACCAAAGCACGCCAGGCACTTCTGTCTTCCACTGCCTCCCACAGTTTGGTAAAACTCATGCTGGTAGCTTCGAGAACACTATCCAACCATCTCGTCCTCTGTCATCCCCTTCTCCTTGTGCCCTCCATCTTTCCCAACATCAGGGTCTTTTCCAGAGAGTCTTCTCTTCTCATGAGGTGGCCAAAGTATTGGAGACTCAGCTTCATGATCTGTCCTTCCAGTGAGCACTCAGGGCTGATTTCCTTAAGAATTTATAGGTTTGATCTTCTTAGGAGCCATTAAGCCAACCAAAAGCATGGCCTACTCATATCAGACTTGTTAAAGCAACACCTCACCACCAACATTGTTTCCTCATAAGTGATTACAGTGTGCTTTCCAATGCAAGCTCAAAGACTTATAAGGAAATAAATAAAGCTGAAATTAAAAATGACAAGTCTGTAGTGATATGCTGCCCTTAGCATATAGATGATCTAATGTGAACACTTGGAAGCATTTATATTGGCATTATAGACAGTTACCCAATGGGGGATACTCAAGTTCTGGACTATATTCCTAAATCTCTTTTGACAGGTTTTGAATTCTGTGTAATTTCAATAATGCCGCTTCTGATGCTGTAACCGTTTCGATGCTACTTTCATTCCACGCTTTAATTTTGTTTATAATTGCTTTTGTATAGACAGTTTTAATTCTTTCTTATCAAAACAATGCACTGTTTTCCTGTGTAGGTCTATATATGAATTTCAATGTATCCATGTGCTCAAAGGCCACAAAACCATATGCTTGCATCCTTAGGGTATGGGAGAAATAACAGTATTTTCTCTTTCCCTCCATCTCTCTCCCCCTGCCTCTCTCTCTCACACCCATTATTACTTTGCTGTTTTATAGATTAGAGCAGAGGTTTTCAACCTTTTTGAGTCCATGGCTCCCTTGACCAACTACATTCTTTCTGCAGCACCCCTGTGGGGCTCAGGAGCCTGGTTGTGCCACCCCTTGCCTGCAGAGCTGGCAGCCCCTCACCCCTTTTTGAACACCCTCCCTTGTGGATGTTCCCTCAGCCTCCTCTCCACACACTTTGGAGTCCTCTGGGCAGCCGCAGCTGCTGACCCTGGTCTCTGAGCTGCCCAGCCGCCTTCAAAAGAGGTGTCTCCTCCCACTGCCCCATAGGGGTCTGGGAAGCACTTCCTGGCCAGCCTCAGAGGCACCATTCACCTGGGGAGCTTGTAGCCAGGGCTGCTGCAACAAACAGCTGTGCAAGCCTTTGGGAGGCAGAGATGTGAGAGGGCATCAGAGGAGGGAGGGAAGGAAAGATGGACAGAGGCCAGTGTTACCCATGGCACCCCTGACCATCATTCAAGGCACCCTGGTTGAAAACCACTGATTTAGAGGATTGCCAGTGTGGTGCTTGAAGGAACTCGTGGTTCCATTTAAGGTTCAGCTTCAGCTTGTTGGTTGCTGGAGTTGCATTTAGACCTATTTTCTCCAACTGACAGCCTAGGTGCTGCCTTGAGGTATCCAGAGTTTCACCTGCTTCGCCTGTCTGCCTGTCTTTGGGACCTTGACCTCTCGCTTGCCTGACTTTGCCTTGCTGGAACCTTTCTCTGCTCTATCTGTCTTTGTTTACTGGGTCCTGAACTGAGACTCAATGGTTTGTGACCTTTGGACCCTAGAATATATGCCTAGCACCCACACCCCTTGGGCTAGCATCTTGTCCTCTGGTTTGGGCTATCTCCTGGCACAGGTCAGGTGAAGACTGTGGAGGGTTGTCAGGGAGCTAATGTTTCTGAGATTTCGGTACTCTGAAGATCCTAGAAATGCCATGTTTGTTCCTACCCGAAACAGGGATGGTGGAGTGGGGGTTCATTCCCTGTCATTACCATTGTCCTATGCTGGCTCAACACCATTGGCACCACCACCACCACCTGACTACAGCTAACAGGCACAATGGCAGTGTTTGCATGTCGCACTGAACCACAGTTTAGCGCAATGTGAAGTAGCAGGAATGAGCTCCAGTGAGCCTTTGACTAATGTGCTCATCTCTGGATGACACAACCATCTGCAATTAAGCAAAAGCAGACAAAGAAAATTCTGAACTCTCCCTCCCATATTCCTTGTTATTGATGCATGGAATCCTTCAGACTTAAATATTAAAACTAGAAGTAATAACTTAGCATGGAAGGAGACATGCAGCCTTTGCAAACGTTTAAACCGAAAGGAGTCCTGAGCACGAGAGAAGTAGATTTAGCTGAGGTTAATACTGATTCATTTATAGCTACCATTTGGAATTAAAAAGCAGCTCCACTGCCCAATTAGACATGGCAAGTTTCTGTGTAGATGCCAGTGCTATAATTTCTAAACCATTAACTTTAACAACCAGACAAACGGCTCAGTCCTCAATAGTTGGTGCCAAACCCCAGTGTCTATTAAGTCTATGTACAACATTTGAGTAGACTGCATAGCTGAGTGATTGTTGAACCACTCCATCAATGATGCTTAAGGCCAGGAACTGAGGTGGTAAAGCTTACAGAGAATGGAAGATCTCTACACTGCCTTTTCTATGCAAAAGCAAGGCCAGGGTGATATAACGGACAGAATGTTGGAACCAAGACCTGTGTTCAAATTACAGCTGAGCACAAATGGTCTCTAGCAATTCTCTACCTTATTTATAGACAGAGAAATTGAGGGAGGATAAATTCTCCACACAATTTCTTGAGGGTGGGGCTCACCATTAGCAGTGACAGTCGCATATCCATTTCTTGCTCATTTTCTCTTTCACTGCCCCCTGCAGGTGACAGCAGCAACAACTGTGTTGGCAACCTGCCACCATTTTGCATCCACCACAATGCCCCAGACCAATAATTGTTCGAGAGCATTGGGAAGGGAGGGAGAAAAATGGCAGCCCCCCCCCAAAAAAGGTGGAGGATATGCAGAGACAATTAAGTGGGCTCCTTTCAGGAAGTGGGGGAAAAGAAATTTCAAAAATGTATTCTGAGAAATATTAGTTCAGCTCAAGTTCAAATATATTCTACCAGGTGATCTGTATCAGTTAACATACTTCACAGGGATGTTGTGTGGCTTTTAAAAAGACATACTTTGAGTTCCTTGAATGGCAGCCAGGATGCAAATATGACATATGAGGGCTCATGAGTCACACCTATAGCACTTTAACAGCCATGAATACCCCCCACAGAATCCTGAGAACCCTTCACAGAGCTATAATTCCCAACACCCTTAGCAAACTGCACTTCCCAAGATTCTATGTAGGAAGACGAGCTTTAAATGCACTCTAAATGTGTGGTGTGGAAGTGACCTGAGTGTAACTGATGAAAGGGCTGCTCAAAACAAATTTTTGCTTTCTTAATTTCCCTTATAGCCTACCTTTGTTCCATGCAATGCAAAGTAGAACATATGAGGTTCCCAAGTGGTCTTCCATTTAGGCACGGACCAGCCCCAGGCTTGCTTTGCTTCTGCAAGTCTATTGCAACACATGCCATCAAACCAGGAGCTGGGGATATATAGTGTTAGAATTCCTGCTCCATGATTGCAGTCATGGGATTTTTGTCTGTCACATGACAGTGTATGTTTTGACGCCACAGAGTGGGAAGTGATGGAGACAGGATGTTTGTGTTACTTTGTTCCGTGAAGTGGGAATATTGTCCTTTGTTCTTTCTCTTTGCTGTCTGATGCTAGAGAGAGAGGGAGCCATGTTGCAGTGCTCCGTGTGTGTTTATAGGTAAATAAAGTAGATTAGCCAAAATGCTGAGTTGCTGAGGTCTGTTATGCAAGCTGCGAAGACTCTGCGGATCCCTAAGTGTGCCGATGTCTGTTGGCATCGGTCGCTGTGATGTTCGGGCTGAAGAAAGCTTTTGAAGCTCCTGAATGATCAACCAGGAGGGAGAGACCATGCCAGTCGGGCATGTGTCTCTGCCAGGGTCCTACTCGAGAGTCGGACGAGCTCCTGCCAGTTCCAGGATCATTTTTTGATAGGGGTGGGCAGTGGCGTAGCGTGGGTTGTCAGCACCCGGGGCAAGGCAAGTAATTTGCGCCCCCTAACCTGTGGATTTGCGCCCCCTAACCCTAACCCCCAGATGTTGCGCCCGGTGCGGCCGGCCCCCCCTGCACCCCCACGCTACGCCACTGGGGGTGGGGTCTTGCGGAAGATACCTTTGGTGAGACCATTCCTTGAGTGGGTTTGCTTCCTCTTGTTCCTGCTGCCTGTTCATTTGTACTTTCTCCTTGATCTCAATCCGCCCAGGGGGAGAGCATAAGGCAGGTGGAGAAAGCTTCTCTATCCCATCACTTCTTGCATGCTCAGAGGGCAGGTGAAAAGTCGGTGATGGAAAGGAGCAGCAGTTGGGGCAAGTGGCTCTGAGGGTCAACAGTGAACTCCTCCTCTGCTGCATGTGGGCCCATGACACCTACAATTACTTTATTTTTGACATCATTTTGTCTAACAAGCAGGGGGGATGTATATTGTTGTGTGGCAGCTTTCATCGATTCCAACTTCACATACAGAAGATCACAGGTTTGGAAGGGACCCTGGATGTCATCCAGACTAACCCTCAACCCACCAAGTCTCCCACCCAACAGACCCTGCACACACATCTCATGCACTTAATTTCTGTGTGCGCATAGATGTGTGATTCAAGGAGACTGGCTATCGCCAGTGGTTCTATTTATATACAATATTAGTCATACTCAGAGTAGACCCACAGAAATTAATGGGCTTGAGGAAACCGTCAGACCATTGATTTCAATTGAATTTCACTTGCATGCCCATTTACCCAGCCATTCTGAATTATTTATTAGACTTTATTCTGATTATACAAGCCTTTTCTTCTTTCTCCCAGGACGCAGGAATAAATGAGTCCGTGCTGTGTCATGTAGTGTGTTTTCTCCCATATCCGTCTAAACATATGCTTTGTACCCTGCTGTTGTTTTTGAAAATGTGACTGGATGTTGAACTGTGTGTGGCAGCTAACGGGTTAGTAAATCATGAGGCGCAGATTCTTCAGTGCCTGGAAATCCCCGAAGAGTAAACAAAGTGTAACTGTTGCAAACAATACACTCTCAATATATTGTAGAAGCAATGGCTAATGAAAAGTTATAATGCCTGTAGTTAGCACCCTCTTTAAAAGAATTTACACAGTATATGAAATTAAATTCTATGCACAGTTCTCTTAATTTGTCCTTAATTAAACAATACTCCATAAATGGTGCATTCAGTGACCAAATGTTCAGAGACAGCAAAATGGTGGGTCCCAAGCCATTAGGAATGAAATAAAGTCAGTCCCCGGAGAGCCTGCTAGAATCTGGTCTATCTAAGTGACAACTGATGGTTTAGGAAAGATAATTAACTTTGCAATTACAAACCGCAGCTTTCACCAGGGCTGTTTCTCCCGTTATAATCTTGTAAATGTTCTAGCATTTTTATGTGACGGGATAAAATGTTCCCATACAAGAAGAAGAAGAAGAAGAAGAAGAAGAAGAAGAAGAAGAAGAAGAAGTAAAGTGCATGGCATAGAAGATTAATTCTTCTTTGATCAATTTACTCAGAGTATTTTTAATAAAATATTTAGAACAATAAATATTTGGTGGACAGCCACTTTGAAAATAAAATGTCTGTGGTTAAAGAAACAAGAAAAGGAATAACTTTATTCTTGACTGCATGGGATGCAAAAGAATAATATTGGAACAGGCACACATTCAAAATAATGTGATTGTACATTGTTTTTTAAAGAAATGTGTGGATGTGAAATTAGATTTGCCTGGAACCCTTAGGAAGGAACAATCTGTTATACTTAAGTGGTTAGGGCAGAGTCATAGCTCAGTTGTAGATTTGCATGTTCCAGGCTGAATCCCTGGCATCTCCAGGTAAACCTAAGAGACAGTGGTGTAACATGGGTTGCCAGTGCCCAGGGCTGCACAGAGTGGGGTGGGTGGGAAGGAGGGAAACGGATGGAGTACACATGCACATTCAACTGCCTAACAGCATCTGCGTTACCCAGAAGACTGCAGTCACAGAGATAAGGGGGGCGGGGAGGAGAGTTGTTCCATTGTCAGAAGAGGTCACTTCCTGGTTTGCACAGAGAAGCCGTTTTCAATGCTTGGAGGCACATAGCTGTATGGAGGCAGCACCAGATGTTGGAATTTTGTGCCCCTAACAAATTCTGCACCTGGGGCAATTGCTCCTATACCTCTCCCCCGGCTGTGTCACTGCTAGGAGACACCCCTGCCTGAAATCCTGTAGAGGTACTGCCAGTCAGTGAAAACAATACTTAGCTAGATGAATCAATGGTCTGACTCAGTATAAGGAAGCTTAGTATGTTCTTACATCTCTCGAAGATGTTTATTAAAGAAGATCCAGTCAGTGGCATTCTGCTTTGCTCAACATATACCTTTTTCATTTAAATATTTCTGTTTAACATCTGGGTCAGCAAATGGAGGCTTTTTGAAACATGTTTGGCGCCTTCCAATTGCCAACAAAATAGGCTTAGGGAGAGTTTGTGTGTAATTGTATGTGGCAATTCAAATTGGTGAATTGTATGTGGCAATTCAAATTGGTGGCAGGAGACTTTGGGCAATCAGTCCCTGCCCTGTGGTTTTGGTCAAATTTGGGACAGGTTCAGTGGTAACCTCGGGTTAAGAACATAATTAGTTCTGGAGGTCCGTTCTTAACCTGAAACTGTTCTTAACCTGAGATACCACTTTAGCTATTGGGGTCTCCCACTGCCGTTGTGCCACCACCGCATGATTTCTGTTCTCATCCTGAAGCAAAGTTCTTAACCCGAGGTACTATTTCTGGGTTAGCGGTGTCTGTAACCTGAAGCATCCGTAACCTGAAGCATCTGTAACCTGAGGTACCACTGTAATCCCAAATCTCTTTGTGCAACCATTTCTTTTTCTGAAAAATACTGTTTTCCTATATGATTCATCTTCCTCCAAAATTAAAGGGTAGTGCACGTGCCGCCGCCGCCCATTTTAATAATTGTGGGGTAGTTTGACTCTGACATAGTGGTTGGCTCATGTCACCCAGAAGAATCCATGACTGAGTATCATGAACTGGCAGGACAATGGAGAGGAGGAATAGGATTACGGTGAGGGGTGTAGCTGGGACTGGGGCAAGCTGGGAATGAGGAAGGAGAGGTTGCTGTAGGAAGTATTCACAGGGCGATGGAGGATGATGAGGGGATGGGGGTCAATGTGCAGGAACCAGAGTAGCAGGACCCATCACCAGAGCCAGAGGGGCCCCTGTCTCCATGAAGACGGCGGGCTCTGAGGTATAGGGAGCAGTGGGCGGGCATTCCAGCAGGCTGAGGCAAGCAAGGGCCCACAGCCCAGCTCCTTAGCTGGCAAGTGGGGCTTGCTAGCCCTAGGAGGAGGTGTGTGATTCCTCATCTGAAACAGGCTCAGAACAGGTGAGGGTCACATGCCTCATCAAGCCCAGATGCTGCAATCAGCATGCAAAGTACATAGGGAAAGTAGAGTTGAGGTCTATGTCGGCTCAACTGCCCATCTTGATGGACCTCAGCTTGGATGCTTCAGGATCTCTGCAGGATTGTCCTTCTTTTGGATATGTGGATTGACCCTGGACTGGGGACTTTGCCACCAGGTAGGCCAAGGGTTCAGGACAGTGAGTGGAGATTGGAATTCAGGTTTTTCTGGTCTAATCCCCTATATCTCACTGCTCATGTACCCTGTGCGTATTTGCTGGTTAGATGTTTATTTGTCCAGACACTATCACATCTTATATTTGCTTGCTTGAGAGTTGGAAGCCACATTTTTCAGGCAGTTTGAGACAGCTGAAAATTCTTCCTTTTTGAGTTGTTGCTTTTTATAACTAAGGCAGGGGTGGAGGCCACTCCTCTGGCCAGGAGTGTCTGGTGTGGGGGGCAGTGCCGTGCACCTGGCCTCCTGACTATAGCATAGCTGCCACGTTCCAAAATGGAGAGGGACAGGAAAGAGGCGGTTGGTAAGTCAGCAGCGTGCAGGCACACTAGCCAGAGTGCCAGATTGGATTCAATGGTGAGCTTGGAAAGTGCCAATCTCCCTGCCTCCTTGTCCCCATCCCAGTGGCGTAGAAAGGGGGGGGGGGTCCAGGACGACCTGGGTGTCATCAATGAGAGGGGTAACAAAATGGCCAACCAGCTGGGAGGCGGGTGTGTCGCTTTCCTGGTGCCGGCACTCGACTCCAAGTGTGCTGCGTGCGCGTCTCCCGGCACTACCATCCTGAACTGGGGGTGGCTGGCACCAGTTTGGGGAGGCGTAGGGGGGGTGAAGCCTGACTCCATCCCACTGGAGATGTGGGGCGGGGGCGAACTTGGAAGCAGAGCCTTCCGCAGGAAAACACAACATGCAAAAACAGTCACCCTGCAGCAGTGAGTGTCTTTCAAAACACAAGCAAAGCAGCTGAGCCAGGTGACTTTCATTTATGCTGTGTCCCCACACCGAGCAGCCTTGCAAGGCTCAGATCTGGGGAGGGGGGGTGCCAGAAGGGCGCAACAGCCTCCGCTCGGGGCTGGGGTTGCTTCAGTGGCGGTGGGCGTTGGCTGCACGATGCCTTTGTTCTATAATAATAATAATAATAATAATAATAATAATAATTTATACCCCGCCCATCTGGCTGAGTCTCCCCAGCCACTCTGGGTGGCTCCCAATCAAGTGTTAAAAACAATACAGTATTAAATATTAAAAACTTCCCTAAACAGGGCTGCCTTCAGATGTCTTTTAAAGATAGGATAGCTGCTTATTTCCTTCACATTTGAAGGGAGGGTGTTCCACAGGGTGGGCTCCACTACCGAGAAGGCGAGACAGATGATGTCCCACTACAACTCCTATGATTCCTGACCCATGTTGTATGACTTTGCTGTCATTTTACAGCTGGGAAATGAGGCTGGCAAAATCTTAGTGTGACTCTGTGACTCTGTGTCCGGGTTTTGTGAATCTAATTCCATGTACGTTGGTCTATACCAGCGCCTGAGATTATACTCATATGTACACAACGATTTCTGCATGAGCCATATACTGTTATTTGTACAATTGGCAAATAACACCACAGTGCCTTGATCCCAGCCCACATACATTTCCAAGAAATACCGTAGAAAAATCTTCCCCTCTTTGGTTTCTCTAAGCATTTGTGTGGGTTGTGTTACACGTTTCCAAATATAGCGATCGCCATTGTGATCTTTACATCTGCGTATCTATGTGTGCAATTAGCATTACTACAGCATCGCCAGCTTGATAGCGTTGGGGATACTCTGCATACCAGGGCCTACCCGGTTACAGTACTTGTAAGCTGCAAATGGGAAGAATTTAATTGTGTCCCAGCATATGTGCCTATATACATTGTCAGATGGAATGTTATTGCTGATAACGTACAGATTATGGCTCTCTAAATAATTCCCCCCTCCCATAAACATGATTTTAAGGCTTTTTTATTTGCTGTTTTTGTCCTGATAATGGCCCCTGGTTTTACTGGATTAAAGTGATTGTAACAGAAATGTTTTACAAGGGAATTGGGATATTTTCATGGACAGAAGTCAAGTCAACTTAGAGCCATCTGATCATTGACAATGCAAGATACCTTCGCTTCTGCTACCTGAAAAAGCATCGATGGAACCCCTGGAGCTGAATACTCAAAAACTGTGCTTGCTGTTAATAACATAACATAAGGAGAGCCTTCTGGATCAGGCCATGTGACTAATTTAGTTCAGCATCCTGCTTTCACGATAGCCAATGGGTTGCCTGTGGGAGGCCCCAAATGGAACCTGAATGCAATAGCTCTCTTCCTCTCTGCAGTTTCCGGCAACTGATATTTAGAAGCATATTGCCATTGACTGTGGAAGCAGAGTGTGGCTATCATGGCTAGTACACACTGATAGCCTTCTCTTCCATAACTTTGTCTAATTTTCTTCCAAATTGGTGGCTATCCTTGCCTCTTGTAGAAATGAGTTCTGTAGCTTAACTGTGTATTGCTTGAAGAAGTACCACCACCCCTTGTGCCTGTTGGGACATTATGGAGCTGGCAAAATGGCAGCTACACTGCCAACATAGTGAGAATCATAGAATCGTAGAGTTGGAAGGGATCCTGAGGGTCATCTGGTCCAACCCTCTGCAATGCAGGAATCTGAATTAAAGCATCCATGACAGATGGCCATCCAACCTCTGATTAAAAGCCTCTACGGAAGGAGAGTCCACCATCTCTCTTGGGAATCTGTTTCATTGTCTAACAACTCTTAGTAATCAAATTCTTCCTGATGTTTAGTCAGAATTTCCTTTCTTGTACTTGGCTTGAATCCATTAGTTTGGGTCTTGGCCTCAGGAGCAGGAGAAAGCAAGCTTGATTCCTCTTCCATGTGGCAGCCCTTTAGATCAGGCATAGGCAAACTCGGCCCTCCAGATGTTTTTGGACTACAATTCCCATCATCCCTGACCACTGGTCCTGTTAGCTAGGGATCATGGGAGTTGTAGTCCCAAAACATCTGGTTTAGATATTTGAAGATGGCTAGGATATCTCCTCCCAGTCCCCTATTTTCCATGTTAAACATACCCAGCTCCCTCAACTGTTCCTCATAAGGCTTGGTTTCCAGACCCTTGATCATCTTGGTTGCCCTCCTGTGCACACATTCCCGTCTGTCAGCATCCTTCTTAAATTGTGGTGCCCAGAACTTGTGTTCTCTCTGCTGTCTTCCCCCCTCCCTTCCCCAGCTTCCTCATGATGTATTGTGAAATCATTTTGACATGCTTCAGGAGGAAGCGATCGATAACTGGCATAAATAATAATTAAATAATGATGATTCAGAGCAAATGTTTTCCCAACTTTGCTCTTTTGTTGTTGAAGGAATTGGATTGATTTGGTATTTCCTTATTAGCTGCCCCAATGGCTAAGGGGCCAAAGCAGTGATTCTGCTTTCCCTGGGCTCCCCAAACTTTTAAAAACAAACTTGAATCTTTTTTCCAAGGAGGATGGATCTTTTTGCAACACTAACCTCCTCCGCAATCCTAAAATGCCAATCATCGAAGGAAAGAATAAAATAAGTCATTAATGTGTTTAAAATGGGATGTTTTAATTTTTCGGTTGATTCAAGCTCATTAGTACCAAGCTGCAAAGGAACTCTGGAATTGTGCTCCTATTAATTAGATGGAAGAGCGGAAAGACTCCTTGCTTCTGTTCAGCCAGATGGAGGGACACTGGGTGCTACAATCTATGTTGGGCCTCCACCCAAGGGAGTTCTTTGGTTTTCTTAACTATTAGGAGCCAACATAGGTCCTCTGCCCATTTGCCACTTTTAAATATTTATAGCGATCAGCTTCACAAGTGTGTACTCAAATTACATTCCTACAAAAAGGCTGCACTTTTTGACACATCGAAGAATTGCCTATAAATAACTCTTAGAATTCCAGAGGGATTTACACGGCTGAATACATCTTTTTGGAAGGAGGAGGGAGGAAGACAACCTGTTCTTCTTTCTCCTCCACTTCCCTATCAACACGCCACTATCTTGTCCAAAGTATAATATTCTGAAAAATTTAAGTTCCGTTATTAACTGAGGCTGATTTCATTGGTTTTGTTACATAACGGACTCTAAAATGAGCAAGATTTTCGTATGCATTGTTTTAATAGCCGATGTAGAGATTGTGAAATATTTCTCTCTCCATAAAGCTCAATTCTTTTCTCTTCAAAACAAAACAAAACAAAGCTCCCTAGCAGAAAAACCAACCCATGAATCATGCCACACACACTAGCCACCTTTCCCCTGACTCAAGAGGCAGGATGACCACTTAATCATTACAAAAAGGAGAGGTGAAAAAAGGACACATGTTTGCATAACATTTGTATGTATTAGTTTTTATGTCTAGATGCCTATTTAGGAAATACAATATATCTCACCATAGTGAGGAAGGTTGGGACCAGGTGAACTGAGGGCATGTTCAGTCTGCCGTCGGGGGTGCTAAATGTTGATTGCAATTTCAGTGTGTCTTCCTTCCTTCTTGTGGTTCTGTGTATTTAAACCACACTTGGACCAGACAGCCCTTATACAGGAAGTGGACTTTAACTGAATATGACAATTGGTCCATGTAGCTCATGTAGTCTCTTCTTTTTCTTCTTTGGCGATCACTCATTGCCAAGTAAGATTGCCTCCATGAATATAGGGTGTGTCCATAAGTTGACTGTGGAGGCCAATTCTGGATCCACACGTCCTTCCACAGTGGGGACATAAGTTGATCACAGTGAGGGTTTGTCAAACATGCCTTCCTCTTAGCACATTTCTCCCTTTTGTCCCAAGTTTGTGCATCTTCAAAGTCCATGACACCTTTGGTAAAGGCTGTTCTCTGATTGGAGCACTCACAGGAAGTGTTTCCCAGTTATTGGTGTTTATACTACATTTTTTTAAGATTTGTCTTGAGAAAGTCTTTAAAACTCTTTTGTTGACTGCCAGCATTACACTTTCCATTTTAAAGTTTGGAATAGAGTAAACTGCTTTGGAAGATGATAATCAGGCATCTGCACAACATGACCAGACCAACGAAGTTGATGTTGAAGAATTGTTGCTTTGACACTGGTGATCCTTGCTTCTTCCAGTACACTGGCATTCATTCGCCTGTCTTCCCAAGTGATATGTAATTTTTTTCGGAGAGACCGTTGATGGAATCTTTCAAGGAGTTGGAGATGGCGTTTATAAGTGGTCCATGTTTCACAAGCATACAGTAAGGTTAGCATACTATAGCTCTGTAAACAAGCATTTGGTTGCCCTGTGAACGTCCCGTCCTCAAACACTCTGCGCTTCAGTCGAGAGTTCCCCACACTTTAAACAGAGGATTCTTGCAAATAGAGGTCTGTCAGCCCTCCAAATAGATATTTTTCATCTATATAATAGGGTCTACCCTATACAGTCACCCCCATGAAGAACTGAAAATGCCTTTGTTCCCTTGTTCTAGCCTTGCCTGTGGAAAATGCTAGCATTGCCTACTTATTTTTGTATTCAAGACAGTTTTATCTTGCTCTTCAGCAATGAATAAATAAAGGAAATGAAAAGCTGTCAAACCAATAACAAATTTATAATCTAAAAGATATGAATGACCAGTTCTGTATTTGAGGAGAACGTTGGCAGAATATGTAGGTTCCTGGCTAAGAGTTTGCCTGGCAGTGGATCGGCACATGGCCACTTAAATTTCCTGCATAGCATCTCTCTGGGTCATTGTGGGAAGTTGAGGGTGGCCATTTCCACATTATCCTGCAATGGCACTACATTGGGTATATGTTTATCTCCCTGTCTCATAATTCTAAAATCTGGGGCCATTCAATGAAGTCAAATGGTGAGGAGGCTCAGGACAACAGACTGCAGGAAGTGCATTTGCACAGCAAAGTTGAAACTTTCTGGTCCCTTGTGACCAGATTACGCTACCTGTAATCTGGTTGTTCCAATTCTCCAGTTGTGACAGATAGGATGCAACATGGCTATTTGCGGCACAGCAGAAGCTTAGGATCGGCCTCTTTTTAAAATGATAATTTGACATCCTTGCCAAATGAGAAGTGAACTTTCTGTGTTTTATGAAGGCGTGTGCTTCTCTAAAGCTGGCCAAATGCACTTTGGGGAAAAATATACAGTGGTACCTCAGGTTACAGATGCTTCAGTTTACAGACTCCGCTAACTCAGAAATAGTACCTCGGGCTAAGAACTTTGCTTCAGGATGAGAACAGAAATAGTGCGGCGGTGGTGCGGTGGCAGCGGGAGGCCGCATTAGCTAAAGTGGTACCTCAGGTTAAGAACAGTTTCAGGTTAAGAACGAACCTCCAGAATGAAATAAGTTCTTAACCTGAGGTACCACTGTACATGGAAGTGATGGAATGTGAGAGTGGTCATTCTGGGAATAATGTAAAAGGTCATGGCTCCAAAGAGACACATTTTTTCAGATCACTAAAAATAGGCCATGCCTTTAAGAACCTTATGAGGCAAAATACCTGACTATACTAGACCTGTTGTCTTATCACATGTTAAAGGAATAAAACAAATCTCATCCTCACTTTCCATTCTCTAAATTATTTTCATTTTGCTTAAATACTCAAACAAACAAAAAATGCTATGAATACCCATGGATCAGGCCACTTCAGTCTTACACCTCCATATATTTCTGCTTAATAAACTTCTGGTAGCCTCTATAACCATAAATTTACACATTTTTGTGGCAATGAAAATGTACTGTGTTAATTCAGTAAGACTTAAGGTTTCCCTCCCCCTCTCTTTTCTTCTCAATATTTTAAAATGCTCATCAGTGAAAGATTTCTACAAGGGTCTTAAGTCCTTCACTGTGAGATGAAGGACCACTTTGTAAAGAGGGCTTTAAAGAAATAAATAAAGTGCATTAATAAATTCTGCAGTGTGAAGTAGGTTGAAAACATACACATTAAATAATGGAAACATGTTGATGTTCTTAAGGTTACAAACACATCTGAAGTTATACTAATTGTAATATTAAACAAATTGAAAATGATGAAGTACAATGTCCCTGAACATCCCAGAGAAGCACCCCTTTTCCCATTTCGCTAATTGCTACGACACTTGAAATCTCAGTGTGATATTTTTCTCAGCAAATGAACAAGTGGAGACCATAGCACCTCTTTAAAAAGCAGATGTGGTAAATAATTAATTTATAAAGGGGCGGGGGAAGGGAATCCAGGGGGGAGAGATGAAAGGTGGGTGCTTTGCCTTCCATGAGTGGAAGACAAAGAGAAGTGTTGTTGCCACTGCAAAAAAAAAAACATTCACATTGTCTTGATCCTTCAGCGCAGAGTCACGGCAATGGAAGAACAGCCGATGAAGCACCCATTTTGTTTGGAGGGAAGAGCACTGGAGATTTATGCTGTCTTTTTTCTTCAGAAAAGGCTGCAAAGTGCTTCTTAGAAATCCCACAGTCTGCCAACCCCTTACATGTTCCAGCAAAGCAGTCTCTGGCCTATATACTTCCTAGAATGTCCTCCTAACAAACCCCACAAAGAGGGTGGCCAGCACCTGACTGCCCCCTTAACTATACCAGGGGCTGGTTGGCTGCAGCCCCCATGTCCCTGCCCCTGATGGGTCTTGCGGGTGAGGCCCACCCCACCTGGTAGGTCCAGCACAGCCATGCAGGCAGATGATGGCCTCCTAGGACCAGCTGCAGCTGCACTGTGTGGCAAACACCTCTCCCCCACAGCCCCAGGTGAGCAGATGTTCTCAAACAATGCATATAGTTTTCCCCAGAGAATGCCAGGAACTGCTGTTTGTTAAGGGTGCTCTGCAAGGCTAAACTACAGTTCCCAGGCTTCTTTGGGAGAAGTCATGTGATTTAAATGTTTGATGCCTGGCAGCCAGTATGGAAAAGTAGAACCATGGAGCTACCCTCCTGACACCAGCATAACTACAACTTACCTGGATGGGATAGGGCAGAGGAGTGATGAGGTCAGGACTCCATACATGCACCTGTAGCAATGTCAAATTAGCTCCACCACTACATCCACGAAGCCTTGACCTTGCTGCCACCCTGACCCACCCAGCCCCGTTCAGGTAAACTTTAGAGACAACAGTGTCAGGATGGTGGCTTCAAGGCTCTGCCTCTTCACACAGTCTGCTACCACATTCAACTCCAGCGTTTGGAGAAGTGTTTCACTTCTCCAGTAGGTAGGGTGGCCCTGTGGGGTTTTTTATTGGTTGCCAAGGGTAAATGTCATTGTGTCCAAAGTAGCACACTCTTGCCCATTCAGTCTGGAACTTATTGTTGGTCTATTCCAAAGAAGATGTTGCACAGTGGAGAGACAAGCACCTATCAGTGGACACGTTCACCACGAACAAACTCCATTTTCTGTGCTGAAGCTTATATTCCAGTCCTACTAAGACTTCACATAATATTTTCAGTGCAGGATGGCCATGAGAACAAGTTAGCCTGCGCTGACTTTTCAGCCCCATGTGAAGAAACTCTCCTAGGGACGTTACTCAACCAATTCCTATCCTTTTCCTCCACGAAACTCAGGGTGCATTGGATTAGGCCATTTTACCCATTTTACCGCACAGCACACTTCCACGAAGCAGAGTGGGCTGAGACTTGATAAAGGCTATCCCGTCAAAAATGAACATTTGGGTTGACAAATCACTTACTTGCAAATGAGGAAGTGGGAAGTGTATAAAGTGGCAATAAGTGGTTGGGCCCCCCCCCCGCACTGAATTCTCTTAGTAATACAGCCTTTCCAAAAGGGAGAGCTGAATTTACCTGTTTTCTATTTCAGCCTCCAGAGTGTTATACCCAGTTGCATAGGAAACATCTGGTATGAGCAAAACTAATTTGGATCTCTTTTTTTAAAATGTTAGCAGGATTAAAGGATCAGGTATCTTGTTTCCTTACAAGAATCACTAGAGGGAATCATCTCAAGGATGAGATAAAATCATTAGGACAGCAAGAGAGAGAGAGAGAGAGAGAGAGAGAGAGAGAGAGAGAGAGAGAGAGAGACTGTCTTCACTTCCATTGTTCCTGCATCAACGCAGCCTATAAAATTATATTAGCTTGGAAATCAAGCAAAATGTTTAAAATATATAAGATTTAATGGTTACCTAGATTGTTCTAATTCTATTCACCATGCAGATTCTAGTAACTAGTTCTTATGCAGGATACATGCAAAAAGATACGGTGTACTCCAAAAAAGATGCAGAGCGATTCAGTTAAGACATTTTGTTGGTGTCTATCTCACATGTTTCCTTAGGGATTGTATTTTCATTGGCTACATTATTTCTGAAGCACTCAAAGAACCAGAACGTTTAAACATTTCATTGTGCAGTGACTAAAACATACCTGTGAACACAAATCAGACTGCTATCATGGGGTTGTCGCCAACCAAGTACAACTCAGAGTAAACCCATTGAAACTATAACAGCTCTACGTTAGCCATGCTCATTCATTTCAATGGGTCTGCTCTGAGTGAGATCAACATTGAATGCAACCTGTCCAGGCATTCAAAATCTGGGGCAGTTGCTACATGAGGCAGGGCACTAGAGATCAGGGTGCCAGCTACGCCCTTCAGGCGCCATATTAGTTGTTGTCTTCCAATGCACACAAGGCAACTGTTGAAAGCAGGGAGCATTTTGTCTATGGAGACTCCCAAATATATTTCAAACCCTGGAAGACTAAGGTTCCAAAATGCATGGGACCTCCATGGATACCCAAAGCAATCTGCTTCAGGCGGTTGCCATGCATGAATTGGGAGGCAACAGTGAAAAAGCAATTTGGGCTGGAGTGGGAGAAGAACCGGAACACTTGTCCCTGCTCTATGCCACCTCCCCCAAATGTGGTAACTTTTATAGATTTCAAATACCTAAAGAGGGCTATCTTTTTTGTTTTGGGGGAATAATGGCTAGCCATGAAGCTAACAAGATAGTATGCTAACATTTTTCAAATATTTAAAAAGGAATTGGAAGGACTGTGCCCAGAGTAGGGCAACTAAGATGATAGGGTCCCTGCAGATCCTATGAAAGCTTGAAAGGTGTTGGGTATGTTTAGCCTGTGTGATAGCTATCTTCAAACAGGTCTTTGTAGCGGTACAGATATATAGATAGATATAGGCACTTCTAGGTGAATTTTTTATTGGCCTGCATGGAAGCTGTTGTGAGCATTCTATTTATTTAGTGAATGTTCTCTTTACCTTGATTTTATTGCAATGAGGTTGCACCGATTTGTCTTACGTTGCATTGTTTGAAGGGAGTACTCTATTGAGGTGAGCATTCTATTGAATTGGCTATTTAGTGAGTATTCATCCTGATTTGTTTCTGGGGAGGTTGGGTGACAGTTGTGTTCCTCCACACTTTCTGGTGCATTTCCCTGCAACTTTCCTTATTGCAAAAAGTCTAAATTCTAAAAGTGTGTTTGTTGTGAAAGACCTCCCAATCATCTGCAATCGTACAACCTAAATTGGCTGGCATGTGGCTGAATGCCACTTAAAAACAATGATGATCTGAAAGCGTTTGTAGTGAGACCAGGTTAGGAGGAGTGAGAAAGCACTAAGAGGTGGGTATATTAGGTTGTCGTCCTCTCTCTCTCCCCCCCTCTCTCTGAGAATCTAATGTGAGGCAGAGGATGCTTCCTGGTTGGAGTAACTACAGTGCCTCCATATTGCATATTTCTAAATTTATATATGCCAACAAAGGTCCGTATAGTTAAAGCCATGGTTTTCCCAGTAGTGATGTATGGAAGTGAGAGCTGGACCATAAAGAAGGCTGATCGCTGAAGAATTGATGCTTTTGAATTATGGTGCTGGAGGAGACTCTTGAGAGTCCCATGGACTGCAAGAAGAACAAACCTATCCATTCTTAAGGAAATCAGCCCTGAGTGCTCACTGGAAGGACAGATTGTGAAGCTGAGGCTCCAATACTTTGGCCACCTCATGAGAAGAGAAGACTCCCTGGAAAAGACCCTGATGTTGGGAAAGATGGAGGGCACAAGGAGCAGGGGACGACAGAGGACGAGATGGTTGGATAGTGTTCTCGAAGCTACGAGCATGAGTTTGACCAAACTGCGGGAGGCAGTGGAAGACAGGAGTGCCTGGTGTGCTCTGGTCCATGGGGTCATGAAGAGTTGGACACGACTAAACGACTAAACAACAACAACAAATTTATATATTTGCAAATGTTACCAAAAAAGTTGTAAGTCTTGCACATGATGCTCTTTGCTGCAATTGAAACCAAACCTGGGTAGTGGTATCCTTTGAACTACCTGCCACTCCACAAAGTCAAAAGCGTGTTGCAATCTCTTAAAGCAAGATCATCAATGGCACCATTTCTAGGATCACAAGCTTAGTCCACTATTCTCTTTAATCAGCACAAACTCTAGGCAAAATAAAAACATCCATCCACCTCTACCACCCACAATTAATCTCTTTGTGGTTTTAGTTTTACTCTGCTAATAATATGTTGCTATCTCATTTGATAGTTATATCTAGAAGAATTATTGTCTACAGTTAGTGTTCCTTTTCAATTTTTCCCTTTTCAGTGAAGTATGTTATAATTAGATTTAGAGGGGGGGAAGCAAGCTGGCAGCATAAACTATCTTCTATCCATCACACCACCTTTGCAGCTGCTCAAAGGAATTTGCAATCTTAGTTCATTATATGGTATGGAACAGTGTTTTTTCTTTCTTATAACACTGCAGAATTGTAATTAAGGCTGCATCACTCTTTCCATTATAACCCGTTATTTTCAAAAGTTCAGTGCTTGGCTCTTAATTTTTACCTCAGAATATATAATATGGCACGCTAACCTTTTTCATATACTTTCATATTTTATTTATCAGCTTGGCTGGGGGAAAGGATTTGCTAAGATATTACCCTGTGACTCCCAAATGGCTGTGGGAGATTTGGGGACATGTAGACAACATTACTGACTGACGAGGAAAAATGCAACCTAAGATGATAATGTATGTTTTTGAAGACCAAGTGTCAGTACTCTTATAGAGTTCTTGTGTGCGACTAAATTCCTTCGCTGAATCCTATTAATAAGATTAGGAGTCCATTTGTCCTTATACAGCAGTGCTCTGGCTGAGAGCATAGAAAAGATTTGTAATTATGGTTAAATATTATTATCATCCCCCGTCAGTATTTGGGTACAGGTGCCATTGCGTAAATAGATGTCCTATTCAATAATAATAATAATAATAATAATAATAATAATTTCATTGTTTATACCTTGCCCATTTGACAGGGTTGCCCCAGCCACTCAGGGCAACTTCCAACATATATAAAAGCATAATAAATCATTAAACTTTTTTTTTTTTTTTAAACCACCCTTCCCTATACAGGGCTGCCTTTAGATGTCTTCTAAAGGATGTAGTTCCTTACTTCCTTGGCTCCTGGGTTATATAACTCTATACCCCTCAATATTTCTCCAATGAAAATAGGGGTGTCCTAAGGAAAAGTGGGGCATTCTGGATCAAATCAGAAACCAGAACGGCTTCTGCAAATCCGGAACTGTCCCTGGAAAATAGGGACAACCTGGAGAGTCTGCGAGGTTTGTAGAGGTATAGAAAACCCTATGGGAAGAGTAAATCCCCAAACTAGCCCAGTTGGACTACTCATGTTTAGTGGTCACCCACCAATGAAGACTGAGCATGCTCAGGAGCCCTGGAATGCTAACTGAATGCTGACTGTCATTGCTGTTTGATCTGACATTGTTAAGAGTGATTTTGTAGCTGGTTATCTGCACTTCTGACCCCATTTCACTGTTATTAGAGAGTAAGTGCAGGGTTTTCCACTCCCCACTAATAGCAGGTTGTGCCCAAATTGAGAAAGGTTGCATGGCTGTAGTAACACTCTTAGCGTACTCTCATTTTCCTCCATCCAGTATATGTCAGAGTTTTGAGCATGCACACATATAAAACCTTCCAGTAGGATTCTTGCCAACAGAGTAGCAGAAGACCCTGAAATGGAGTGTTTCAAGGGTGGGGCTGAGCAAGGCTGAGATCCATTAGATCCTGAGCCATTCTCACAGCTGGCACTCACCAGTGTAGGGTCTGATCCTGGGCCAGATCTGGTACATGAATTGGGTCCACTGTCTCTGCCCCCACCCAAACTTCTACGACCACTGGGAGTACTCTGCAAAGCCTTGATGGAGGCAGGATACTCTGTAAATTAGTTGTGGGTAGCTGCTCACACATATTTCAATGTGACACAATTGCAATTGAACTAGTATGGATACAACCCTAGATATTTCCTTTTGCAAATCTGTCATCATATGCCATCAATATGTGGGTGTACTCTTTTAAATATTTATGATCAATAGATGTATTAATAGTATTAATGACTGATAGACGTATACATTACAATTTTATACATGTGCTCAGCTAAGGCTTGCAAATGCCAAAGAATTTAGTGGTAGATCTGTCCGGATCAGAATAACAAACTAAGATGTTTGAGGTTCAGATTTGTTTTACTTTCTGTTGCTAACCTATTTCCCTCTCCTCCTGTCAAACTTCCAAGATCCAACTTTGAATAGGTGCAAACAAAGAGTTATGTCTCTTCTAGAGGCAAAATGTTTCACAAAATATTTTCTGGGATGAAAATAGGGATTTTATAATGAAAGAAAATGTTTCACAGCATTTTATACTGTTCAAGGCTTGTAATAATGGCCTTTAGCAGGTCTTGGAGCCAGACTGCCTCACCCATATAACAGAGGTTACATTACAAGAGACATTCTTGCAGTCAGCAAGCATATGTTCTCGTGTACCTACTTACCTACTTGTTTTTGTCTGCAAAGATTTCTGAAGCCCATTTTCAGAAAGTGCAGAGTTAATTAAAAAATAGAGTACGTATAATTGAGTAGTTTCTTTTAAAAAGAACCAAAAACCCCACGCTTGGTGGCAAATCCTCTTCTTTTCCCTAACTAGTTGCACATGCTCCAAAGAGAGAGAGCTGCCTTCGTTCTCCTTTTTCTGCTTAGTGTGATTTTATGAGTTGTAAATCAATATTTTTATTGCTTTTTCCATGTAATAATATGTAGCAGCACTTTACTAGTTCATTTTATGGGTTTCACCAATACACAATAAACTTTCACAAACAAAACCTCATGGATCAGGCGTTGCAGTTTGCTGTTGTTGTGAAAACATTAAATTACTCGCTGGCTTTTCCCATAATGCTGACAACCTACAATTTCCTCTTCTACTTTTTTTTTTAAACAATAGTCTATAAACTACATTGTTAATCAGGTAGTGTAAAATCCAATTAGAGACATTAGAGTCCAGAACTACAAGTGTTAAAGGAATTTATTTCTTGATTGACAAGAAAGCTAACTAGACCCATCTATTTAGAATCTTAGGGACAATTAGCTGCCTTAGTTTCATTTATTGTGACATAAAAAATCTGGTTTATTGGGAGTTCTATGAATAAGATTTCTATGATATGTACCAGGAGAAAATATCTTCCAAGTAAAATGATTGTTTTGCTGTAATAAATTGAACCATATGTACACTGTGTTATTCAATCTTTTTTCTTCAAGGCATAAATTGATATTAAAGAACATTTAAGTCATAACACATGGTTATCCAGGCATGAACGAGGCAATAACCCATATAAGTTGTCAAGGTGAAGCCAAAGCATTTATTAGAGGTTTGTGTTGTTTTTGAAAAGTGCACGGTTGGATAAACATGGATTAGTGCTATTATGCTGCTACGATGACTCAAGTGTGTTTTTACAGTGTCAGTAATTTTTATGTTTAAAAATCACTGGTGCAGTATATTAGCTATAATTTATGTTTATCATCTTGTGTATTCTAATAGGTTTCAACAAACCATTTAACATTTCAGCTTGTGCATATACATTACTTAATAGGTATTTATCTTTTAAAAAGAGATACTTAAACAGGACTTTCAAAGCTTGCAACAGCATACTAAGAGAAAATGCTGGATTGGAGCACATTAATTCCCCACCCTCCACCCTTGGTTGGCATTTAACTTTGAAGAGTGCAACAACACAATTTCTTCTTATTTTTGTTGCCGTGGAACTGAGAAGATCAGTCATCTCCAAAACCCCACTGGCCTGAATGACATCCATATCCCTGACATGAAGTGTCCGTCACACTTAATAAGTAGGGAAGATGTGATAAAGCCAACACAGCTGAAAATGCCAATAGCTCCTTGTGATCAAGGGACATGATAACATTGCCCTTTGAAAGGTGGTGAAGGAAGGAATTAAAGATGGAAATTCATAGAGTACTTGAACATTATAATTGTCAGAGGGTCCACTTTGTATCTGGTCGGCCACTGTGAAAACACAGTGTTGGACTAGAAAGGCCACTGGCCTGATCCAACAAGGATGCATGCTTTTAGGTGTCCTTGTCCCTAGTTAAGCTGGTGAGTAATCACTTTGTGGAGTGTACTGCCTATTTTTCTGGTTAGGGGGTTCTGTGTATGATTAGCCATTGCAAATATTTATATCTTTGAAACAAACATAGTTGGATATGGATGACATAGTGGCTGCTGCTGCTGCTGCTGATAATAATAATAATCCTTCTCATCATCTGTTATTTATATGCTGCCCATTTGACTGAGTTGCCCCAGCCACTCTGGGCAGCTTCCAGCAAGTTGTAAAACTGCAGTAAATATCAAGAACTTCACTATACAGGGCTGCCTTCAGATGTCTTCTAAAGGTCAGACAGATTATTATTTCCTTGACATCTGATAGGAGCGTGTTCAACAGGGTGGGCGCCACTACCAAGAAGGCCCTCTGCCTGATTCCCTATAACCTCACTTCTTGCAATGAGGGAACTGCCAGAAGGCCTTCGGAGGTGGACCACAGTGTCAACTAGGCCAGGAGTGCCAACTCTAGGGGCCTGATATTTAGCCCCCTCAATATTTGCTTGAAGGGGACACGGCCCCCTCAATGTTGACGGAGCCAGGTGGACATGACATCAGGGAAGGCGTCAGGAGACGCGTGTGACGTGACACACACGTGACGTGAGCTGGGCCCCTCACTCTTGGGGGCAAATCTGCCGCCTCTGAATTAGGCCATATTATGCCACACAGTATTTTAAGTACAGAAGTACAAATGACTTCAGATAAGTCATAAATGGTCCTCAGTGGATCCCAGACCTAAATGGGTATGGGCACATACCTTTTCCTTCCCTCTCCTCAGCCCCCTGTTCATTGTAAACCAGCCTTTTAACAGTGCATTCCCTATGCCTGCCTTCTCCTATGCATCTTTGCCAGTTATCTATCCTGAAGTCTTTGCATCATATATTTCAAAGCACACAAATTCTTTTCTCTTTTCTGCTTAAGAAAAAAACAGGACTGGACATCACGAAAGAGAAGAAAACTTGGGAAACTTTTATATATGTATTTTTTTTAACCAATACATGATACAGGCATGCTACCTAGCCCTAAGCATGATTACTTAGAGAGCTAAGTTTCACTGTGACTTACACCCAATTATGTGTGTATAGGATAGTAGCCTTCATTTATTGTGGCACAGCATGTGCTTATGATGAAAAATAAAGGTTCTGGCTACCCATAACTTTGGCTATCCATAAAGTTTGGAAACTTTAATAATGGAGACCAAGTGGTATTGCTTCGAAGCATATACTGAGTTGGGCAAAGTGAAGGGAAAGAATACTTCAGGCTAATATAGAAATGTCTAATGATCAACCTTGAAAAACGTACTAGATCTATTTACTATGGAGGTCATTTCGTTGGGGGTAAAAAGGCTTTGCTTAGAACTTTGCAAATATGGACCTCCTAATCTGCTCAGCCATAGATTTTTCAAAGAGGCTATCAATTATCCTGACTTATTCGAGCATATCAATTGGCTGACTTGGCAAATAGGGGGAATTTATCACTCACAAGGGGAAAATTGACCAAGATAGACCACTTACTATTGCAAACTACTAGCTGTTAGTAGTAATCTTGCCTTTTTCCATTTAATTGGAGATCACAGGAGTATCTTGTGGATAATTCCAATTAAATGGTGTATTTGCATAACATGTAATTTTAGATATATGTAAGCAGGAAGGACCTTTGAGAAAGTCTTTCATTTTGCCTCTGTAAATTACCTAGCTCTACAAACACCCTTTCATTCACTTTGATTTGGTCATTACAGCTTTAGAGCTGGAGACTATTCCTAATAATACGTGGTGTGAAAGCACCATGTACAAAATCAATGTTTATGTTACAGCAATGGGCACAACACCAATATATTAAAAAAACAACAACTGAGGTGCTTAGAATAGCATTGTATTGAAATTTATTCAGTATCACCTGTGCCCAATCCAAGCCTATATTGTGGACTTGTAGCGACAGGCCTTAAGGAATGGAGAAGATACAGAAGAGTCAGTACTTAGATGTGGGCAGCTGAATATATTTAATTGTGCTAAATACTAATAAAATGAAATACATTTTTTATAAACTGCAAACATTGCCTAGTGATTAACAGTTCTAGTCATCACACCCATTGGTCACAACACTGTAAGGTAGGGGCAGGTTTGTACAGCAAACAATTGGTTGGAATACTGGAAATTCAGGAAGAGGACTAGGAACAGTCCCCAAGGGGAGCAAATAGTTATTTGATACCTTTTTCTTGTATTTTTGGTCTTTGTGGAAGCCGCCCAGAGTGGCTGGGGAAACCCAGCCAGGTGGGTGGGGTACAAATAATAAATTATTATAATATTATTATTATTCTTGATGTAATCATATTCTGGGTGATGGCTAATACAGCTTTGCTTAGTTGCTGTGCCAGGAGGCTTTTGGGTATCACATGGCAGGACAGAGTCTCAAAGATGTGCTCTCACAAGTCCACATTCCCAGCATGTTCACACTCCTGTCTCAGTGACTTCTATGCTGGCTTGGTCAGGTCCTCAAAATAGAAAATGGTAGCATCCCCAAGGACATGCGCTACAGGGAGCTGGCTTCTGGCACCAGGCCAATTGGCAGACCAGCTCCGCAATACAAAGATGTCTGCAAAAACGGCATGAGGTCTGGCAACATCAATAATCATATAGTGCTCACCACTGAAGATTATATTAAACAGAATGGTGTTTCATTTTCAATGGTAGACATGTATATTCAACAAATTGGGGAGTGTGCAAAATGTGGTTATTTCTGTGCTTTTATCACCTGATGGGCTAGCTTGTGATTGGCTATGCGAAAAATTGTACTGGACAGATTCCTAAATAAACAAAAATGAAGTTTCTAACTTAGATGGATCTTTGTGGAACGTTATATTCTGACAAAATTGGATCAATCCAGAGCATATGCCTTAGATCAGTTCTCAAGCTTTTTTTTCTCTGGCCCACACTTTCAGAATAAAAATTTGTTCGTGCCACACAAAAAATTTTTATTGATAAGAAATACATTGGAAAACAAAAAGAAACTACTCCTAGTTATGTTTGATTTATAATGTAGAACACAACTACTTTATAATATAATCATGGGGCATCCAGAAAGTAAATGAGCCCCCCTAGCGACTAGAGAGCTGTGAAAATTTATGCCCCTGACTTTTTAGACTTGTCTACCCATCTAATATCTGAAACCAAAGGGGTGCACTGGTTGCCAGATGTGATTTTGTTTGTTTGTTTAAGCTGTGTGGTGCAGATAACCATCATGCAAAGGAAACAGGCTTCCTTTTTTCACAGGGTTACTCCGGTGGAAGTACAACTTACTG
This sequence comes from Podarcis pityusensis, assembly GCF_964106645.2. NCBI lineage: Eukaryota > Metazoa > Chordata > Lepidosauria > Squamata > Lacertidae > Podarcis > Podarcis pityusensis. The sequence goes on from NC_138037.1 coordinate 39,730,974, forward strand.
TTCAATCTGCATTTACTATACAAATTCAAAATATACCAAAAAGGACTTAAGAGCACGCCACTTCCCAGACCATGAGCTGATGGGCAACACTTGTGTCAGCTCCAGTGGCTGTGTATGGTTGCTTCCAGTGTGGTGTAATGGTTAAGAGCGGTAGTCTCATAATCTGGTGAACCGGGTTCGTGTCTCTGCTTCTCCACATGCAGCTGCTAGGTGCCCTTGGACTAGTCACACTTTTTTGAAGTCTCTCAGCCCCACTCACCTCACAGAGTGTTTGTTGTGGGGGAGGAAGGGAAAGGAGAATGTTAGCCGCATTGAGACTCCTTCGGGTAGTGATAAAGCGGGATATCAAATCCAAACTCTTCTCTTCTTCACTCCTATTCTAATTGGGACAGTAACTGGGATATCCCATATCATTGGATTAGGTATACCATTAAGTGGGGGAGCAGCTGCCATAAAATGAGGACCAGTTCTCATGGAATTCTGACTGACACGTGAGGGTTTGTTGGGAAGGAGGTGAACACAGAAAAAACGGATGAGAAACCGAATGAAATGGAGTGGCTGGACTGGAAGGAACACACACACACACACACACACACACACACACACACTATCTCAATGTCTGGACAGGCCATTTCCTGGTTCACACTGAGAAGCTATTTTAAAATGTCTCCAGAGACAAAAGTGAGAACTGCCTACAGAAATCAATAGAGAAATCCAATATCTTAATGCGGGTGGATGTAGGCACCAATGTGTCCTGTCCCTCCACTGCGCCAAATGGTAACAGCAAAGGTTATTGTCCCTGCTCTTTCTAACTAGTTCTCATTTAGTTTGCAGCACTTCCTAAAAATTACCCCACGAATGCAAATCCCAATGCAAATCCAATTCGTTGTATTTGTAGGCTAGAAGGTGCTCTGAGTGAAAGAGAGTGGTTCAAAATAGGCCTGCTGTGCAGTTCACACGGGACACTGCGGGTCAGGGAATGAGTGGTTTACAAGAAGCCTGCAGTGTTGCCCAGAGACCATATAGCACTGGTCCTGAAAGATCTTCATTGGCTCCCAGTCCGTTTCCAAGCACAATTCAAAGTGTTGGTGCTGACCTTTAAAGCCCTAAATGGCCTCAGCCCAGTATACCTGAAGGAGCATCTCCACCCTCGTCATTCAGCCCAGACACTGAGGTCCAGCTCTGAGGGACTTCTGGAGGTTCCCTCCCTGTGAGAAGTGAAGTTTCAGGGAACTAGGCAGAGGGCCTTCTGGGTAGTTGCGCCCACCCTGTGGAACACCCTCCCATCAGATGTCAAGGAAATAAACAACTATCTGACTTTTAGAAGACATCTGAAGGCAGCCCTGTTTAGGGAAGTTTTTAAGGTTTGATGTTTTATCGTGTTTTTAATATTCTGTTGGGAGGCGCCCAGAGTGGCTGGGGGGGGGGGGGTTCCAGCCAAATGGGCAGGGTATAATTAATTAATTAATTATTAATAATAACAATATATTAGATTCCTACTGAAGGTTTGGGTTTCAGCTGAAGCTTACAGCAACCCTGCAGTGTGATCCATTGTTTTTCTCCCTACATTACAGGCTGGGATGAGAAACTGTGATACAACAACCCTGCAGTGTAGTTCACTAGAATAACCCTATATCAGATTGAAGGGCTGTACTGAGTGAGAGACTGTATAGCACCCCTGAGATATTGTAGGCCAAAGATTTCTCAGTTGCCTGCACATGAAATAAGACCCAAGTTAGAGAAGGGTTTCCTATCTTTGATGTTAATTCTACAGGCTCACATTACACACACACACACACACACACACACACACACGGGATAAGGCGCAGCATTTGGTTGCAGGGGTCCTCTTGTCTTTTACCAAGCTTAGAAGTGGTAAAAACAACAACAACCCTGAATCCTTTCTATGAGAACCTGAGTTCAACAGGAGGACACTGAACACACACAGCACTTCTTTGACTGAAGAAATATGGAATAATGAGCCATTTTGCAAATTTAGGCAGCCAAAGAGCATAAAGCAAACTCTATAAGTTAAAAGTTCAGAGCAGCTGAATTTTGCATTTTGGTTCCCAGTTGTAGATTTCAACTTGTGTATACTAATTCTACAGTCAAAGTTTAAAATATTTTCTAAACATATAGTTAGGGCAAACTATATGAAGTAAGGAACTCGCAGCCTAGCAGAAGCAGTCCTCACAAACAATTATTTTCATTTTAGCACTGACAATTATGCAAATGTGTTTGGAACAGCAATGGGCACCTAATTATGACACCTAATTATGCCAATTTATTTATACACCTCCTTGAACAACATTTTATTTATAACTCTCCTGCTCATTCAAAGGCAAGACAAAGTAGTGAAGAATTTCACAGATGATTGCCTCATTATTGAAACATAAGCAAAATATGAACTATTTGAACTTCACAGGCGCTCCACGTATACACGGATTCTCCTCTCCTTGATTAAGACGGAAACTTTGTCAACATGTGACATCTGTGACTTCATCTGACCACTGAAATGGAAAGAGAATCATTCCCCCCGGGTGACCTAGCTCTCAGTAGCCCTCTCCCAGCTTCTTGTGTCCTGAGTCATTTGTGCTGTGCTTTGCATCTGCTTTGCATGTAGAAGGTCCCAGGTTCATTGCTCACTCCTGGCTGAAACCATGGAGAGTCGCTGTCAATCAGTGTTGACAGTACTGAGCTTGATGGACATACCCTTACATTTTCTGTGAGCTTGAAGGACGAAACCTGTCCTTCAAGGGTGCCATCTAGGCTGCCATGTTACTAAGCACTAATACCTGACTAAAAAAGGTAAAGGGCCTCCTGATCGTTAGGTCCAGTCGAAGGCGACTCTGGGATTGCGACACTCATCTTGCTTTATTGGCCGCGGGAGCCAGTGTACAGCTTCCGGGTCATGTGGCCAGCATGACTAAGCCGCTTCTGACGAACCTGAGCAGCGCACAGAAATGCCGTTTACCTTCCCGCCGGAGCGATACCTATTTATCTACTTGCACTTTGACGTGCTTTCGAACTGCTAGGTTGGCAGGAGCAGGGACAGAGCAACGGGAGCTCACCCTGTTGCTGGGATTCGAACCGCTGACCTTCTGATCGGCAAGCGCTAGGCTCAGTGGTTTAGACCACAGCACCACCCACGTCCCAGTAATACCTGACTACCAAGTCCTATAAAGTTGCAGTCTCAAAACAGAGCATGCCTCCTTTCATATGGATATATGGAATGTTTTGAGGCTAACCTGCTGCACTTTCTCAAGGTTGGGGCAGAAGAGGGTTGGGGAAGGAAGACCTCCCTAGTCACCATAAGGTGGGATCTAGGTTTTGGGGCTATGTATTATTATTATTATTATTAGTCACCTTATTCATAGAAACGACTCAACGTGACTTACAAATACCAAGATGATCAATGCAACCAAGATGATCAAGGGTCTGGAAAGCAAGCCTTTTGAGGAACAGTTGAAGGAGCTGGGTAAGTTTAGCCTGGAAAAGAGGAGACTGAGAGGAGATATCCTAGCTATCTTCAACTATCTGAAGGGCTGCCACAAGGAGGATGGAGCATGCTTGTTTTCTCCTGCTCTGGAAAGTAGGACTCAATGGCTTCAAGTTACAAGAAAGGAGATTCCGACTAAACATCAGGAAGTACTTTCTGGTAGTAAGCTGTTCAACAGTGGAACAGTCTCTCTCTCTTGAGAGAGAGGTTGTGGACTCTCCTTCCTTGGAGGTTTTTTTTAGCAGAAGTTGGATGGCCATCTGTCATGGATGCTTTAGCTGAGATTCCTGCATTCAGGTGATTGGACTTAGATGACCCTTGGGATCCGTCCCAGCTCTACAATTCTATGATTCTATGAAATACAATATAACTATTGAAACAAATTAACTACCGGTACACTAAGGAAAGTTTATCCCTGGCACCTAAAACCAGACAAAGATACCAAGCTATCCTTCCTGGGGAGAGCATACTACAGGTGAGGAGCCACTACTGAAAAGTCCCTTGAACTCACCCAAGGTTGATAAAGTTAGCTTCCAGCACTTCCCATTGCCTCTGCAGATACTGTGAATAATTGTGGCTCTAGTTCAACTCATAGTATATGTCTCATCTCTTTGTTCCTGGGTCCCGTCACAAACAATGCCCTGGCTGCTGTCTCATCTCTGTTTACTTCCTCTTGCTAAAACACACACAAGTCACGCTACTGCTTTGGAGAGAAATATGGGTTTCTGCCAGTACTGAGTACCTTCAACCTCAAACAATGCACAGATGATCATACCAGGGAACTAATGTTTATTGTTTGACTTTTAGATGTACAGTGCAAGATTCACCATCGCCACGTATTATCTAGAAATGCTATATTTCTACGATTGTGTTTTGGAGGCTACAGTGAGATAATAATTGATTCTGTGACAGGGAGTGGCTAATTTGCCAACAATATAGTATAAAACACATTTATACAGTCAATTACACCCAAGTGCATGGCCTATTTGCTTTATAATTTCATAAACTTGCCAGCAATTTAAATAAAAAAAGTTCCATTAAATTATCATATCATGTGATAGAATGATATTGCCAAGTATATTAAACCATGTGTGTTCAGCCAGAATTAATTAAATATTATTACTTTTTTTCTTATTAACATATTGAACTTACCCTTCCCACTCACTACTAGAAATAGAAGCCGATTAGCAAACAAAGCAAACTTAAGGCCAAAGTTTAAAGATTTTTCCCCGGGGTGTTTCATTAAGATTCCTAAGTTCTTTTGTTTAAACATTTGCTCTTGGCAAATGTGCTTGTATTGGGAAAATATTGTTGTGTTCTTAGATATGAGTACTGGAAATCATGACGGGGAGGGGGAGCTTTATGGCCTGGTTCTACGAGCTTCTGCACCAGCAACTAAGTGTTTCAGATTAAGCACAATGGTCTGCAGGGGGATTTTGCCCGTGTTTGTTTGAATGTCATTAGTACCCTCTGCGTGACTTGAGAGCCTGCTAAAGCAAGGTCCGCAACTACATGGTAGCTACCCTTGCTCACCTGCGACCATACAAACACAAAAAATATATTTGCACTGCACCTTGTTCAAGAAATTGTCAGCACAAGCCCCTTGCAGACCATCCACTTCAGCAAGGTCAGAGACATTGGGGTGTGTGGCTTGTATTACCCTGTTGAGACAGACAGACAGACAGACAGTTCCTTTAGGCTGAAACCATGCCACCCCTTTTTGTGATGGTTTCAGGTCACTTCCGGTTTCGGTGCGCCACAAATGGCCGCTGCCTATATTCACAATCCTATATAAGTCCACATCAGAAATAAGCCCTGTTGATTTCAATAAGAACACAGGAAACTATCTTATACTGAATCTGACCACTGGTCTAGCTCCACAATGCCGGGCAGTGGTTTCCCAGAGTTTCTGAAAGGAACATTCCTTTTCCTACCTGGATATGGTGGGGATTGAACCAAAAACCTTCTGCCACTAAGCCGCAGTCCTTCCCCCTAAATCAGGTCAGATTGTCTAGAATTGCAGCCTCCTTTAGGAGTAAGACCCGTTGAATCTGTGCGATTTGGTTTGGAGTAACCACGCACAGGATTGTGTTGGTCATTGTGGAAGAAGAAGACGAAGAAGAGTTTGGATTTGATATCCTGCTTTATCCTAAGGAGTCTCAAAGCGGCTAACATTCTCCTTTCCCTTCCTCCCCCACAACAAACACTCTGTGAGGTGAGTGGGGCTGAGAGACTTCAAAGAAGTGTGACTGGCCCAAGGTCACCCAGCAGCTGCAGGTGGAGGAGCGGAGATGCGAACCCGGTTCACCAGATTACAAGACTACCGCTCTTAACCTCTACACCACACTGGAAGCAACCATACGCAGCCACTGGAGCTGACACAAGTCTTGCCCATCAGCTCATGGTCTGAGAAGTGGCGTGCTCTTAAGTCCCTTTTGGTATATTTTGAATTTGTATAGTAAATGCAGATTGAACAGTAAATTGTACTTCCACCGGAGTAACCCTGTGAAAAAAAGGAAGCCTGTTTCCTTTGCATGATGGTTATCTGAAATAATCATAGAATCATAGAATCATAGAGTTGGAAGAGACCACATGGGCCATCGAGTCCAACCCCCTGCCAAGCAGGAAACACCATCAGAGCACTCCTGACATATGGTTGTCAAGCCTCTGCTTAAAGACCTCCGAAGAAGGAGACTCCACCACACTCCTTGGCAGCAAATTCCACTGTCGAACAGCTCTTACTGTCAGGAAGTTCTTCCTAATGTTTAGGTGGAATCTTCTTTCTTGTAGTTTGGATCCATTGCTCCGTGTCCGCTTCTCTGGAGCAGCAGAAAACAATCTTTCTCCCTCCTCTATGTGACATCCTTTTATATATTTGAACATGGCTATCATATCACCCCTTAACCTCCTCTTCTCCAGGCTAAACATGCCCAGCTCCCTTGGCCGTTCCTCATAAGGCATCATTTCCAGGCCTTTGACCATTTTGGTTGCCCTCCTCTGGACACGTTCCAGTTTGTCCTTCTTGAACTGTGGTGCCCAGAACTGGACACAGTACTCCAGGTGAGGTCTGACCAGAGCAGAATACAGTGGCACTATTACTTCCCTTGATCTAGATGCTATACTCCTATTGATGAGGCCCAGAATTGCATTGGCTTTTTTAGCTGCCGCGTCGCACTGTTGGCTCATGTCAAGTTTGTGGTCAACCAAGACTCCTAGATCCTTTTCACATGTACTGCTCTCAAGCCAGCACTCAAAGCCTCTGCATGTTAAAAACCACCACAGAACATTGGTTCCCGCCCCCCCCCTGGAGTAAAATTGTTTTGGTTTGTATTTGAAAAAAAAAATTACTTTTTCGTGCAAAATAAACCAGCACTATTGATTCTGTGGATTTTCTGTTTTAAGAAGACTGAGCTGAATGATAAGAGTTAGCCTTTTCCAAATATGGCACATCATTCATTCCTGCAAAGCACGAAAGGGTCAAGCACTACTTGACATTAATCACCCCCACGGAATTTATTTATTTATTTGAAACACCCAGTTCTACACATTTACCACCTCTTGCTTTCTGCACATGCAATGATTTTGCTGTCTCCAGCTTTGCAGCCACGTGGGATCATTCTAGAGAAAGCTTTATCTTCTATTCCTTTTCAAAATACATTTAGAAACCTCCAAATTTTTAAAAAAGTGCTGTCTTATAATTACCAGCATGCATATACTCTAATAAGATAGTATGGTTGAAAGTGGATAAGCATATCTTTAGCAGCAGTCTGCGAGGAATCAGCAGAAATAATTATCATCAAGATTTAATTATGTCAGACAAGAGTATCTGTCCTGAATAACAGTGTAGACACTGCAGAACTGACACTGTTGCAGAATCCAGCCTGCTCCCTGTATACTTCTGTTAATCACAGGGTTAGTTGCTCTACTGTGGCCAAAGATGAATCAGGCTTGGGGCTGATAATGGCACGTGCCGGGGAGCTTTTGGTGCAATACTTAGCACAATGCAATACTGGATGTAAGATAGAGAGGGCTGTGTGGATGTGTGTAGAAACTAGCCTACCACACAGAGGTGAAAGTAAGACTGATTGCTCCATCCACATTGCCTCTGGCCCCACCCACCATTGGCGTGTGGGCTCTGAAAGGTTGCCCCAAAAGGAATGTAGCCCCTGGGCTGAAAAGGGTTACCCATCTCAACTCTAGATAGACTATTAATCTGACCTGGGACAAGGCAGCTTCTTATGCCTAGGATGATCAATACCTGTTTACAAGTCACCCCTTCTTTTAATTTCACTCTTGAAACAGCCCATGTGACATCACCGAAAAATCATACCATGCAAATATTATGCAGATGATTTTCAAACGCCGTATGCCATTTAGATCCAGCTCTTCATATATTACCCAAGTAGGGCTTCAACACGGACTGCAGTGTCCTCCTCTTTCTGCCGTGAGTGGACTCTACTTTTGCTAAATTCTCAAACGTGTAGGGTTTGATTATTCTGCTGAATGGAGTTTTTAAGCAAGGCAAATCTATAATCTGGGTAAATATTATGCACTATTATTAAAATAAAAAAAAACACAGAAGGGAGAGAGGGAGGGAGGGGGGAGGGGGAGAGAGAATTGTGCTGAGTTAATTAAGGCTTCAAGAAATGCTTGCTTTTATTGGCAATTTTTTTGTTGCAGGAAGAAAACTAAAAATTAAGAGGATAGTTGGCAGCAATATTGATATGCTAATGGATAAACATGCTAATTTAGAAAAAAACTAATCAGCAAAGACATTACTAATGGAAATGTACTGGAAAATGGCTAATGCTGTATACAAACCTGGCATCTACAAAATTAAGAAGAACTTGCATTGTATTTATAATTGTGACTTGAGAGCAAAGCTTAGGGTTTAAAGACATCTCAACTGTCCTATCGTGGTCCCACAAAATCCATTCAATGGCTGTACAGTTATGTTGTATTGCTTGCCCCTTTCACTGAGATAGGAACTAAATATCCATGTTAATGTTTCATTTACTAATGCCTACGGAGGGGAAATCTTGCAACAGGGTATTATGACAATGCATTGTCACATTTGAAGGGTAGAAATATAATGCAAATCTTGTTGGGAAATAACTGGGGAATCCCAATTCATCCTGAAGTCCCACATGTGTGGGAAACTACCAAAAAAATGACTATCTGAATTCACCCTGTAAGTCTGGTTCTCATGCCCTACTACAGGACACGGGTGGCACTGTGGTCTAAACCACTGAGCTTCTTGAGCAGTTTGAATCCCCACGACGGAGTGAGCTCCTGTTGCTCTGTCCCAGCTCCTGGCAACCTAGCAGTTCGAAAGCATGCCAGTGCAAGTAGATAAATAGGTACTGCTGTGGCAGGAAGGTAAATGGTGTTTCTGTGCACTCTGGTTTCTGTCACAGTGTTCCGTTGAGCCAGAAGCGGTTTAGTCATGCTGGCCACATGACCTGGAAAGCTGTCAGTGGATAAACACTGGCTCCCTCGGCCTGAATGTGAGATGAACGCTGCAACCCCATAGTCGCCTTTGACTGAACTGAACCATCCAGGAGTCCTCTACCTTTACCTTTTATCTTACAGGTTGCAGTAATTGATAATTTAGGCAGCAATCCTAACCCCACTTTCCTGGGAGTAAGCCCCATTAAATTTGACTGACTTCTGAGTAGGCATGGTTAGGCTAGGCTTGCAGCCTCAACCCTACATATACAGAACTAAGTTCCACTGAACTGAGTGATGGAGCTTCCTCCAATAGCTTCGTATTAATAACCAGCAGCCCAATCCTACAAACAGGATGCACCTAAATTCTACAAGTTTCCTTGTATCACGAGTAGAAGGAATATGGGGAATGAGATATTTGTGTGTTTGGAACAACTGCTTCACTCTGTGAAGTGGCAGACCTTGGGGCCTCAACTTTCAGCGGCACCCTATGCAATGCCAAAATATTCCCCACCTCTCCTGTTCTATTCTAAAACATAGTTGCAGCCTCCCCTGCTGTGCCCCCAAAACTTTGCACCCAGTGTGACTGAACGGGTCATGCTCCCCTAATACCTTAAAATCCTGTAGGTAGGTGTATGAATGCTGCCCTATGTAAGATGTTTTAAGGCTTTTAGTTTTAGCAAGAAATACAAGTCCCCAATCTAATTTCTCTCTCCCCCCCCCACCCGTACATATGCTTTTCAATCAGAGATATTGACTCTTCTATAAATATAAACTGCTGGTGTGAAAGGGAAAGTGGGAGGATGAGTAGTGGAGCCCAGCCCGTGTAGTTGGAAGTAGGCATTGTTAGGGACGCCATGTTGTTCTTCGCCTCAGGTACCAAAATGTCTTCAGCCACCTCTGACTCCTATTTTAGTCTTTACATGTGCTTGAAAATTCCTTTGGGGGCAGAAAGGGCTAAACCAGTCAATACGAGGATTGACAAGATGATCCAATGGGAAGGAGATTAAACTCCCAATGATTGACATGCATGCAAATGTAGTAGTTACTACTCTGCATGTATGCTAATATGTGACTTCACCTGTGGATGTGACCTGGATATTGGACCCACAGGAAGGAAGAAATTCCTTTCCAACCTTCCAAACTGAATTAGCGTAACAGGAAACAAGCAGGAAAAATGAGGTGGAGGGGGATCTAGTGCTGGCATGTACAAACATATCCAAACAATCTGTTTCCAAATCAAATGTGATGTATCAAATACGGAGCAGGTCACGTTAGCTGAGCACACTTAAAACATTCAGCTAATTTATTTCACGCAAACATTCATTCTCCCCCCACTTCCATATGATTTGGCTATAGTTTCTTTTTAAAAAACAATTTAAGAAACGTGGCACCTAACATTCCACACAGAATTCCAAACGGGTCATAGCAATAAGTATTATTTTCCACCTGTTATATGCATTGGTTCCATTAAGGTTCAGCTTATATATATGCTGTTAGATTGCATTAGTATTTTGTTCTTTAAGTAGCATCATCAATGTACCAACAAAAATGGCTGTCAGAAGGAAAAGCTGTCAGTTCCAAATAGCTCCCTCGGATAATGCTGGTGCAATTCAGTGAGCACAATTAAACAGTTCAGGCTACTCCCATGGGATAGGCACTGTGAATGATTTCTTTTGAATGGTGTATCAGGTGGAATGGACATATGTAGGATTATTCCTTTGCAGATATTTACAGCGTAAATTTCCTATTCAGTTACATTCTAGTACAGTAGATAGAAATTTTAATTTCTGGATTCCTTCCCACCATCCCACCACAAATGTTAAATATTTATTATAATAACCAGTCACACAAATATCTCCGTTGTTCTTAACATTGCAATCAAATGCATATCTGCTCAGACATATTACATTCTGTGGAATGGACCCCCTGATAAGATCTGCAGGAGGCCATCAGCTGCAGAGCACAGTGCTCAATTGGTTATATAAGGGGTCAGACGATCTTTTAGGTATCCCACTTCCAACTTGGATAGAGCTTTATAAACCAAAACCAAGACCAGGAGCTAATTGGCAGCCAGTGCAATTCTTCCAACAACAGGATAAAATGCTGGTGATATCCTGCCCCAGTGAGCAGTTGAGTTGCTGCATTTGGCACCAGCTGCAGCTTCTGTTTTTTTTTTTAATTTATAAATATTTATTAAAGTTTTCACAATATTACATAATGAAAAAGAAAAAAGAAAAAATACAAAATAAAAAACAGTTAAAAACAATTCCATCTTTTTGTCACTTATCTTTCATTTGCTTGTTTCCCGGACCTTCTCATACCTCCCCTTTTTGTATTCCAGTTCAATTTATTAGTTCAGCAATTCCTTTCCCTCCTTATTTTATCCTGATCCTTAATCTTAATATATTATAGCATTAAATTTTTACCTGTTAAAAATCCAATTCTTTCATATTCTTTTATACCATTACAGCTAGAAACCACTTAACTTCAATCCAACATCATTCTAATATTCGTTAATTTTGCAATATTTCTGTAAATAGTCTTTAAATTTCTTCCAATCTTCTTCCACCGACTCTTCTCCCTGGTCTCGGATTCTGCCAGTCATTTCCGCCAATTCCATATAGTCCATCACCTTCATCTGCCATTCTTCCAGAGTGGATAGATCTTGGGTTTTCCAATACTTTGCAATGAGTATTCTTGCTGCTGTTGTGGCATACATAAAAAAAGTTCTGTTCTTCTTTAACACTGATTGGCCGACTATGCCCAGGAGAAAGGCCTCTGCTTTCTTCAAGAAGGTATATTTAAATACCTTTTTCAATTCATTATATATCATCTCCCAGAAAGCCTTAATCCTTGGGCACGTCCACCAAAGGTGAAAGAATGTACCTTCAGTTTCCTTACATTTCCAACATTTATTATCGGGCAAATGGTAGATTTTTGCAAGCTTGACTGGGGTCATGTACCACCTGTATATCATTTTCATAATATTCTCTCTTAAGGCATTGCATGCCGTAAACTTCATACCTGTGGTCCATAACTGTTCCCAGTCAGCCATCATTATGTTATATCCAACATCTTGTGCCCATTTAATCATAGCAGATTTCACCGTTTCATCCTGAGTATTCCATTTCAACAGCAAGTTATACATCTTTGACAAAATCTTAGTTTTGGGTTCTAACAATTCTGTTTCTAATTTTGATTTTTCCACCTGGAAGCCAATTTTCTTTTCTTTTTTTTAAAGCAATTTATTAGGTTTTACAATAAAAATAAACATAATAAACAATATAACATTGATCTTAACATATTTTCACATTTTCTTTGGACTTCCTCACATCTCCCGCTCCCACTTTCATCGTTATAACATTTTGTCAGCAATTTATCATCTTATTTAAATTCTTATATCCCTTCTATATTTCATAATCTTATAGTTCTCAGAAGGAGCTAAATTTCACAGTCTTACTTATTTTCTTAAAAACTTCTAAATTTAGTGGTGCTCAGTTATTTTGATCTAGCATCTTATTTAGCATTCACTCAAATTACAATACTTTTGTAAATAGTTCTTAAATTTCTTCCAGTCCTCCTCAATCCTCTCTTCTCCCAGGTCACGGATTCTGCCGGTCATTTCAGCCAGTTCCATGTAGTCTATCAGTTGTATCTGCCATTCTTCCAGTGTGGGTAGATCTTGAGTTTTCCAATGTTTTGCGAGAAGTATCCTTGCTGCTGTTGTTGCATACATAAAAAATGTCTGGTCCTTCTTTGCCACCCCTTGGCCGACAATACCCAAAAGGAAAGCCTCTGGTTTCTTAGTGAAGGTATATTTAAATACCTTTTTCAGTTCATTATAAATCATTTCCCAGAACGCCTTCACTTTAGGGCAAGTCCACCAGAGGTGGAAGAACGTTCCCTCACACTCTTTGCATTTCCAACACTTATTATCAGACAGGTGGTAAATTTTGGCAAGTTTGACTGGGGTCATATACCATCTATAAATCATTTTCATTACATTTTCTTTCAGAGCGTTACATGCAGTAAATTTCAATCCATTACTCCACAACCTCTCCCAATCCTCAAACATGATATTATGCCCAATGTCCTGTGCCCACCTTATCATAGCCGATTTAACCGTTTCGTCTTGTGTATTCCATTTCAACAGCAAGTTATACATCCTTGAAAGTACCTTAATCTTTGGTTCTAGCAATTCTGTTTCTAATTTCGATTTCTCCACCTGGAACCCTAGTTTCTTATCATTTTTAAAAACTTCTTTAATCTGAGCGTAATGTAACCAATCTCGCACTTTGTCTTTCATTTTCTCCAAACTCTGCAATTTCCAATTGTCTCCATCCTTTTCTAGTATTTCCCAATATTTTGGCCATTTAGCCTCCATATTGGGTCTTTTTCGGGCCTTGGCTTCCAAAGGTGAAAGCCACCTTGGTGTTTTATTTTCCAGCAAGTCTTTATATTTTGTCCAGACATTAAACAATGATTTTCTGACAATATGGTTCTTAAAGGCCTTATTTGCTTTAACCTTGTCATACCATAAATATGCATGCCATCCAAAGGCATTGTTAAACCCTTCCAAATCTAACACATCAGTGTCTTCAAGAAGTAGCCAGTCTTTTAGCCAGCAGAACGCTGCGGCTTCATAGTACAACTTTAAGTCTGGCAGGGCAAAGCCCCCTCTTTGTTTTGCATCGGTTAATATCTTAAACTTAATTCTGGGCTTTTTGCCCTGCCAGACAAACTTAGAAATATCTCTCTGCCACTTCTGAAAGCACTCCGTTTTGTCCAAAACCTGAAGTGTTTGAAATAAAAACAACATCCTTGGCAATACATTCATCTTGATAGCAGCAATTCGGCCTAACAAAGAAAGTTTCAATTTTGACCAACTATCTAAGTCTCTCTTAATTTCTGTCCAGCATTTTTCATAATTGTCCTTAAATAGACTTAGATTTTTTACTGTTATGTTTACCCCTAGGTATTTTACTTTTTTAACCACATTAAGTTCCGTCTCATTCTGAAACCGTTCTGACTCTGTATCAGTCAAATTTTTCCCCAAAACCTTAGTTTTCTGTTTATTTAGTTTAAATCCAGCCACCCGACCAAAGTCATTAATCAGTTGTAATACTCTTTTCGTACTGGGCTCTGGCTTCTGCAAGGTCAAAACCAGGTCATCTGCGAAAGCTTTTAATTTATATTGTTTCTGACCGACCTGAATTCCTTCCACCAACCGATCCCCTCTAATCATGTTCAATAGCACTTCCAGAACCGAAATGAATAACAAAGGGGAAATAGGGCAACCTTGTCGTGTCCCTTTTTCAATTTTAAACTCTTCTGTAACCACATTATTAACTATCAGTTTAGCTTTCTGTTCTGAATATATCGCCTCAATCCCATTCTCAAAACCCCATCCCACTCCCATCTCTTTTAAATTTCCCATCATAAATTTCCAGGAGATATTGTCAAAGGCCTTCTCCGCGTCTATAAAAATTAAAACTGCTTTTGTATTTATGTCTGTTTGCAAAAGTTCCAAAATGTCAATAATGTTCCTTGTATTAGCAAACAGATGTCTACCTGGGAGAAAGCCGGCCTGGTCCTTATGAATTACTTCATTTAAAACTTTTTTAAATCTATTTGCCAAAATGTCTGCAAATATTTTGTAATCCACATTTAAAAGAGAGATGGGACGGTAGTTCTTAAGTTGTGTCTTTTCAGCTTCCGACTTTGGTATTAATGTGATGAACGCTTCCTTCCAAGACTCCGGTGCCCTCTTCCCCTCCATAATTTCATTGCTGACCTCCATCAAAGGTTGTATCAAATAGTCTTTTAATGTCTTATAGTACTTGGAGGTCAGCCCATCTGGTCCTGGAGATTTGCCAAGTTGCATGTTCTGGATGGCTTGTTCGATCTCCTGTCGTGTTATTTTAGAATTCAGGATTGTCCTATTTTCTTGTGACAATTTAGATAGTCCGTTTTTTGCCAAAAATTGTTTAATCTCAACATCGTCTTGCGGCCCTTGGGTGTATAATTTTTTGAAGTATCTCTGGAAACACTTTCTGATATCCACTGGATTCTGGATGTTTTTTCCATCAACCTCTAAGTTTGTAACAGTATTTAATCTTTGTCTTCTCTTCAACTGCCAAGCTAGCAGTTTTCCACATTTATTCGCCGACTCAAACGTTTTTTGTTTCATTAATTTAACCTTCCATTCAATTTCCTGATTTATCAATTTAGAATATTGTGTTTGATAAAGTTTAATTTCTCTCAGAGTTGGCTGTGACTTCGGATTCACTCTTAATTTCTTCTCTAATTCTTTTATTTTATCCAAGATCTTATCTTTTTTCTCATTTTGTGTTCTTTTCTTTACTGCATTCTGTTGTATCAAGAATCCCCTCATTACAGCTTTGCTTGCGTCCCAGATTATTCTTTTTTCCACCATATTATTCATGTTTATCTCAAAGTAGTCCTTCAAAACTTTTTGGGCCTTCTTGGTAATTTCCTGATCTCTAAACAAATTGTCATTCATCTTCCATCTAAAGGATCCAGTTGGTAATAGTGTCATATCCATCTTTACTGCATTATGGTCGGAGCAGGTCTTTGGGCAGATTTCCACTTTTCTGACCTTAGGTGCCAGGCCTCTAGAAATCCATATTTGGGCGATTCTTGTCCAGGTCAGTTGGGCTTCAGAAAAGAATGTTCCCTCTCTTCCTAGTGGGTTCTTTGTCCTCCAAATGTCAATCAAATCCATATTGTCAGTCATTTCAAAAAAGGTTTTAGGTAGTCTGCCGTCTTTTGTAACATTTTGACTTTGTGACTTGTCCATGTTAGTTGATACGACCCCATTCATATCTCCCATCATTATGATGTTGTTGTAGTCCAGGTAGTCCAGCATTGTCTCCTGCAGCTTCTTGTAAAATTCCGATTTCCCTTCATTAGGTGCATAGATTCCTAATATCAACAGTTTCTCTCCTTGATATTGTATCTCAATAGCCAAAATTCTTCCATGTTCATCTTTAAATAGGAATTTAGGTGACAGGCTCTCTTTTGCATATATCACCACGCCTCTCTTCTTAACTTTGTCCGACGATACAAATTCCTGGCCCAATCTTTTATTTATTAACACTTTTCTGTGGAGCCTCGTCACATGTGTTTCTTGTAAACAAATAATGTCCAATTGTTCTTTTTTTAATATATGAAATATTTTCTTCCTTTTTTCCGGAATGTTACAACCATTAATATTCCAGCTCAACAGTTGCAGAGACATCCTGAATTATCTGGTTATTTTTCAAGGGGTGGTATCTTGTTCTCAGGATCTTCAGGTTCCACAGGTGCTGGTGTTGGTACTGGCGTTGCCTCAGGCCCAGAAGGTAGTTCAATTCCTTTTTGAAGGTCCTCTCCGTATGTAGACAGGAATTTGTCTCTCTCTTCCAGTGTTCTTACTTTAACCTTTCTCCCTCTAAAGGTAAAAGATATTCCTTGGGGAAATTCCCACCTGAATGGAATTGCGTTGCTCCTTAGTAGTTTAGCAAGTTCAGAATAGGCGGCTCTAAGATCCAGCAGTAGTCTTGGGATATCTTTATAGATTTCAATTCTTCTATCCAAAACCTCCAGTGATTTTACGAAATGTAGGCCCAAGATCTTATCCCTTTCCTCCTTTGATCTCAATGTTATCAAACAGTCTCTGGGCCTCTCCTTCTTTATGAATCTTCCAAGTCTGAAAGCTGACACGATTTTAAAGTCCTTTTCTTCCAAATTCCAGAACTTGGAGAATTATTTGGTCAAAAACTCAGTTAGATGTCCTTCTTCTGCCTCTTGTAATGATCTAATCCTCAAGTTATTCTCACGATTTCGCAGTTCTATCATAGAGAGATAAATCTGATGTTCCCCAACTTGTTTAGTGAGTGGTCTTACCTCTTGCTCTAAATTTTCTAATTTTTGTCTGGTGTCCTCAGCCAATTTCCGATTTTCTGCTGAGGCCTCCGTTAACTGTCCAATTGCTTGTGCATTCTGTACCACTTGTGTAGTTAATTTATTTAGACATTCTGTATTTTTGTCAATCTTTGCTGATTGCGCATCTACTTTCTTGTCCAAAGCTTCCAATTTTTCAAAAATTTTGTCTAGAACAGAAACAGATACTCCTGAGGCCATATCTTCCAATTGTAACTGCTCTGCTTCGCCCTCTCCCTCCACTTCTGAGGGCAAAGCAGGTACAGATGATCTACGTGTCTGCGAGGCTGAGGTTAGAGTTGTTAAAGTTGTTTGTTTTGCTCTCCCTCTTTTTCTTGTGCCACTCATTCCAACGTTATCTGTCAGTCAAGGTCACACTGAGTTATTCCCATGGGAATGGAAAGGTCCAGAGCAAGCAAACAACAAGGGAATCGAAAGTAAAATGTGCATGTAAAGTCACTGTTTTAATCCAATCCTCTAGAGGGAGCTTAAAATGTCTTTCAGAGTCAAATTTAATGTCCAAGAACCTTCAAATACAAATGTTTAGCAGAGTTTATAAATGGTCACTTTGTTACAGACAGTGCTTATTTATCTCCAAAAAGAGTGTTTCAAATTTAAAAGGTCTCAATACCCTCAGATTGTTTCAAGTTCCAATATACAGTATCCAAATCTGCAGTACTGACAGCTCCCTTAGTGCTCAGGCAGCTCCTGACTCTGGGTTTCACCTTCTAATTTGTAATCCAATAAAAGGAGGAAAGTCAAGTGCAAGTAATAATCCCAAATCTTTAGCTTAAAGTCTTTACTTTGAGATGCAAGTTCAATAGATGCTTAGATCTGTAAAGCTTAGAATCTCTTTCTTTCAGCCTCCACTCCTCCAGCTGATTGCTTTTTTCAAGTTCAATGGCTGCGGAAGACGGACTTCCTGCTTCCACGTCTCTCCGCTTTCAGCCAAGTTCAAGCCAATTTAAATTTTCCCTTTAAAGTCTCTAATTTCAAGTGACTCAGTCTTTTACTCACAAGTTAGTTGCTTTTCGTCCGAATCCGTAATTTAGCAGGAAAAGGGATCAGCGCTCACCGGCAGCAGCAGCGCGGCTTCGCTCCACAGGCTGTGAAGCAGCTCTCAGCGCCGCAACCCCCCTCCGCGCTCCGGAGCCCCTTACGGGGTTCCTTTAGCGCTTGGAGGGTCGCTCAAGGCGCCCACCGAGCCTCAAGACCCCAGGCTCTTGCTGCCTGGGGTTTTTCAGAATGGGTCTCCGCTTCGCCGTAGCGGACGACCCGTTGCCTGCGGAGCCTCCTCTCCCATTCAGAAGAGGACCGCCATTGCCGTTCGCGCCGCCCCCGGAAGTCTGGAAGCCAATTTTCTTATCCAAATTGTATGCCTCCATTATCTGATAATAATGAAGCCAGTCTCACACTTTGTTTTTTAGTTTTTCAAAACTCTGCAATTTCAATCTATCTCCATCTTGTTCCAAAATTTCCCAATATTTTGGCCATTTGACCTCCATATTGAGCTTTTTCAGAGCTTTCGCTTCCATCGGTGACAGCCACCTTGGGGTTTTATTTTCCAATAAGTCCTTGTATCTTATCCAAACATTAAACAATGCTTTCCTGACAATATGGTTTTTAAATGCTTTATGTGCTTTGACCTTATCATACCACAGATATGCATGCCATCCAAATACATTGTTAAAACCTTCTAGATCCAAAATGTCAGTGTTTTCAAGAAGCAGCCATTCTTTCAACCAGCAAAAAGCTGCTGATTCATAGTAAAGTTTAAAGTCTGGCAGGGCAAATCCACCTCTTTCCTTTGCATCTGTTAATATTTTAAATTTTATTCTAGGCTTCTTGCCCTGCCAGACAAATCTAGAAATATCTCTCTGCCACCTCTTGAAACAGTCCATTTTGTCCACAATTTGCAATGTTTGAAACAAAAACAACATTCTAGGCAATACATTCATTTTTACCGCAGCAATACGACCCAGCAGTGAAAGCTTCAAATTTGACCAAATTTCTAAATCTTTTTTCACTTCAGCCCAGCATTTTTCATAGTTGTCTTTAAATAAATTCCCATTTTTTGCTGTCATGTTAATCCCCAGGTATTTAACTTTCTTAACCACTGTTAAACCTGTCTCATTCTGAAACCTCTCTCTCTCCATTGGTGTTAAATTTTTCTCTAAAACCTTAGTCTTTAACTTATTCAATTTAAATCCTGCAACTTGACCAAATTCTTGGATCAGTTCTAAAACCCTTTTGGTACTAGATTCTGGCTCCTGTAACGTCAATACTAAGTCATCTGCAAATGCTCTCAATTTGTACTGTTTGGTTCCGACCTGTATACCTTTAACCAACTGGTCCCTTCTTATCATATTCAACAGAACCTCTAGGACCGATATAAAAAGCAATGGGGAGATTGGGCAACCTTGTCGTGTCCCTTTTTCTATCTTAAATTCTTCCGTCACCACATTATTTACAATTAATTTAGCCTTTTGTTCAGAATATATTGCACTTATACCATTTTCAAAACCTTGGCCTACCCCCATACCCTGTAAGTTTTTTTTCATAAAAGTCCAAGAAATGTTGTCAAAAGCTTTCTCCACGTCTACAAATATCAAAACTGCTTTAGTATTTATGTTCACTTCTAGTTTTTCCAAAATATCAATTATATTCCTCAAATTGTCAGACAAGTGTCTTCCCGGGAGAAAGCCCGCTTGGTCTTTATGAATCTCTTCCGTCAACACTTTTTTCAATCTGTTGGCCAAAATGTCTGCAAAAATTTTGTAATCCACATTGAGTAATGATATGGGGCGGTAGTTCTTAAGCTGCGTCTTTTCAGTCTCTGTTTTCAGTACAAGTGTGATATATGCTTCTTTCCACGACTCTGGTGCCCTTTTCCCCTCCATTATTTCATTACAGACCTCTTTCAAAGGTTGTACTAGCCATTCTTTTAAAGATCTGTAGTATCTAGAAGTCAGTCCATCCGGTCCTGGAGATTTACCCAATTGCATATTCTGAATGGCACCTTCTATCTCCTGTTCAGTTATTTTGTAGTTCAACATTAATTTATTTTCTTGAGAGATTTTTTGTAATCCATTTGTTTTCAAAAATCGATCTACGTCAGTTTCTTTCTGTGGCCCTTGTGTATATAGTTCTTTAAAGTACCTCTGGAAACAATTTCTAATCTCAGCTGGGTTCTGTATATTCTTTCCTTCCACTTCTAAATTTGTAACTGTATTTAATTTTTGTCTTTTTTTCATTTGCCAAGCCAGCAATTTCCCACATTTATTAGCTGACTCGAATGTCCTTTGTCTCATTTGTTTAATTTTCCATTCTATCTCCTGATTCATCATTTTCATATATTGCACTTGATATAACTTTATTTCTCTCAAAATCTCTTGCGACTTTGGTTTTACTCTCAAATTTTTTTTCACTTTCCTTTATTTTCTCCAAAATTTTGTCCTTCTTCTCATTTTGGATTCTCTTCTTTAATGCATTCTGTTGTATCAGGAACCCTCTCATAACCGCTTTACTTGCGTCCCAGATTACTCTTTTTTCCACATTGGTGCTCATATTTATCTCAAAATAGTCTCTCAAGGTTTTTTGGGCCTTCTTAAGCACTTCTTCATCTCTGAATAAGGTGTCATTCATCCTCCATCTAAAGGAGCCAGTTGGTGTTAGTTTCATTTCCATCTTAACAGCATTATGGTCGGAGCAGGTTTTTGGGCAGATTTCCACTTTTCTTGACTTTGGTGCCATTCCTCTAGTTACCCATATTTGGTCAATTCTTGTCCATGTCATTTTGGCTTCAGAAAAGAAGGTTCCTTCTTTAACCAAGGGGTTCTTTGTTCTCCAAATATCGACTAAGTCCAAGTTGTCTGTCATCTCAAAAAAAGTTTTCGGTAGTCTACCATCCTTAGTGACTACCTGTCTTTGTGCCTTGTCCATATGTGTAGATACCACTCCATTCATGTCTCCCATCAAAATCACATTATAATCCAAATAGTCCATCAGGGTCTCATGCAACTTTTTTAAAAAATCGGATTTCCCCTCATTTGGTGCGTAAATTCCTACTATCAAAAATTTTTCTCCTTGTGTTTGAATTTCAATTGCCACAAATCTTCCTTGGTTATCTTTAAAGATAAATTTCGGTAATAATCTCTCCTTTGCATAAATCACTACCCCTCTTTTTTTAACCTTGTCCGATGAAATAAACTCCTGACCAAGTCTTTTATTAATCAATAGTTTCCTGTGTAACCTTGTTATATGTGTTTCTTGTAAACAAATCAAGTCCAATTGTTCCTTTTTTAATAAATGAAACACAGATCTCCTTTTCCGAGGGGAGTTCAAACCATTACCCAGCTGCAGCTTCTGGACCACCTTCAACTGCAGACCCACATAGAATGGCTTTCGGTAATCCAACATGGAGGTTACCAGTCCATGGATGACAGTGGTCAGGCTATCTTGGTTCTGGGGGAAAGGCGAGATATGAATAAATACCATCATCAAATGATGAGGTTGAGGACGATATACAGGTGCTTTGGTATCATGGAGAACTATACATCTGTACCACTAAGACTAAGGGCTCACCCGCAATTCCATTTGCCCCATCGCTTTCCTCTGGAGAAACTTGTGGTTTAATGCTGCATTGGAGGAAAAGGCAATTGAGTTTTCTGTGGAGTGCCATTTGTTCTGATTTATCATTGAAGAGTGGGTTTTCTGGGGGAAAGCAGCAAGGCGAAGACACCCCCCCCCCCGACTGTACCTAGAAAGCATGAGACAAGCACGGATAATAAGTGTGGATGAGCCTAAGCTACATTGCTGTCACATCCCTTCTATTCCTTATGCAGAGAATCCATGGCAATATTATCCAGGAAACCTTTAAAAATAATCTTTGGGTTAAATATCAGTATGCTGCACAAAATGGTGCTCGGCACATGTGTGGCTGTTCCAAAAGTCTTACCTTTACGGGTGCTTAACTTTTATGGGTGGTTAAATTGCTCTAATCCTTTTAAGTGAAAAGAGTTTGGCAGGGAGGTGATGGAGGCACACGTATCAAAAACATCAACAGTAAAAAAAAAGAAAGAAAAAGTACAAATACCAGTAGATGTTTATGCCTTTTACTGTATATTAGGCTTTCTAACCTTTTTAGAAAATGGCTATAATTTGAAGACAAAACTGAGTGTTCTTAATGTTACATTAATTACAAGCAGGGCTCTATTTCATTCCATTTTTGGAGACTCATTTTGTGTTTTTGTATAAGAAGTTGCATGTAATGTTGTGGCAATAATGAGCTTAATGTAAATGGAAGCTCTCAGAAGACATAATGTTAGAATTTCAAATAGAAGTGTATCTGAATCTCTCTCTCTCTCACACACACACATCCTGGAATCTCTGCTTGTTGCTTGCCACTAAGTGGCACTATGTTATTTCTATTACACTGTTTAGATCCCATGGAAAATAATACCAGCCAGTCACTGAAGTAAACTTGAGACAATGCAGAGAAAGTTGTAGCTGGACTTCTCTTTGCTTGAAATCTTATAGTCACCAAAGTGTCAACAGCATCACTTTCAAAGTTGCCTTGCAGAAGCTGACAGAAAAATACAAGACAGTTTATTTGCAGTATCAAAACACCTGATCCTTTGATCTTCTCCTTTGTCCTTTCACAGTATTTTATTTTTACGAAATCATCTTTCGAAATCATCTTTCCTATTTCAGTTAGCTGCTCTGTGAATTCTAATGGAGGGAAATTAATTTTCACTGTAGTGTTTAAGAGAGGGGGAATAGGAAAGCTGCTGTGAAATGATAGTTTTAACGACAGAAAATTGCTGGTAAATCTGTGAGTCACTCACTTTTTATAAGCACAACATAAATTGGGAATGGATACTATGTTAGCCTCAAAAGGTCCTATCAATTTTCTTGAGAAAGATTAATTAAAATGGCTATGCAGGAGTAGCCAATTGTAGAATCACATGTGATACTCTCCAGTCATTGTTGGGCTCCAAGTTGCATAGCCAATGGCCAAGGATGGTTGCGCATTAATGTTGTGGCACAAGGGTTAAGGAGCTCGCTACTAAATGAAATCAAGCTGACACCATCTGTAATAAAACAAACCAATAACCACACAGTTAAAAGGCCATATAATGCTAATCAGTCAAATGCCTGGTTGAAGAGGAACATTTTCTCCAGGTGCCTAAATATATGTAAGGAACGCGCCAGGCAAGCCTCCTTGGGGAGAGCATTCCACAAACAGGGAGCCACTGCAGAAAAGGCCTGTTCTCTTGTTGCCATCCTCTGGACTTCTCATGGAGGAGACGCACAAAGAAGGGCCTTAGATGATGATTGCAGGGTCAGGTTATATATGGAGAGAGGCAGTCCTTGATGTATCGTATGGTGGTCCTGAGCCGTTTAAGGCTTTATAGGGCAAAACCAGCATGTCAAATTAGGCCTGGAAACTATGGTAATTGGCAGCCAGCGCAGTAGGGCCAGGATCAGTGATATGCTCAAACCATCTGGTCCCAATGAACAACCTGACCGCCGAATTCTGCACCAGCTGCAGTTTCCGATCCGTCTTAAGAAGCAGCCCTGTGTATAATGTGCTGCAATAATCTAACCTAGAGGTTATCCCTGCCCAGACAGGGTGCAGTTGGGCCACCAGCCAAAGCTGATGGAAGGCACTCTGCACTACTAAGGCCACCTGAGCCTCAAGCGACAGCAAAGGATGCAGAAGTACCCACAAGCTGCATACCTGCTCCTTCAGAAGGAGTGCAACCCCATCAAGAAGTATCACAGACATTACATCAATTGTTATTTTCTAAAAAAATCCAACAAATTTCATCTTGCTTATGCTGTATGAAGGCACTTCATGTTGTAGGCATTATCTTAATCTGTGGCATAGCATGCATTTACCTTGTGGTTTGTATGTGGGCAGAGTTTTGCAGCAAAGAACCTGTATCTTTGGTTTGTTTGTATATCTTGGAGAGCAGACGGCCAGCCTACGATGAGAGATGGAGTGGTACCCATGATTGGTGCAGACTGAGGTCTCTGCACACCTACAGTTCCTCACATTTACAGAGAAACCAAAGCAGCTTAGCAAAGTACTCTAGATTTGCCACATCTAGGATATTACTGCAAGCTTTCTCAGACATTTGAAACCATGCTTGGGTACATGACGCTTTTCTGCACTCCAAGCTTGGCAATTCAAATAAACACTGCTTCTCATATGCTTATCTTCTGCATCTGTGCCATAACCTCTATACATGCCTACATAACCAACAATGACCTACATACATCATCACAAAGGTTTCTGTGTACGCTACAACGAAGACACCTGCATACCGGTGCCCTTTGCTCAAAGACTAGCTTCTTGAGAAACCTGCCTGGTTTCTTCTTCTTCATTTGTTGGTCTCTTTGTTCTTTTCATTGACAAGACCTAAGAAGGAAAAGAGACCAAAATTAATTTTTTGCTCTATGGTGGTTAGTAATGTGAATTGCTCCCAAAACTACTAGGGAAAACTGTATGTTTGCTGCTCAGACAGAGATCATGGCAGTCACTTGAGAAAATTTACTTTATTTGTAAAAGGTCTCCAAAGTAATATGTAATATTCCAGTAGCTGAAAGCAAGAAAAAGTGAGCTTTATCATGTTACATCTTCCTATAAACAACACCACCACCACCACCACCAACAATTTTTTATTTATACCCTGCCCATTTGGCTGGGTTCCCCAGCCGCTCTGGGCGGCTTCCAACAAAATATTAAAATACAATAGTTCTTAGATATTAAAAGTTTCCCTAAACAGGACTGCCTTCAGATGTCTTCTAAAAGTCTGATAGTTGTTTTTTCCTTTGACATCTGGTGGGAGGGTGTTCCACAAGGCAGGCACCACTACCGAGAAGTAAACTATACCTTAGTGTGTGTATGTTTTTAATCCCTACATGTAAAATTTTTGTTGTTTTGATAACACTGTGTACAATCATTTCCATGGTTGGAGCTATGTGCATAACAAAAAAAAAAAAACTGGTAATGGGCACAGAAGGGGCAAAGTGTAGTTCTGAAGGGGTAAGCTTTGTGTCCACATAGTAATGGGGGGGGGGATGGTCTGGTTTGGATTTGAATGTGAAAGTACCTAATTTGTACTTTCTGAAACAATATGCAAAGTACAGCATAGATAGCCTTCAAAATTCAGATTTCTCTGAATCATGTGGTGCAAGATAATAAGGACTAATATGTGGCTATTTGGGGAAAGTGTGCACAGAAATGCATATATTGGTGAAAACATTTTGGGGGAAATGGGTGCCTTCCCAACAAGTACCACCGTGAACAAAAATGTTTTAGAATTTCTCCCTCTTTTCACAATAAAATAAAATCTTGTAATAAATAGGGCCATAGAAATAGAGATGTGTTTATCACGCAGCACCTAGTATAAACAGTTGCAGGAACTGCTCATTCTTCTGGAAAGACTTATCAACCGGAATATAGTTGAGGTGAATTTCAAAGCCCCCAAACATCAGGCAATAGCGAATAAGGGCAATGATTCACTTTTATGGCATAAGTTTTTGTTTATTAGTGGCGTAGGCATGATGCCATCTATTTTTAAATCATTGCATACATATTTTCCATACTCTTTAATATCTTCTCTTTGGGATGAAATTGGCTTTGCCATCTTCACATCAGATGTTTTCTTTGGCTTTTAAAGATGTATTTGTCTTAGACTATTTTATAATGGGAGGATCATTTATCAGATCAGTAGCATAATTTTGACTTTTGCTGAGCTATATAAATAGGATACAGAATACCAGTGAGGAAAATAGCATATCATCCACCCACAAGGTTCAAAGTCTATTGATCAGAATTTTTCAGGTATTACAGTTAAGTGGGGAAATATAAAATACTTTGTTTTCGTTTCTGGAGATACTGCCTGAATCTCAAATGAATGGCTTTGCTTCTGTCTGGCTTATCCTGAGCTTTAGGGATGTTTGCAAGTAGC
Source organism: Podarcis pityusensis (assembly GCF_964106645.2). Taxonomy (NCBI): domain Eukaryota; kingdom Metazoa; phylum Chordata; class Lepidosauria; order Squamata; family Lacertidae; genus Podarcis; species Podarcis pityusensis. Next base: position 39,756,849 of record NC_138037.1, read on the forward strand.
ATTCACCTTCTCCCAGACAAAGAAAAATAGAAATGAAAGTTTTCTTATTTTGAAAAGAATGAAATGAGGCATGCATGCCTCCATTGTGGGTTTTTTTTTGTTTTTTTTTTAAGAACAGAGCCATTCAAAATAAATAAATAAATAAATAAATAAATAAATAAATAAATAAATAAATAAATTTATAGTCCACTTTTCAACACATTTCCCCCACAAAGTGGCTTACAACTGTATCTAAAATTTTAAAAACACCTTACATGCATGCATGCACACGCGCGCGCGCGCACACACACACACACACACAGATACACGTTGTTCAATAAAATTAGAGTAGTGTCATTGAATGATTTTTTTCGTTTCTTTATTCAGCTATTTCTAGACCACGTTTTCATTTTAAAAATGCAGAAAGGTGGAATGCAACATACAAAACTACAGTAAGATTAATCAAACATCAATTAAAACTAGTTGAGAAAAAGAAATTCATGTTCCAAAGCCCTTCTGAGTAACAGCTTTCAGTTGACGTCTACAATTAAGCTGGTGTTATTCCTGCTGAGACTCTAGTGGCAAGGAGTTCCACAGAGCAGGAGCTGTCAAGCTCAAAGCAGAAATTAAGGCAGCGATAAAATCCAAAGAGACATTATCTGCTAAAGGTTGCTGAAAAGAACAGGGCCTACCGTGCTCTCTTAAACATTGCAAGGGATCAAATTTGCACTGCCAAGTTTTCCTTTCTAAACACACTTGTAGCCCACCCCACACACATTTATTCAGAAGTTAAGTCCCACTGCATAAGCAGGCATATGACTTCAACCTTAAAGGAAATAAGACTGTATGGTATGATGGGCAATATCTAAATTATTATTGAATAGTCTCCAGTACATTTAGTTCTTTGTTTGCTCACCCTAGAAAAATACTGTGTTTCCCCTTACAATAACGATGCTTTCTAATGACAATAGGGTGCCATAATTCATGGAGGGGATGCCACTTAGATGCTGTGTGTGTGTATCATACAGCTGCCACCGGATTCCAATAGCACACAATGCTACTGTGCCATGAATTATGGTTTGCCTATGAAACACTTAAACTATATTTAGAGGCGGGGAAACTACCTCTGCTTGCAAAGAAGCAAAGGCAGCGCTAGACTGACCATATTGCACACTGCTTTCCAAGTTGCGAAATAATTCCTTGTGGGACTTCAGAAGTCAGCTTTTGTTTCTTAATTTCGTAATTAGCAGGATCATCTTTAACTTATATAGGTGCCTGAGGTATAGTGCCTCATTGCGTTGGAATCACTCTTAAAGCTTTCTTTGTTCACTGGAAGTTTAATAAGATTTTTTTTTTCCTCCAGAAAGTACTGAGTAATAAAGTTTGGGTCAATCAATTATTCATTTGCTAGCTAAAATTTCAGTTTAACAATCTCTTCTCCTAGGGTTTGGCTGCGTGTATTCCTAAAGCTGCAAATAGGAAAATAGGTGAATGGGGTAACTAAAAAATATAGTAGGCAAGGATGACTAAATATCTTTATTATATTGCATCTGTAGAAAGAGATCATAATACTGCTTGTGATAAATAGGACTGTGGAAGTGGATACTGCATTCTTTACATTGGCTTCATACAAAAGTACAAAGGATATCGTCAAAGATAGAAATAAAATACAGTGGTACCTCGGGTTACATATGCTTCAGGTTGCATACACTTCAGGTTACAGACTCCACTAACTCCACTAACCTCGGGTAAAGAACTTTGCTTCAGGATGAGAACAGAAATCGTGTTCGGCGGCACAGCAGCAGCAGGAGGCCCCATTAGCTAAAGTGGTGCTTCAGGTTAAGAACAGTTTCAGGTTAAGAACGGACCTCCAGAACGGATGAAGTACGTAACCAGAGGTACCACTGTATCACACATGCACATTTTATAAACATCTGGTCTCTGCAGTAACCTCACTATTAGCTTAACACTTGAATTCACTTTAACATGGTTGCCTAAAGAGATGATTAAGCAGTTGGGGGGCTGGCCCACAGATAACTGAGGGCCCCAGAGATTCAGGAAGGCCCCCGTCATCAACCAAGTCTGACTATGCCACCACTGATCACCCTCCTTGCTGGGTTTCTGAACAGCCATTTTAGCAGTGCATGAGTGATTGTACTTTTCGATGGGAGCAAAACATGGCTTACACCTGCCATTTCACCTGCTTAACACAAGTCTAGTGAATGGATGTACATCCCTGTAAAATATTCTGCAGTCATGTCAATGAGCAGCTCGGTGAAAAGCAAGGGGAGATGATTCATCCCAACTCCTGCAAAGCTGATCAGTAAGATAACAGGTTGTTCAACAGCGCTGGCTGCTGGCTGGATGTATGGAATTGCTTAGGCGGAGGTTATCTTATGTGCACCTTTGGCCCCAGATGAATTAGGCTCTGCATGTATATGTGCATTGCTGGCCAAATGAGATGTCTTCAGTGCTTGTGTGCAAAAATGGGCAAAACAAAACCAAAAAAAGCTCAACAACCTTGGCCAAAAACAACAACAACAACAAACTCAACAACTATTGCCACCGAAATTGTTGAACTTTTGGGGGGCAAACCTACCCCCAAAATAGTGGTTTTAAGCTTTTTGAGCTGTTTCTGCTGCTTTTCCCATCGCATTGCCATACATTGACAATTCAGCAAAGAATTTCCTCTCACGCCATTTTTACACCCGAAAATGACATGTCAGGAATTTTCCTGACATATGGCAAGCTTAAAATAGGTAATTACTTGGAGAAAGCCTGGTGCTCACTGGGAATTTGAAGAAACAACAATAAAGTGGTTTTTTCATGGATAGTACAATTTGTGAGTTTTGGTGCTGTACACACACACACACACACAAGCAAGCAAACAAACAAACACATACCAACCTGGGGCTCCGACCTAATTTGGGTAGCTCCTGACCCAGCCCTGAATCACCTTAGTGGGAGCTAATGTTTTATACGGGTTTATTTGATCCACCATGTTGATTCAAAATGGTGCCAGACTTTCAAATGTAGATGAAGACTGCTGCCTGCACCTCAGGAACCCTTGTGCTGAGCTTGGCAACAATATCTTAAGAGGCATCCAAATCAGCTCAGATTGTACTTGTCATGCCCCCTTCCCCCAAAAACTTTTCTGAGTGCCACATTGATTCAAAACAGCGACTGGTTTCCTAACATTGATGGAAACTGCTGCTCCTACCTCAGAAACCCTCGTGCTGGGTTTGAAATAGGCACAGTTTGGACCCAACATACCCAAAATTGAAGAAAGGCACACCGAAGTCATATTTTGTACCACCATCGTGATTCAAATAGTGGTCCAACATCAATGAAAACTGCCGCCCCCCCCACCTCAAGAACCCTCTTGCCGAGTTGGGCGACAATGCATGGACTTAAGAGGTGTCCGAATGCACGGAGAACAAACAGACAAGCCATTCTGCAAAATATAGTTAGTACAGTATGATGTGACGGTTCCAAAAACTGGGATTTGGGACCCCATACTTTTCAGTACTGTCCTATTTATAATTCTGCTCTGCTCTGCATTTACTAATCAAATTATTTAGACTCCAGATCTTCAACCATATGTGAAATCAAATATCATCTTCACAATTCCATGATTTTTTTAGAGCACAATTCTCAGTTTATTCTTTTTTTATACCAAGACTTAACGATCCTCCTTTGGATACTTCAATATTTCTGTTTTGTTATCAAACGTAACCTTTAATTTGGCTCAATATTGTACATAGGGGTTTTCTTGTGCTAAATAGATGGTTAATTCCTCCTTCCCAAGTATCCTGAGTATTTGCAGCTGGTTTCAGTATCCATATTTTTCAGAAATTAATTATTATTGCCCAAGGTCTTTTGCATTCTTTTGGTTTTAATTGCTGTGAGTGATGAACTCTTCTGGGCCTGATTATCATTTACACTAAGGCCCCTCTATACCACTTTGGTAGTTTAAAGAAGCCTTTTGGTGGGTGTAAATTACATTTAAGACCACTCTAAGACCCCTTCATGCACACAGACAGATGCAAATGAACCGTATTGTAAATGAGAATATATTTTTTTTTACTTCAGCATGATATTGTGAGCGACTGTATAATCCATGAGAAAAAGCAAGCACAAGAAGGTTCTGTTCTGCCAAGATTTATGGCAGGAATTCTTAAGGAAAGTCTTACGAGGTAACTTTTAGGACTACCAGTTTCAAAAACAGACCGCTTGGTATGCAAAAAGCAGTAAAGGACATGACAACCTTTTGAGATAAAAATGGCCACAATTTTATTGATTACAAATGTAAGAAGGCTTTGATTTAGACATCTTTCCTGGGTGTATTTCCTGGATTTAATGTTTGATGTATTACAGTATTTTAATATTATTTTGGAAGCCGCCCAGAGTGGCTGGGGAAACCCAGCCAGATGGACGGGGTATAAATAATAAATTATTATTATTATTAGCCAATCTGGTTGCTGGCTGATAACTTTGTCAGGGTCATTCCTGAACTAAGGATCCCCATTTGATGCACATCAAATACGGGCAAACCCTCCGGGACACAGGAGCCAACTCCTAGGGGGTGTGGGGGCTTCACCCCCCCAGTAAAATATTTGAGGGGGCTGAGGCCCCCCCAGTTGATGGGCATTGCCATTCAAATGGTGTGCCGTCACCATGTCATGTGATCGATTATGCGGGGCAGGGCTTACCTGCCCACCCAATATTTTATTCAAGTTGGCACCCCTACTCCAGGATGCCAATTGGAGGGTTATATGGCCCACCATCAGGGCATACGGACAGAACCTTCCCCATAGGACCTCTTTACCAGGGTACCCTGAAACTTTCATCCAGAGGAGAGGGGATTTTGGCTGCTTAGGAGGAAGAGCAGGACTGGGATTCCTTTTAATAGGCTTCACAATCCTTTCTTCTTGCATAGGGGTACTAATTACAATCATACAAAAGGACCCAGGCCTCTGAAATGGTCTCCCGCCTCAACAAGATGGCGCTCCCGCCAAGGCAAAATGGCGCTCCTGCCAAAAACTAGTCAGGAATGAACCTGTCCCTGCGACCTAAAATGGCGGCCAGAATGAAACAGGGTTTCCCCCCACACACCCTTAACAAATACCCGACTAGGCTAAAGCAAATGGGGGCACAATCAAGGCAAGGAGAGGGAACTCTTGCTGCAGTGAAACCAATAAAGGACTTAACAAGCACTAATAGAGTGACATTCGCAATTGCCCAAAGTCGCGTATTAAGCACAAGGCTGCCGTCGCAGCCAAAACACCAGCCACCACAATGTGAGGGAGTGATAAACAGGCAGCGGCAAGCTCCACAACTGGATCACCCAGGAGCTGGAGCCCCAGAGGGGCAAAGCCCCGCTAGAAGGAAAGGGGAAGCGGACAACTCAAAAAGGAACAATAAAAGGCAATAACGAAAAGGGGGAATGAAAAACGGAAAGAAATCACCGAGACAATCCATTGAAGGTAGGTCTCTCGGCTGCACGGAGGACACGCTGTTAGCTTGTTCCGAATGCACAAGCCAAAAGAGGAAGCTCTGGGTCACGTGCATGGGTATAAATAGGTCCCTCGATCTGTTTGGACTGCACCCCATTGGCCAGATTGAACCCAACATCGAGGGACCTACCAACTGGGTGTTGTGGCAAACCAATCCAACCCACCCACAACACAGGAGGTCAGTCTCCAGGTCTCACCGCAACACATGCCCGCTTTTAGGGAGGACACGATTTATTATCATTACTAGTTACTGAGAAAGAGTTGTGCCCCAGCAGTGGTTAAATTCCGAGCAAAGAGCTAGCAATGAGAGCATTCTCGTGATCTTGACTAAACTTTCAAGGCTCATGGGCTACTTTTATGCCCTGATGCAGTGACAAATAGATTTGATTTGATTTGAAATGATAAAGCTCATAAATGTATGTAAAGTCTAATAAAAAGGATAAAGTTGTTGCCATTATCATTAAAAGTAGATTTTGGAGACTTGGCTGAACTTATTGCTTTTGACAGCCCGTAGGATATTTATATCTTCACTGAACTTTCTATACCAATTGTTTATCACTAACCTATTTACTCTTTGTGGTATAGCTGGATTTTGACTCCCTTGATTGTTCATAAGGGAAGAAGAAGATGGCGTTATATTTAATATTCATTACTCCTGTGAGTATGAGTGGGGGGCAAAATAGATGCTTCCCAAGATGTATTCTGCTCATATCACATTATTTTAATTTACCTTTATCTCCTTAACTCTGTATTTATTTGTTTTTATTAAAAACATAAAATAAGGTGCCTTCCCTTCAACAATTCAACTAAAATGTTTAAAATACAAATGACAGGAAACAGGGATTCAAATATGAGAAGATGCTTTTCTGGGTGATGAGCTTAAGATATGCTAACGTACCCAGTACATTTTTCCAGTTGCCATTGATTCTAGTGCATGTCCTTAAACAGTAATAAGAAGAGGATGCGGAAGGCAATCTGGACTTGAAGTCGGAATGAAGCATGCCAAACATGAACGGGAGATAGCAGATAGCAGTACAAACCCAGGGAATTTCAGCAGGACTGGTATAGGTCATAGCTTGTGTGTGTGGCCTGAGGGACAGATAGAGCAGCCTGCAGGGATGCATCTCCCTCTCAGACCTTAGATTCCCAACCCCTAAATTACAGCATTCCATTCTTCCTCTATGACCCCTCTCACTTCTGAAAGTGTACACTGGCTTGGTTGCCAATGGTGAAGAGGACTATGTGGTTGCTAGTGGGTTTGCTGACTTGGGGGGTGGGAGACAAGCTAAATTTCTCCTCAGCACACCTTGAAATGTGTCTGTGAGCAATGAAATGGCAGCATGTGCTACTGGGCTTTGAGAATAGGCGTGGGGCAGATGGATGCAATGCTTCCTAAATCTCCCTAAGCATCCATTATCTTGCATGGGCAAGGGATTCTGGGAGGCAACACTCCCCTCCCCCAAACTACTCAGATTGCAGAGCAGTCCTTTCCCAACCCTGCCTGGAGAATAATAATAATAATAATAATAATAATAATAATAATAATAATATTTTATTTCTATCCCGCCCTCCCCAGCTAAAGCTGGGCTCAGAGCGGCTAACAACAGTAAAAGTAATAGTTTACATAAAATCTCAATCAATTAATTGAAATACATTCTAAAATCAATTCATTCTAAAATCAATTCAGAATCAAATTAATGGCAACCATTGGGCTAGAGTTCTATGAGGATTAGCAAAGGAGGGGGTCAGACTGTGCCTTGGCCAAAGGCCTGGTGGAACAGCTCTGTCTTGCAGGCCCTGCGGAAAGATGTCAAGTACCGCAGGGCCCTAGTCTCTTGTGGCAGAGCGTTCCACCAGTTCGGGGCCAAAGCTGAAAAAACCCTGGCTCTGGTTGAGGCCAGGCTAATCTCCCTGTGGCCCAGGACCTCCAAGATGTTTTTGTTTGAACACTGTAAGGTCCTCTGTGGGACATACCAAGAGAGGTGGTCCCATAGGTACAAGGGTCCTAGGCTGTGTAGGGCTTTAAAGGTTAATACCAGCACCTTAAACCTGATCCTGTATTCCACCGGGAGCCAGTGCAGCTGGTATAGCACCAAGTGAATGTGATCCTGGTGAGAAGTGAGGGGCTGAGTCTGGGACCTTCTGCATGTAAAGCAGGGTAGGGACTGAATATCAGAAACAACATAGGGTTGGAGGACCTGGAGCTGGCATTGCCAAGCAGTGATCAACTGACCAGTTTGCCATCCTCATCACCAGTCAAGTCACCCGGCAGCACCCAGGTAGGTACATAACACCACTGGCAGGCCAGGGCCAATTTTGTGTGAAAGCTGGCAGAATATTATGCGGAAGTGTTTATATTGGATTGTTCAGTGATTTATCATTTATTCAGCAAATCTTTGCAGTGGATGTCTTTAGTGTTTTATCACTCGCTCTCATCACCAAGGAGAGGCAATAATTCACGGTTTACATGCCTAGTCACAACTCACTTGGCACAGCACAGATTGGGTGGCTAAAAGAATATTAAGTGTGAGGGCACTGAGGGATTGTACGTAATATGCCTTCCATGTAGATCTATACCTGTTAAAACAAGCAGGGATCGTTGGCTCCTGCTTCCGTGGCCTTTTATTTGTAGGTTTCCAGGGTGTACCTATCACTTGAATGAACTTAAAGGCACAGCGTCATTAAGAGAGACTTTGCCGGAGACCATCTTGTTGCAGTATAATGAAACAGTTTGCAGCACATTCCCCAAACTATTATCATTCAAAATTATGTGCAAGCAGAAATGTGGCAATAAAGATGGTATTAAGGAAACATTGGGGACCACTGTAATACTTTTAGGATCATAGGAAAGCTGCCTTATCCCAAGCCAGGCTGTTGGTCCATGTAGCTCGCTATTGTCTGTCTAAGGTGACCACTTATAAATCACCAGAAAAGAGGGCAAAAGAAGACACAGATTTGCATGGAATTTGCACACATTTATTTGTATAGATGCACATAAATCATGACTTGAACATTGCTATTAACACACATGTCGACCTCGACCACATTACAAGAATAAGTAACCCCATGCCCTCCAAATTTCTAAAGACATTTCAAAGCACCTTGTGAATGAGGCAGACAAGAGGAAGCATCTTTCACAAGGAAAGAAAAGTTTTGCAGAACTGGAGGAGAGCTTTTAGCACAGCGCTAGAATGCAATAATCACTGCTGCTGCTCTTATTTCCAATTCCTGATCAAAGGGGTAGGAATGACTGCAAGGCTTCCAAGGCTGAGCAGTGCTATACATGTTCAGTGAACTGAAATTTTATTGCACTCCTGGTGGGTGGTTGTTGGTTTTTGTGTGTGTATACTCCCTTGTTATTGTGTATGAAAGGCGGCATAGATATAATTTAAGAAATAAACTGTGGTAATTGAATCAGACAGAAAGAGTCTATGTGTGTGTTGCAGAACCAGAAAGATCAATTGACAGTGTGAATAATAACCTCAGGTTCCAGGCCTTGATGTGCAGCAATGGTATTGTTATGAGTTTGTAGGTGACAGAGTTTGTGGCAGATGAAACTGATGGAGTATGCGGAAATGACAAAACTGACGTGGAAGATCCGAAACCAGGAAGATCAAGTATTTTCTAAAGACTGGAGTAAATTTGTAATTTACTTAAAAGACCACTGTAAACAGTTAAAATCTTTGGCAGGAATGTAAAGCCACTTGTAATGTGGAATTGTTTTAATGGTAATTATGGTTATGTAATAGCTAAAAAAGGGTAAAAGATGCAGTAAATTTAATCTTAAAGATGGAACCCGTGGAGGGAGCGAAGGAGGTTGAAGGGTTCGAAAGAACTCTGTGTTTTAATGTTTGAAATCACTATGTTTTATATGTATATTTCCCCCCAAAAAAACTTTATAAAAAAGTTATAAAAATAAGAATAAAAAAGATTCTGTGCCAGCCGACAAATGGGTGAAGCCCCTCTCTGAGTTCAGAGTTAGGTGGAATAACAAAGGGTAGTAGTAGAGGTATAGGATTACACTTTTACTGAAATGTGACGTAGATGAAAAGTTTCACTCTGTTAAACAAGGCAAGCTGGGGGTGGGTGGGTGTCAGAGCACCATGTTGGCTGGCAGTTTGAATCAAAAGACTGTGGCCATGGGAGTGTAATGCTAGAAGCTGCTCCATCATAGGCTCAGGTTGTATGTATATGATAAATAAACCATATACAGTGATACCTCGGGTTAAGAACTTAATTCGTTCTGGAGGTCTGTTCTTAACCTGAAACTGTTCTTAACCTGAGGTACCACTTTAGCTAATGGCGCCTCCCACTGCCACTGCGCCGCCGCCTCGCAATTTCTGTTCTCATCCTGAAGCAAATTTCTTAACCCAAGGTACTATTTCTGGTTTAGTGGAATCTGTAATCTGAAGCGTCTGTAACCTGAGGTACCACTGTATCAGAGAGACACCACTGTCTCCACTGTTCCTCATTGCCAAAGGAAACATGAACCCTGGGTAAGTGTCTGGACCTCTAGAGTCTCGCACTGTTGTGGAGATTGTGGTGGCATGTAAAAATATATTCTCAAACCAAGTCTGGGAATGTCTGGTCCTTCATAGGCTGTTGGACTACAATTACTGTCATCCCTGACCATTGACCATGCTGGCTGGAGCTGATTGGCAGATTCCAAAACTCTGGGAAAGCCGCAAGTTTCACATCCCTAGGCTAGAAGTTTCTAGGCAGTGCCAACTCTTCCTGTCATACTCTTGTAAGGCTAGACCATGGAGTCTCAAAAGCTGGCCCATTAGTCCAGGTTTTGCAGGGGTCATTGGCATCTCTAGCAGAAACATTTTGATGGCAAAGATGCTTAAGGAAATAGGAAGAATGCAACACTGACTGTATCTGTAATTTCCTAACCCTTCTTTACATTAGTATAATTGGCTTAGTGATAAGTACTTCATTGATTATATGTCTTTGCAGATTGCTCCTAGAAACAATGCTATAGACTTCATAAAAGCTACTTCAGCAAACAATAGATTATACTCCAGTAGTCTGAGAACATCTGTGTGTTAGGACATTTATGTCTTGCCTCCCCCCCCCCATTGGGGGCTCTTAGCAAGTTTTCCATCCAGACACTGACCAGCACTTGGACTCACTGAGCTTCTGCATATTGGCTCTCTCAGACAATACCCTGGGAGTAGAACAGAAATTTGATGAAAATTTGTGCTCCCTTAATCATATTGTAACTATGCTCCCCTTATAGCTTTGCATGGGTATCGGTGAAGGCAGAAATTCTCTGCTGTGCCACAATGACCACAATATACTGAATGATAGAGCCAGATTGAATGTGGTAATAAATCTGAAGCAAAATGAAGATGAAATGGATCTATGTAACTACAAATCCATAAGCTTTTGATTCATATGATGAACACTAGTGGTAAAGTACTTCAAACAGCTCATTAAAACGTAAAATTAATCATCTTCTATGACCACCATAGTGCTACTTAGGTCTTTTAAACAGGTAACACTTGGGGGTGATGCTTTAGAGTTTTCTCCATTAACCTCCATAACTATTTTTAAAAGGTTCCTATCCAGTTTGATATTGACACTGAGTTAGGGTATAAACTGCTTTGCTCAAGAACAGCCTTTTTCAAATTCTATTTAAAGGCAGGGTTGGACCACCACATTTTGGTCTGTGGATCGCCAGGGATCCAGATGCTGATTTAACACACTGCAACAAATCTCTCTGAAGCATTTGCAATAGCATGCTGGATTGGCACCTGGGCATGTGGTGGAGAGCTTTGGTGACTGCTTCACTTCCTTGACATTGAATCTAAATTGATTAAGGGCTGCTGTCTGTGCCCCAAATATTCTTGTAATAAGGTTGGAGAATCTGTGAGCAAAGGCTTTGTCTGTACTCTTAAGTATGAAGAGGAAGGCTCTGTTTCTGCTTCAACTGCTGCCAGTGGAACAAATTCTATTCCAATTCTATCGTAAGGGTGTTCTTCGAGTGCTGGTTCTCAGGTAGACAAAACAGCACCATTCATGCACAAGAAGAAGGTTACCACCAGCAGACTGAGTTGCATTCTCAACCAAAGACCTGGGTGCAACAACACTCTCCCATCCTGCTGATCCTAGCAACTGATATTTAAAAGCATACAGCCTCTGGCTGTGGAAGCAGAGCAGAGCCATTGTGGCTAGGAGCCACGAATAGCCTTTCCCTCCATGAATGTGTCTAATCCTCTTTTAGAGCCACATACCTTAGTGGCTATCGCTGCCTCCTATGGGAGTGAATTCTACAGTTTGACGATGTGCTTTGTGAAGTACTTCCATTTTGCCTATCCTCCAACATTCAGCTTCCTTGGATGTCCATGAGTTCTGGGGTTATGAGAGAAGGGAGAAAAACATTTCTCTATCCACTTTGGGACGCTGGTGGCGCTTTGGTCTAAACCACTGAGCCTCTTGGGCTTGCCGATCAGAAGATTGGTGGTTCAAATCCCCTTGCTCTGTCCCAGCTCCTGCCAACCTAGCAGTTTGAAAGCACACCAGTGCAAGTAGATAAATAGGTACCGCTGCTGTTTGAAGGTAAATGGCGTTTCCGTGCACTCTGGTTTCTGTCATGGTGTTCCATTGCACCAGAAGTGGTTTAGTCATGCTGGCCACATGACCCAGAAAGCTGTCTGTCAACAAACACCAGCTCCCTCAGCCTGGAAGCAAGATGAGTGCCACAACCCCATAGTCGCCTTTGACTTGACTTAACCGTCCAGGGTCCTTTATCTCTCTCTTTTTTTTTTTACCTACCCACTTTCTCCATGCTATACATCATTTTATAGACTTCTATCAAGATGCCTCTTACTTACCTTTTTCTCTAAACAAAGAGAAGCCTGAATGTTGTAACCCTTTCATCATAGGGGAGTTGCTGCATCCATTTAGTCATTTTGCTTGCTTGCTCTTTCCTGAGCCTTTTCTCTGTAATATCATCTTTTCCCCACCTTGTTCCAATTTTTTTTTTGGGTGGGGGTAGGTAGGTGCTGTGCTATTAATTCTAGAGAAAAATGTGCCAGAACTCACCACAAACGCCTCCCTTGGTGCCCAGCTGAGAGGTGCCGGAATTGAGTTCTGGTGAATTCTGGCTGGGGAAAAGGCCCTGGGTAGGTCAAAGGTGGGAGAGGCACATCGTGAGGCAGAAAGTCCAGTAGCTCAATCATCTGAAAGGCCCTCTGATTATTTAAAGAAATATATACTTCCTTGTGCGAAGATCCGGAGACTCTAGAAATCTTCGGATCATGCCATACTTCAATCATCAGGCATTAGCATCACGAACTATTTCTGAGATAAAGCTTGATGGGTTAAGTGTCTTTTATTTATTTTTAATAAAAAGGGGGGGGGGGAACGGTAACAGAATTGAGCGAAATCCTCTTTACTTAATGTGGACCCCTGCCTTTGGCATGCAAGTCCTCTGTGTCCAAAGATAATTAGCACTTTATAATGCTAATTATTATAATTGTGTCTGAGAAAAAAAAATCATTAGGGGGTATGTCTGTTCAATCATTTTCAATTGCTCCTTCTATTCAAGAATAAAGTCATTTTTCGATTAACTAGCTCTTGGAGCTCAAAGCTCAGAAGCATAGTTACAGAAAACCCTTTGATTGTTTATTTCCTCATTTGCAGGATCCCATAAGCTCCTCCAAGTGCCCATGAAGATGAATAAAACTATATGACTATATGCAATACATTCAGGCATCAGGATGCTGATTATTCTTTTATCACTTCACTTGCCACACAATCTATCCTATGCCATAGTACTTAAATTATACCTTCTAATAAATTTATTTCCCTGCATTTAGTGAAAATACTTCAGCTTGGGAATAGACAACGTGCAGGGTCACTAGCAAGTCAACCAGCAATAAACATGGACTCTCAGGAATTCTTAAGGTGTTTCTTGCTGCAGATTGTGTCTTTTGATCTGATATACATTTGCCCCCAAGGTAGTGAATTTTACATTCAAGACAGTGACATGCTTGCAATATTTCTAAATCTTTGTGCGTTTTTTCATATCAATGTGAAGCCAGAGCAGAGTGAGGGCAGGAGCAGGGAGCAATGCTTCCTGCCCTTACTCTGGAGTCCTTTGCATCAGAAGCATTGAAGAAAAAATAGTGTTCGGCAGCAATGGGGACTCTGAATGCTGCTTGTTCGAAAGTGGGATAGAACCGTTTGCCCCTGTTTCTACCGACGCAACAGTTGCTGAAATGGTTCTCACCCTGTGAGCAAGGCGGCAAACTTTGTATCTGAACATATTTTGCTTGGATGCAAAGAAAGCTACCTTATACCACATCAGAAAATTGGTCTCTCTGGCCCAAAACTAGAGCATCTACAGTGGTACCTCGTGTTAAGTACTTAATTCGCTCTGGAGGTCCGTTCTTAACCTGAAACTGTTCTTAACCTGAAGCACCACTTTAGCTAATGGGGCCTCCTGCTGCTGCCGTGCTGCCGGAGCCCGATTTCTGTTCTTATCCTGAACAAAGTTCTTAACCTGAAGCACTATTTCTGGGTTAGCAGAGTGTGTAACCTGAAGCGTATGTAACCTGAGGTACCACTGTACTCAGATTGGCAGCAGCTCACCTGGATCTCAGGCAAGAGACCTTCCACATCAACAGTTGATCTTTTTTTAAACAAATCTGGAGGTGTCAAGGATTAAACCTGAGACCTCCGGCATGCTCAACATGCGCCCTACTACTCAGCTGCCATCCCTTCCCCCAAGACAATAGTAGGATGAGTGTGCAGATCCTGACAATGATGTTGCTAACATACCATTTTCAACTGTCTTAATAAAAGCTATCATCTGTCTTCAGCCTCAGGATGAACTGCTGAATTTTATTACAAGGGCTAGTGATGAATCATATTTTCAGGATTAACTTATCCTATCTGATATATTGCAAAGTACCCGTTTTGCACGAAACGCGGTTGCTCAGAAGAGTAGCAAAAGCACTCCCTCTATATTGATTCCGAGACATCTCTCTGAGGAGTTTCTCTCCCTCCCAGACACAGGCACACTAAACAAATGCAGGTGCGTAGAAGCAGCTTCAGCGAAACTCCTGTGACTTTGATTACCTTTCCTACTTGAGTCGAGCCATTTACAGAACTCTAGAGGCTGCCCCTATTAATAAAGGGAAAAGTTATTAAAGAGGAAAACATTGTCCTCCCAAGGTTGTGGAGAAGGAAGATCCTCCACGATAAGATCTCCAGGCGAAAATTAGCCCTTCACATGTAATTTGACATCTTAAAAGGAAAATCTTCCCAGGAGGAAGCAAGCTCCCTGTTAAAGAGATTGAAACAGAAAGACTTCAGTGAGTCAGGAGACAACGGGCATTTTCTATGACTGGGAACTGGATTTCCCCCAGCCTCAGAGCAAAAGTGAAGGAAAAACCAGGCATACAAATTTTTAGAAACCTTTCCTTCCATGAATATATTTGAACAAAGGAAAGCAACTGCCTGAAAATACTTTACATATTTGGCATTATTACAATAATAAGCTGGACGTGTTGAAATAAAAGCCTTTTAAAGGGCCTACAAAAAACAACACCCGTTTTGAAACGCCTGTTTTCACAGAAGAAATGGCAAGAATGTGCTCCAGGGTTTCACAAAAGACTATTTGCACCCCCTGAACTTATCCTGCAGGTCAGGTGGTTCTCCAGATGTTGAGGTTATCAATCCCAGGGCTCACCATACCATTAGCTAGAGTGAAGCAGCTATCTTGGGCAACAGAGGTTGCAGGTAGTGTGTATAGGGTGGGGCAGGGAATAAGGTCTTAAGAGGCAACTGAACTGCCCATGTCACATGGCCTGTCCTGTACCCCCTAAACCAGTGATGGCCAAACTTGGCCCTCCAGCTGTTTTGGGACTACAACTCCCATCATCCCTAGCTAACAGGACTAGTGGTCAGGGATGATGGGAACTGTAGTCCCAAAACAGCTGGAGGGCCAAGTTTGGCCATCACTGCCCTAATCTTCTGCTCTCAAATGTACGGACCCCTTGCCAATGTTACAGTAGAATTCAACTGCTGCCTAGTCTTCTTCTGGGTTTGGAATGGGAGTGGAGTGGAGCGCCATCTTGTCCTTAGCCTCAGTCAACAAAGTGTCTTGGGTTGGTCATGCCCAGATAGCATGGTGAGTGGTTTTAGAATCATAGAACGATTGAATTGTAGAGCTGGAAGGGATTCCAAGGGATTCATCTAGTCTGACCCCCTCTAATGCAAGAATCTCACCTAAAGCATCCATGACAGATGGCCGTCCAACTTCTGCTTAAAAACCCCCAAAGAAGGAGAGTCCACAATGTCCTGTTGGAGACTGTTCTACTGTTGAACAGCTCTTACTGTCAGAAAGTACTTCCTGGTGTTTAGTTGGAATCTCCTTTCTTGTAACTTGAAGCCATTGGTTCGAGTCCTGCCCTCCAGAGCAGGAGAAAACAAGCTTGCTTCTGCTTCCATGGGACAGTCTTTGATATATCTGAAAATGACTATCATATCTCCTCCCATGGATGATAGTTGTAGTCTAACCCATCTACCATCACCTCTGCTAGAAATACATTACTTCCTGTCAGGATAAAACAGTACATGCTACTGGCAATCTGTGATCAGATCTTCTGATGTGGTACTTTCAAGCAGCTCTGGGTGATGGTAGGGATGGTGGAGAAACTGAGCACACGTAAACCCAAATATGTTAAATTCACACTTTCTAAGACAATTTGAGAACCATAACGCAGCCATCATTCGCAATCTGCGTTAATCCAAACTTTGGTGTGCAGCCATCAAACCAAGGAATGTTTTCAGAAAATGCATATATTGGGGGATAGTAGTGTTAGAGAAAATAACATACAAAACACATTATTTATTTCATAAAATTTATATACCGCTTGGTTGTAGGGGGAAGAAACCTCAAAGTGGTTTATGAGGAGCAATTGTTTGCAGAAATGTGTACATTAGTCAAAACTGCATATGAAAATGTGTTTATCAGGAAAAACTCAAACCGTAGAAATTTTGTGATGACTTCTATAAAAGAAGAAAACTTGCAAATGGCTGCCGAAATGTGGGTAATGAATTTAAGGTTGCAAAAATGAGAAATCGAGACAACTGAAATGGATAGATCCCTCCACCCCTAGTGAGCGGGGTCCAAACTAGGTCATTGCGCTGGGGAAAGGGCTGTTACAATATGCCATTTTTAAAAACACTAAGTCAGCCCCCATATTCTTAGTGACTTGCTTCAGGCTGACAGTGACATAAGATGACTCTATCCAAAATAGTTGCATGTGGGAAGGGGAGGGATGACTTCCCTCCAGTATTATATGGCACTGCAGGAGGAGGTCTTGGTTGAGAAAATATGTGCACTAGTCCCTTCCCCACTCCTGAAGGTCTCACTCCTGACCCCTGAGTATACAACAAAGACCATGTTGCAGGCTGGGAGGGATTAAACTTCTTAAATTTCTTCTTAAACTTCACTGCAGAACCCACTTGTGTTCAATTAATAGTTGTGAAAGTGGAGAGCCTAGTCATAATGTATTGTTTTAATATCTTTTTTAAAAAATCGCTTTTAAAAATTCATCTGCTGTTTTTAAAGATTAGCTGAGATGAGCTTAATCTTTTGGCTTGAATGGGTGTAGGGTCCTAGATGTCAGTGCTAATGTGAAGTTTGCTAGCTCTTCATATCCTTAGGCCAAGTGCCCCGTAATTAATAAATCTGCTAATTGTGTCATGCCACCATATCTCAGTTTTCACCCGCAATTTCATCTGAGAACTGCTTAAGGAAATTCTCCATGCCGTAAAGATGCCATGTGTTTGTGAGATGCTCTCCTGGGTTTAAAACTGAAGGCCACCCAAGACTTCCTCCTCTTCCACAGTGACCTACGTAGGAAGTGACACAAGATGTGCAACAATTTAATTAGCAAAATGCTGGCTTTTGGGTTAATAATATAAATCTCTTCTGTCCTTCCAAATTCATATAAATATATCTCTTCGAAACTGTAGCTCCATATGGCAATTAGAAATAGTTGTCACATTTCTTCTTAGCTAGTCTCTGGGTTCTCCTACCCCCCTGCCACCAACAGCAAAACCATCCACTTCACAATATTAGGGAGCCAATACATTAGCCATGGTTCAGATAGTGTGCAGCAAGGGGGATAAATTAAAAACACCGTGGAAAATGGGAGGGGAAGTTGGAACCCCCCCCCCAAGAAAAATGTATTATGTTTTGGAGTGTATATGTGATTTTTAAAAAAATAAAATAAAATATCACACACACACGTTAGCCATTGTCATCAATTTATCTCCATCATTATCAGTGGCATCAGTTCTGCAGAACTTGCACAGGAAGGATACACCAGGTTTTAACTCACTTTCCTTTGCAAAAAATTCAGGCTGAGAAAATGATGTCCAAGGTTAACCTCCAGGAAACTCTAATGATGTTGGTGTGGTTTCAGTTTCCTTGTCAGTGCCGCGCATGACAGCCTCATGAAATAACAGTTGCATTTGGACAGAACACTGCTGTATGAACAGCTTTGGGGTTTTGCATCTCTCCCTCCACTCCCCTCGTCTTTTGTGAAGCATCCGCTTCCATCTTCAACTAACTGCAGTTTGTCATTTCATCCAAACCAGGGGAAACTCTAGATAGTGTCACAACAGTCGGGTGCCTTCTCATCTCCCTGAAAGACTCCTGAGGGTTCCAGGCACTCTCCCAGGGTCTGTGTTCCTTTGGAGAATTAAGACTCGGTGGAGACTGCTGTAGCTTTAAGCAGTGCTTTTTTCTGGGAGTATGCAGGGGTACACATACCCTTAAACATTTTGTGAATCTAATGGGAGAAGAAACTAAAAATGTTAAATTTTTTAGTTTCTTCTCTAGCACAGTGAATTGTCAGTTCCGTTGCTACCGATGGCGGCCTCATTTCCTGTCATGATGTTTCCTGAGTCTCAGACGGAAGTGAGCATTTAATGTGTGAAGTAGGAGTTGGATTGCTCAGTGATTGGTCAGTTTCGTTTTTACCACCTCCAATGGCGGCTTCTTTCCTTCCCTGGTGTGTCCTGAGTCTCAGACTGAAGCATGTTCTTTGTACTTTTGTCCATTTACTGTCTTTATTTCCCCCGATTTGAACTTGAGTCAAAATGAGACTACTCCTAAACTTTTTTTTTTTTTAAGAAAAAAAAGCACTGGCTTCTTTAAGAAATGGTTTATTCACCTATTTACACCTGCAGTGCATGGAAGAAGTCCAGATCTTACAGCATGGTTATTTCAAGAGGGTCTCATCCTCCACAGTAATGCAGCCAGCATTCAGCCAGCCAGCCAAGATGGATCCTAGTCCTTCCTCCTCCTTTCCCCCAAACACCTTGCTCAAAGACTCCCTTTTCCTGTCACCAAAAACACACACTCCATCTCCCTGATTCCTCTCAGGTTGCCTATCAGTACCTTTTGCAATGTTAACAGATTTGCTCTTCACAAGTTTGCATCAGCCAGCCTAGGGATTCCCTGTCTGGCCCAACTCTGCAGCTTGTATTTTCATCCATATTCCAATTAATCAAAATCCTACCATTTATTAATTTCTAGGGTTTGGGGGGGATCCCCCCAAAAATCTATAACAATAGTTTGAACTATGGTTTGACCAAACAAGTCAAGATCAAAGCATGGTTTCAGATCCTGGTTTGTTCGGGTACATAGACTCTGCCCCTATTTTCCAGGGACGTCACTGATTTAGAAAAGGCGTCCCGGTTTCTGATTTGATCCCGGAATGTCCCACTTTTCCTTAGGATGGCCCTAATTTCATTGGAGAAATGTTGGAAGGTATGGAGTTATGTGACTCCTGAGCTGTCTGACGGCAATCCTGTATGGGGAAAGTTTTTTTTTAATGTTTGATGTTTTATTATGTTTTTATATATGTTGGAAGCTGCCCAGAGTGGCTGGGGCAAAGCAGTAAGATGTGTGGAGTATAAAGTTATCACTATGGAATGGGACGTCCCTCATTTCATCAGAGAAATGTTGGAGGGTAGGTAGTTACTATTTAAAACATGGGGCGGGCAGGGAGAGATTCACTTTCTTCAAATTATACAACCCTTAAAACTTAATTGCAGTTTCTGTCTCAGAGAAACCAACAAGGTGGGGTGAGTTGAAAATGGAAGCAGGTGATTCTAATCCAGGGAGGGGAATCACTTTCAGCTCAAGGGTAAAATGTTAATGTTACATTTGTACAGTGCACTGGTTTGTTACACACTCATACACCCCTCTGTATTTCCTCCGTTCAGGCAAGCAAGAATCAATATTATCAAGGACAAATTCCAGTCAGGCAAAACTATTCAGGGAAAGTGCAAAATGCAGCTTGTGTGAGGTGTGTCTCAGGGGTTATGTGGTCTGGGTAGAGTTCCAAGGGCCATATAGAAAGGTCTGTAGGGCTACATTTAACCCCTGGGTCTGAGGCTATCAACCCTTGTTCTAATCTTTGTGGCTGTGCCAGGGGAGGGGAGAGTAGGCTTGTGCATATAACATTGGTGCATGTAAGCCCACTCTGGGGTTTATGAAATGAAGCATGGGCAATACACGTTATCAATAATTGAATAATAAAATAATGCTAAGCTATGGTTTAACATTTCTTCCAAACCATCACAATTTATCTGTATTCCAATAGCAGTTGCAACCCTCTTTATAGGGTTTTACTGCTTTTATTTTTGTTTTTTTCATGCTTCCCTTCAGGAAATAGCATTTGAAAAGGTTCCAGAGTGGTTTATATTAAATGAAAAGTCAGTAATGTTTGTTTCTCTGTTACTCTTTGTGCATTAAATTTATATTTCTTCAGCTCTTTTACAAGTCATTTGCTTTAACCTAACGGAGATGTTTGGATGCTTCACCTGGTTATTATTACATTTTGATTCTGTTGCTCATTTACCGTAAAACCTTCCCTGGTTGTCTGTAAAAAAACAACAGGGCACAAAACTGGTTAAAGGAATCTGGCTGCCTGAGCAGCAACATTTGGGATGCTGTCTGACGGCCATTTTGAAATCTGTAACCACTGTTTCTAATGAGGCTGCTGTACCCTGCAGGGGTCTGTTTAGAAGAGGAGGAGGAAGATGGCAGCTTGCCATCTGTGTTTCTCAAATGAGCACAGTTTAGAGAAAGAAGAATCTCTCTGAGGATTTGATTTAGGTTTGCCTGGGCATCTGTAAGTAACTCACGGTGTGCGACAAGAATTTGCAACAGGATATGTTTTCAGATATTCAAAGTGGAGGGGAAACGACAAGCAGCAAAAGAGCTGCTGGAATGGCTTTGAGAGAAGAGGCATCACCTGTCTGGCTTTTAAACATGTACCGTTGACCATTAGTCTGAGGAATGCTTCTGTGTTGCTCCGGAAATGGAAAATTCAGAAGGGCTCTAGCCAGTCATCATCATCATCATCATCATCATCATCATCATCATTTTATTTGTATGCCGCCTTTCCATAGTTAGAACAATGCTCAAGGCGGCTTACGACATGACAAGATTTACATAATTACCAACATAACAAAAGTCATAAACAATAAATAAAACACATCAAAAGCTACACAACCAAATGGAAAACAATTTCCACATAAATCATAAAATCTAAAGCTAAAAATACAACATTAATATCAACAATTTAAAATGACATTAAAAAAACAGTTTTAAAAAGGAGCCCTCTCTATCGAGCAGGTGCAGCAACACTCCTTTATGGAGCCAGTCAGGCCTCGCCCCAAGCCAGGTGGAGAGAGGCAGGGCAGGGCCCTTCAGACTCCCAGCAGGCCAGTCCTGGGCAGCAGCCAGTGACCATAGTAGAGCAGTCTGCAATAGCCACCCAGCACTTGAGCTGTTGATTCTCCCTCCCATCCCATTCCATCCTGTCATCTATCAGATCTGCCCTGCCAGGGTATGTCTCACCCCGCTATTTCCTAGTCCGCTATGTGCAAACTCATTTGATTATGTCAAGTCTACCAGGGATAGCTCAAACTAGCCAGTGTGGTGTAGTGGTTAAGAGCGGTAGACTCGTAATCTGGTGAACCAGGTTTGATTCCCTGTTCTTCCACATGCAGCTTCTGGGTGACCTTGGGCTAGTCACACTTCTCTGAAGTCTCTCAGCCTCACTCACCTCACAGAGTGTTTGTTGTGGGGGAGGAAGGGAAAAGGAGATTGTTAGCCACTTTGAGACTCCTTAGGGTAGTAATAAAGTGGGATATCAAAATCCAAACTCTTCATGAGCCTCATTCTCTAGCTCCAAAACTGTTCAGACTGAAGAATGCCTTCTTGGCTAGGCATGAATTAATCTGTCAATTTCAGATTCGTTCAGTTTCTTGTTTCTCCAATCCGAAAGTCAGCTGTTCCCCTTTTCCAAAGAAATTTGGGGGTTGTTGGCTTTTTTAAAATCCTCATGAAAATTCATCAGCATTTTAGTGCAAATTTCTCTTAGTGTACACATTTTGTATGCAATTACGCCTAATGCACATATTTCTGAAAACCAGTTTTACCCACTATCACACATATTTGTATGCTATTTTCACTAATGTACAGTGGTACCTTGGGTTACAGATGCTTCAGGTTACAGACGCTTCAGGTTACAGACTCCGCTAACCCAGAAATAGTACCTCAAGTTAAGAACTTTGCTTCAGGATGAGAACAGAAATCGCGTGGCGGCAGTGCGAGGCCCCATTAGCTAAAGTAGTACCTCAAGTTAAGAACAGTTTCAGGTTAAGAACGGACCTCCAGAACGAATTAAGTTCTTAACCCGAGGTACCACTGTATGCACTTCAATACACACTTTACCCTTATATATGCATTTTTGTACGTGTTGCCAGAAAACTATTGCAAAACCGGGAAACTGCAAATTTGGAAGGACAAGCTGCGTTTCAGTTCTGTATTTAGTAATTTCTCATTAAAATGCAAGCAAAATTCTTGCCAGAGTTGGAAGTAAGATTCAGTTGCCAGTCCAGTGAGCTTCTGTATGTGAAATGGGAGGGAGGCAGTATATTGTCCTTCACCTTGGACAGAATAAAGTCTTAGGCTAGCTGTAGGGTTGTGAACTTCTTAATGTTTATCTAAGGCAGGCTTCCTCAACCTCTGCCCTCCAGATGTTTTTGGCCTACAACTACCATGATCCCTAGCTAGCAGGGCCAGTGGTTAGGGATGATGGGAATTGTAGTCTCAAAACATCTGGAGCGCCGAGGTTGAGGAAGCCTGATCTAAGGTGAGCCTTTCCTTGTTCCCACTTTGAATCAGCAGATATCGTATGATGTTAGGTGATTGATAGGTGAATGACTCTGCCCATCCCCCAAACAATTCCCAAAGTGGTTTAGCAATGAATCTCTCTTCCCAGGGAACTAAAGGAATTCTGGCTCTCCTAGGGGAATAGGGGTCTCCTAGCAACTCTCGGCACCTTGAACAAACTGCTGTTCCCATGATTGTTTGGGAGACGCCATGACGGTTTAAAGTGGTAATATATTGCTTTTAATGTATAGTGCAGCTGTAGCCTGTCATTGGGTTCATTACCTGGAAATTGGGCTCATTACCTGGAGATGCAGTTATTGACTGGTGGACATTCTGTACGTTTTTATTTTAGCTCCTTCACGTAATCCAGGGATGAACATGGTGCTGCATACATTGTTGGACCAAAACTCCCACCATCCTTGACTATTGGCCATGCTGGCCGGGGATAATAGCAACTGTGATTCAGCAGCATTTGGAAGGCCGCAGGCTCCCCAACCCTCACTTATGTCTTACTTATTACTAATGCAATAAAATTGGGTTTTGGCTCCCTGTTTCATATTAAAGTGTGCTTTAAATAGAGGAAGCAAAATTAAAGAAGCATTCATTTCCAATCCAGCTTTATGACCAAATGAGCGGGACTTCAACTAATGTGTAAACTTTTCTTTGGAAAGTGATAAATATTTACAGTACATAATGAAATTTCATGTCAAAAAATTGATGGAATTTACTGTGTTTTAATAAAAGCAGGTTTGAAAACATTAGTTTTATTAAACAAAACCCCAACATATTGTTAAAAATATTGCTATTTTCATATTTGTTTCTCCGGCGCAGACCTGATAGACAAAGGCAGCTTTTCAGCTAACAGCATTACTATGGAAATTAGTCCCAATATAATGGAAATAGTACAAAATAATACAAGCTCTAATACATCTTCACACAATCTATTATTCATCTATCAATTAACTTCATTTGAATGGTGCTTACCATTCCTGGGTTAGTTGTTTTTAGTAGCCATAAATCTTCATTGTTCCCCCCCCCCCACCCCCTTTGGTTCATTCCCACACATCCAAGGACAAGAGTATTTTAAAAGGCCTCTTGGGACTAGGAACAAAGAGCTAATTTACACCCTGCACATCCAGTGACGTGTATGAATGAGTCTCAGGCTCCTATATCCCTTCACTGCATCACACAGAGTAGTATATCTCTCACAGTGCTCCCTAGACAGATATTTGACACTGGGCATTCTCGCATGTTTCCATACACATAGCTCTTGTGACCAGGCACCTCCATTTTGGTTTATTGATTCTGTTAACAACTGTACACATGTAAGTCAGTGTTGCCTCTCTGTGTTGGGGAATCCTATCTTACTAGGGTTACCAATCTCAGGGTAGAACCTAATCTTCAGTTGAAATCTCTTAGAACATGGGTCGGTAAACTAAGGCCCGGGGGCCAGATCCTGTCCAATCGCCTTCTAAATCCGGCTCGTGGAAGGTCCGGGAATCAGTGTGTTTTTACATGAGTAGAATGTGTCCCTTTATTTAAAATGCATCTCTGGGTTATTTGTGGGGCAAAGGAATTCATTCATCCCCCCCCCCAAAAAAAATTTAGTCCAGGCCCCAATAATAATAATAATAATAATAATAATAAATTTTATTTATATCCCGCCCTCCCCAGCCGAAGCCGGGCTCAGGGCGGCTAACAACAATAAAACAGTACAAAAGTACAACACAAACAACACTCTAAAATCATTCATTATAAAATTAATTCAAATCAAGCCACTGGCAACCATTGGGCTAGAGCTCCGCGAAGATTGCTGAGGGAGGGAGTCAGGCTGTGCCCTGGCCAAAGGTCTGAGGGACAGTGGACCGGCCCCCTGCTGAAAAATAATAATAATATAATAATAATTTATTATTTGTACCCCACTCATCTGGCTGGGTTTCCCCAGCCACTCTGGGCAGCTTCCAACAAAGACCAAAAATACACTAAAATGTCACACATTAAAAACTTCCCTGAACAGGGCTGTCTTCAGATGTCTTCTGAATGTCATGTAGTTGTTTATCTCTTTGACATCTGATGGCAGGGCGTTCCACAGGGCGGGCACCACTACCGAGAAGGTCCTCTGCCTGGTTTCTTTCAAAGTTTGCTGACCCCTGTCTTAGAAGTCCGTTTCAGACCTTTGCACAGTGGGACATTAGGGGCTAGGTTTGCATGTAGATCCCTAATCTCTCCCCTAGTTTAAGTATTCATGTGTTCCACAGAATGTCTGAACAGGGCTCGTGTGTGAAGCCTACATGCCATGACATGGACTTAAGGCTGTTCAATGAACACATGGCAGAAGCAGAATGCATCTCTCAAAGGTTCATATCTAACACAGTACTCAGCTGATCTCATTAGTTGAAGAGTGACCTCTTTCTGATATGAAAGGATATTGCTTTCAAATTCTTCACCTTATTGGTTCTCACATAAACCCAGCCATATTTACTCCACAAGTGCAGGCAGATGTGAGTGCCTTGGGGAATGGGGGGTCTGGGTAGCCAGGGGCTGGCTGAGGGAACCGGGTGGAAGGGACAATGCCTGGAGTGGGAGCTGCTGGGGGGGGGAGGAGTACCAGACCAGGGTTTGTCGTGAGGCCAATAGTGAGGGGAGGCTGGGGGGGGGGAGAATATGGATGGCAGCATGTATTTATACATTTAATGGCAACATTCCATTTATAAGATGACTCCCCAATATTAAACTTAAAAAATTTGGGGGGGAAATATAGTCTTATACATGGAAAAATATGGTAAATTATGGTTCAGCTCATGAGAAAGGCACTCACACAATGATGCAAAGGTGGTGAGAGAAACTCCCATTGAGTCTGAAAGAAAGGTTCCTTAAGGAACTTAAGGCACTGGATGTCCCTAATGTTCATGCTTAGTCAGCTTTTCTGGGCAAAAATGAAAATAACACTTAGAGGCACATTCAAAAGTATGAACGTATTGGTCATACAGTGGTACCTCTGGTTACAAACTTAATTCGTTCCACAGATCCATTCTTAACCTGAAACCGTTCTTAACCTGAGGTACCACTTTAGCTAATGGGGCCTCCCACTGCTGCCGCACAATTTCAGTTCTCATCCTGAGGTAAAGTTCTTAATTCAAGGTACTACTTCCGGGTTAGCGGAGTCTGTAACCTGAAGTCTTATAACCCAAGGTGTTTGTAACCCGAGGTACCACTGTACCCTGCTCTTCTTCCCATTTCCAGCATCTCCATGTTTACTTAAAAACCCCCCACAAAAAAACATTTAGACAAATGCTAATTGTGCCAAAGGTGTTACATACCTTGGCCCCGATACAGAGTTCCAGGTGTGTTGCTGCATACATGGTACATCCTGTGCATGTTTGCATCTTTCCAATTTTGTCTCAATGGATTGGATCCCTTTGTAAGCTGTCTTCCCCACCGAAGTGAAGCCCCTTCTTGATAGCAAGTTTTGCTCCCGTTTAGTGTGTGAACGCCCCTGAGCAAGCATAGTAAAACTGAACGGAAATGTGTAGGGGGTCAATTGCCCTCTTCAAGTACAAACACTCATATTTAACGTTGATCCTGTTGCGTTTAATTCAATGAATTTGCATAACAGTTTAACATAAAACGAGATATGCAATCAGACTTGCTTTTCAAAGGCTGTCCAGCATGCTCCAAGCATTCCTCTTCATAGCACGGTTTGTGTGACTCACAAAGCAACACTGCAAAGCTGTCGCACAGAACCATTTAATTAAAATAAAATAAAATGATGATTGTTACTCCATTGAGAGAGTGGGTCAGAAGTGAAGTCAGTCAGGCATGGGCACTTACACTATAATAAATTCTTTAGGCATAGGTGTGTAATGTACACAGTGTATAATATAATATTTCCTTTGATGTTCAGTGTTGTGTGAGTACTTTCCCTGTCTTTTCCTAATGTGAGACTCTCCCTTTCTTGGCACCAAGCCAGTTTTGTTCATTTTCTGCAGCTGGCATGAAAGTAAACTCATTTTTTACAGAACTGACCCCCATTATTTCATTTCGGCTAATTCTAAATGCGTTGATGAGCTACAACGCAAAGCAGCACAATTAATTTTATAAGGCATGTTCTGTTAGCATGGCACTGGTGATTGGCAGGTGAGGAGGAGGAGAGGGAGGAGTTAGTAGGCTCTAATGATGAAACAAACATTTCCTAGGAAATTAATGGGAGTTGAAAAGGATCGGGAAAAGCCAGTCCACATAGTTGCAGAAGCAAATAGGAAACAAAGGATATCCCGTGAGATACGCGTGAGGAGAGTCCATTTATTTTGTCACTGCAAAATCATACACAATGCATGCGACAAACCATTATGCACCACGTATCATCCCCAAAATCAAAACATCCAAAGTTGCATGTAAAAGAATTTTCAAAGCTAATTTTGTGTGTGTATGTCTGATGAGTAGGGTTCATGTTTTGGCTGTATGACAGTGCACAGATTGCACAGTCCTCTGCGTCGCAGCGCTAGATGAGGATGGTTTGCATTTGTCATCAAAGAGAAAAGGATCTGGGGCCCCTGTTAGGATCTAAAGCCCAACTCATGTGGTTGGAGTGGTGGTTAATGGCCTGTCATTGCAACCACCAATCATGTTCTGAAAACTGTGTTGTTGTTTGTTGAGGAAGAATACTCTTAACGAGAAACATTGCCAGGATTAGAGTGAACTGTGTCACAGAATCCTGAAAAATTAACTGGTTCAGACTCAATGCAAGTACAGTGGTACCTCGGGTTAAGTACTTAATTCGTTCTGGAGGTCCGTTCTTAACCTGAAACTGTTCTTAACCTGAAGCACCACTTTAGCTAATGGGGCCTCCCGCTGCCACCGTGCCGCTGGAGCACAATTTCTGTTCTCATCCTGAAGCAAAGTTCTTAACCCGAGGTACTATTTCTGGGTTAGCGGAGTCTGTAACCTGAAGCGTATGTAACCCGAGGTACCACTGTATTAGCTTTTACAAGCTCGGTTGCTTCTGAGTTAGTACTGGTTTATAACAACCTGCACCCTGGGCAATATTCATTAGAAACATGGTCCAAAGTGCTAGAAGAACTAATTTCTGTCACTGCAGTGGTTGTTTAAGCCCGAAAGCAAAAGGTGATGCATCTCTTTAACAATAATCAATTTCTCAGATTTCCATGAGAGGGAAGAAAGCAGACCATTTGCAGGGTGGGGCGAGGAAGCGAAACTATCTGTGCGCACGAGGAAAGTGAATCAAAGCCCCTTCCCCTATCACTGATTACAAGTTATTATACAAGCCGAGCCCCATATTGTGCACTTCATTTACAGTAATTGTACAACAGCTGTATAATAGGTGTAGTTTAAGGTATGAGTGTTGCTCAGAGTGTAGCTTAAATGTCCACTGTGAGATGTGAATATGAATATGAATAGTCCTGACTGCATAGTAATTGGTAGTATTACGGGAGAGAATGGGGAAGCTACATATGGATGAATGGGTGAGGCCCGGGCGGGGTGCAGCACAGGAGACTAATGGCAGTTTTTATTTCTTCTTATAGATGTCTTTTACTTTAAATAATTAGCCAGGAGCAGAAGGGGGAGGTGGAATGAAAAGTAAGAAAGGAAATGAGTTTGGCACAAGATAGCTATGTATGAATTGTGCTAATTTGGTGTGTTTTTTATTTCGCTCCTGAATCCAAACGTATAACCTGAGCGCTGTGTCTGAGAGCCCACAATAGGTATACTACAAGATATTAGAAAACTAAGCTTCAGGTGTTGTTTATGTGATCCGTTCTCCTTGAACAAAACCTCTTAACTCACGACTAGGCAAATCAGTAGCAGCAGTAACAGCCGCCAGATGATGAGGTGCAGTTTCCTTCCTTTATTTCACCTTGTAATTCAAAACCTTGGAACCAATGAGATAGATTCAGTGCTTTTTTTCAGGAGGGACACAGGGGTACGCATACCTCTAAACATTTTGTGAATCGAAGTTTGGCCTCATTGAGTGGCAGTATTTCAATATGAGTAGGAAAATGAAAGTACCCCTAAACAATTTTTTTAGGGGAAAAAAGAGAGCACTGGATAGATTCAAACTTAGTAATACTTAGTTCCCACTGAAACCAACGAGAATTTGTTAGACTGATTTGTCCAATTGATTTCAATGGGATCAAAGTGCAATTTAGTTACTCTGGATTCAACCCATTGTCATTGCCTTATTATTAATTCTATTTACATATTTGTAACACATTTGTACGCTAGTCTTCCCAACAAATATTATTCAGGGTGCTTCACAATAAGCATTTACAATAAAGCACACACATATAATGGAGCAAGAGCACTTTCCAAACTCATCACAACTTCAAAACCAATGCGGACAGCAGAATAAACAACTCAATTGCCCTGTTTCAAACTTAGCTTCCTTTTAAATGGGAATATGTTTTATTTACAATGGCAGAGCAAATAGAAATGTTTTTAACAATGTGGGTGCAAGGGAAACTTCCCTGGGGAGGGAATTCCACAGCTAATGCTTCACCTATGCAAAAAAAAAGTTGTGTTCCCAACTCACTCCAAAAAGAACAGTGAATAAAGATGGAGGACGGGGGAGACGTAAATGGACAATGCTCTCAATGGATGGATGGAAGAAGATAGGTCTCCAAAGGACCAGGACTGGGACTTGTCCCTTTAATCTTGTTTAAGCACCCCTGGAGTTAGGTTGACAGTGAGGTGGTCAGGTTGCTGACCACACCAACTGTCCAGCAAGGAGAGAACAAAAGGGGCTTTAAGTAGCTCTGGTAAGGAAGAATCTCTCCAAACTGGATGAAAAGGGAGAAAGCTATGCAATGCAATTCAGTATAAGCAAGTGTAAAGTCATACACATTTGGGCAAAAGATGCTAACTTCTGGCGATGGCTGGCCAGGAAAGAAACCTTGGGTGGGTGGCTCAGTCAGGATGTTGACATGGTGTATAGCAGTGTATAGCAGGTGTAAAAAAAAAAAAAAAAAGTGAATTGCAGGTTAGGGATCCTTAGGAAAGAGGTAAAATAAAACTGCCACTATCATCATGCTGCTACACAACTCTGTGGTTCAACATCTGCACTCAGAATACTGTGTTCAGTTCTGGTCACCACTCCTTAGTTCCTCATGAAGCTGGAAAGGGTCCTGAAAAGGAAAGCTGAAATAATCAAGGGTCTGGAGCATCTCCTCTATGAGGAAAGTTACAAGATTTGGGGGCATGTTTAGTATTTAATTTTAGGAGAGAGGCAAGAAAGGTGGGACATGGCTTTACACAGGGACTTAGGCAAGTTCGTGGAAACTTCCCAATGTGTTTCATCCCATGGTTTAAAAGCACCAAAGAGTCTTGTGGCACCTTAAAGACTGTTGGCATCTGTCTGTATCAACAGAGGGGGTGAAATCAAACAGCACCAAAGGAAAGCAGATCAATACGTTTGACACCAAATTGGCTGCAGGAGTTGCCAGAAGGAGGCGTACAAGACGCCATCCAACCATCTTAGGTATTATACTCTGGATTTGTGTACAATTTACTCCTCAGCCTTTTCTTCTCCTAAGGTTATCCTGCAAGGCTGTGGAGGTTTAGGACCAGAGTTTTCCTTCTCCTAGGTGGGCCGCCTTACCAGGTTGATGAGCCCCATCTGCCCCTCACTTCCCTCTACAGCATGTGCAGAAACCACATTCTTGACCATTGGACCCACTATTGGTCTCATCTGCTCAATCTACTGGAGTCTGCCTTGACATGCAGGCGAAGTTCAACCTTAAAGACTAAGAGATCAAATTTGGCATAAGCTTTTGGGCACATCTGATGAAGTGAATTTCCGTCAGTGAAAACACATGCTATGATAAATCTATTATTGGTCTTTAAGGGACTCTTAGCTTGTGTACAAACTTTAACTCATATTGAAAGTACATTCTTTCCCTCAAAGAATACTGGGCACTGTAGTAACAATTCCCAGCAACCCTTAGCAAACTACAGTGAAATCTTTAAAGAGTGAAATGTGTTTTGAATATGTTTTCAATGTATAATGTGAACACAGCCTTGGTGCTTTTCTAGAAACAGATGAATATGCCTATCCTTCCATTGTTATTCAATTGTTCAGGTACACTAGAACAACGAAAATACATACAAAATGTCTAATTGCAATCCATCCTCCCCTCTAACCCCCAAAATTCCCTTTTAGTTTATTCAACTCTGAAGTTTTTATTCAGGTACAGGGGCCAGATTTTCAAATGAGCAACATTCAGAAACATTGTCACCACCCACTTAGTTATCAAGATACCAAGATATGTACAGGCAAAAAGCTCTTTAATTTTAATTGAACAGCAAGGAAAGTCCCTTGTTGCATAATAAGATCCCCTCATTATTTACAGCCATCTTCTGCCAGTGTAACCAGCCGTATGAACTTGGGCTGAGTTGCCTACTTATGAAACTCTATTGCTCACTTATTTTACATGTGACTTGGCCGGCAAAAAGGTATGTGAAATTAAGGCAAATATAGAAAAAAATCTGCCAGTGTTTCTAACGCTGTTGGCTCTGGGGATGAGCGGGTTAAAGAATTGATTGGTTGATTCTTTAATTTCTATACCGCTTAAGATATTAAAATATATCTCTAAGAGGTGCACAGAAAACTGAAGGAAAAGCAGACAACATAAGCAAAATATTACAAAAAATCACATATAGATAGAAAAAAGTTACACTGATACAAAGTTACTAATATATCTAAATCTATATCAGTTGATTTTCTTTCCAACATGCCTCTCTCACCCTCCTGGTTTTGCTGTTGTTTTTACAAGTCCTTCAACCAGATTCAGGTGCAAAATCATGTCTTTAAGAGGCAGAAACAGATGGAAAATGGTCTATTACTGCAAGGTACAGTGGTACCTTGGGTTACAGGTGCTTCAGGTTACAGACGCTTCAGGTTACAGACTCTGCTAACCCAGAAATAGTACCTCGGGTTAAGAACTTTGCTTTAGGATGAGAACAGAAATCACGTGGCGGCAGCGGGAGCCCCCATTAGCTAAAGTGGTACCTCAGGTTAAGAACAGTTTCAGGTTAAGAACAGGCCTCCAGAAAGAATTAAGTTCTTAACCTGAGGTACAACTGTAAAAGGTAAAGGACACCTGGACAGTTAAGTCCAGTCAAAGGCGACTCTGGGGTTGCAGTGCTCATCTCGCTTTCAGGCCGAGGGAGTCGGCGTATGTCCACAGACAGCTTTCCAGGTCATGTCGCCAGCATGACTAAACCGCTTCTGGTGCAACGGAACACCGTGATGGAAACCAGAGTGCACAGAAACGCCGTTTACCTTCCCACCGCAGCAGTATCTATTTATCTACTTGCACTGGCATGCTTTTGAACTGCTAGGATGGCAGGAGCTGGGACAGAACAACAGGAGCTCACCCCACTGCATGGATTCAAACTGCCAACCTTCTGATCGGCAAGCCCTAGGCTCTGTGGTTTAGACCACAGCGCCACCCACGTCCCTCTATTACTGCACTCCATAAGCCATACCCTGTGATACGTTGGGCATCAGTACCAAGCACCCTGGGGTATCTGCTAGGGCCCCAGCAGAGCCTACCACTGATTTCTGCCCAGAGTCCCCCTTTAAATTGTTTCCCCCAGGAAACAATTCCCCCATCTTAACAGTACTGAAGCACCACCGCCACTTGGTGATGTACACAGGAAGATAAGATGCTGCCTTAGACCTAGTCACACCATTGGCCTAGCTAGCTCTACACTGACTGAGAGTGGCTCTCTAGGGTTTCAAGCAAGAATCTTTCCCAGCCCTACCAGGAGATGCAGGGAATTGAACTTGGGAAGTTCTGCATGCAAAACAGATGCTCCACCACTGAGCTAAGCCTGCCAGGGCCCACCAACAAAGGAAGGTAACTTGTCATGATCTCATCAAACCTGGAGTAGCCTTGCCTTGGAATGACCTTCATTTTCCAGTGTGAATCTGCATCTGAGTTAATACAAAGCAGGGATCCTCACAGCCTAGTTCACAGGAGGGAAGGAGTCTTTTTGTTGCTGCTATTATGAAACATTATTGGGAGGTGCAACTCTTGCTGATCTACTGCACATCCAACAGTTTACCTCTAGATCCTCTAGATCCAGATCTGTCTGCTGCCAGTCTATTCCTTATTTAAGGATGAGCAGTTCCCTTGGGACCAAGTAGCTGGGTGCTACTTGCTTAGAGGCAAATTTTGGTCAGTAGTACTTGCCTCCTTCCATATTTGCAGACTTGGGACCAAATAAAACCATCTGACCAGGATGTGGTTTGTCCTCTTTGACAAAGAATCTGCCCCAAAAAGAAGCTAGGGGAACTTTGTAGAATGGTTCTGATTTGGCGAAAAATGCCTTGGGTTTATTATTTTGATTTTCTCTGTGTCAGTGGAACATCACAATCTCTTTGTCGTGCTAGTTATTATGTCTTGTTTTGCCGGAGATAAGTACTCTCTAAAATAATAAAGCGAATATGACACAGAACTGTACCTATTTATGAATTCTAAGGAATAAATGCAGCAAAATCAATTACAATTATTCATGTTGTTCTTGAAAATGACAGTACATGAAAAGAAAAGGGGGGGTCACTTACTCCCTCTTGTTTTAAGGCAGGTTTTGTTTACCTAGTCCCCCAGTGTTGAGAGGTTGCATGGTACATTTGCATAGGATAACTAACGCAAACAAGCCATTTTCACGTCCGCATGTACACGTGAGTAACAGTAATTACACGTGACACCAATTACTCTATTACTTTGTATTAAATTATAATGGAAAATTCCACTAGAGAATTGAAACCTAATTGCATCTTAATTTGCATAATTTTGCATATTAATTACATCTCAGATGAATAATAAATTTCAGCAGATTTTTAATTTATGCATAGACACAAAAACAAGTGGAGAAATAATTTAAGGGAGGGGGGAAAGAGAGAAAAATACCAGCAACTATTACTTAGGGCATTCAACTAATTTTGCTTAGTTTAGCAAAACAAAACTTGGTTTGTTTAATACAGCATCTTTAGCCTGATTGCTGTTTATTTCTCATTTCTTCAGTCTTGAAAGAGACACGGAGATTCATTTTCATTCACAGCATTTTAAGTGTAAGGATATTAAAATATTTCAAGTAAAATGCAGATTAGCTAATTTGGGCATTTGGATGTATCTGAAGGACATGCATATTATGTAATTTCACCAGTCTCATTTTATGGATTTTTGCAAAAATAGTATGAAAGACAACATTTTTGAATAGATTCTGTGATGAAACACCTTTCTTTTGACTCAAGATGATTGCTTAGGAAATATAAATTGTGTTATCTATTAATTTTGATGAAACCAAGGCCAGGAAACCATGTTTTTAAAAACATGTTTTAAAATAACTGCATATATTTAATACTTGTAAAGATGAGTGGCAGATATTTGCCTGGTCAAGTGTCTAAAAGGTATCATATTGATGAAAAACAGACAGTTCTAATATGTAGTCCTACAAGCATAGCTTTATAACCAATCAAAGAACAATCTTATTGAATTAAATAGGACTACTCTTGTGCCCCAATTTCTAAAACTTAAAGGTCTCTATAACACATAAATGCAGTATGGGGCTTTGAATGTTACAATTTCTTAATTACAATTCCCACTCATATTCGTTTCACATTCCAGAAGAGCATATTGGTATGCTTGCTGTGACAACAAATTGGGAAATAATCA
Organism: Podarcis pityusensis; assembly: GCF_964106645.2. Taxonomy (NCBI): domain Eukaryota; kingdom Metazoa; phylum Chordata; class Lepidosauria; order Squamata; family Lacertidae; genus Podarcis; species Podarcis pityusensis. The sequence goes on from NC_138037.1 coordinate 39,791,264, forward strand.
GGTACATGCGAACAGCTCTGCCTTGTACTAAAATCTTTCTGACAGTGGTAGCGTCATGCTGCTAGAATTTACTCCCAGGACCGGCTATCATAACTGTCAGCCCACTTATGTTTCTGCAGTCTAGCCTCTGAAAAGCGGAAGTCCCCATTCTGCTGTTAATTCACCTAAAGCCCTAATCTGGTATTATTCCCTTTTATACCTGCTGCCACCGACAATCTGCAAATGCCTGCGTCGAGAATAATGTGATTGATCATTTGCCAAACGATACAAAAGGAGTGGTTTAATAAATCAGGAGACTGCCAAGATCAATAAAGGGATTGCTCAACTGTGTGTGCTTGTGTGCAAAAGGCGGCGATGGGGGGCTGGGGGGGGGAGAAAAACCATCAACCCTACAAGATGCATATATTTTCCAGTGTGTTTTGTAGTTCTGTCAGTGTATGAGCTGGCTGGGAGCCAGATGCTTGCTCCGTAATCTCTAAGAGGCCATTTGATATATCTTTTATCATATTTGCCTGGTGCCTTCTCTTTTTTTCACTGAAATGAACCAGAAGACAGTAAACAAGAGTGCTACATGGCTCATCGTGTCTACAGTTACAGATTATCCTCTTTATTTTTATTTTTTGCTAGCCTGGCATTCACTGGGTCAGACGGGCTCTCTTATACAGCAGAACATCTGAAAGGAGTTACACTTTGGAAAACTTTTCCTCATTGGCAAAAAAGAAAAGAAAAAGTGCCATGCAAAGCAAATGAAGTGGATCATCGTTCTGTATTATTATTATTAAACATAATTTTAAAAAATGAAATCCATTAATACTATGCGCCTGGTTCTCCTAGCAGGCTTCTGTCATGGTTCCTCCAAATATCACACTAAATCCCATTAGTAGCGTCGTCGTTTTGTCCCCTTCTCATGCCAAAGTAGAAACAGTCAAGCTTTCAGAACTTGCATTCTAATGAGCATCCCAGACCGTCCTTTTACTTTCTGAACTGATGTTACACTGGAAACATCTGATGATATTCTAGCTACAGAAACAAAGCAGCAACTCTTAGCCAATGGGTCCCTCTCCTGGCCATGGTTAAGCTCTGCAGGGCAGATAAAAGTTTGCTCTTGTTTTGCATTTCATTTTCATAAAACAGCAAGCAGGAATCACAATCGGATCCATTGGGAATGAATGTCCCTGATCCTCACATGCAGTCAGATTCTCTGGTTTAAGAGCACATTGTCTTTTAAGATTCCAATTAGCAGCATAAAATGTTCCCAAAGCCAGTACTTCTGCATGCTGTCTTGCCTCCTCATCTATAGTAAAGGTAAAGGGACCCCTGACCATTTGGTCCAGTCGTGGCCGACTCTGGGGTTGCGGTGCTCTTCTCGCTTTACTGGCCGAGGGAGCCGGCGTACAGCTTCCGGGTCATATGGCCAGCATGACTAAGCCACTTCTGTCGAACCAGAGCAGCGCACGGAAACGCTGTTTACCTTCCCGCCGGAGCGGTACCTATTTATCTACTTGCACTTTGACGTGCTTTAGAACTGCTAGGTTGGCAGGAGCCTCATCTATAGTAATGATAGATTAATTCCATATTTCAAGTGTAGCCAGTTTGGGGGTCCTCCCATCACCCCCTACCATTTCTTACGCTTCCCAGAGCCCAGCATCTGAAAGGACCCTGTTACTCACTCCTGCCATATTTGAAATACAGTATGGGGGGATTCATGGCACAAGGAGCAGCACAAACTCAACCTCTGCTAAGGCGAGTGGCTTTTGAAATAGGAAGATCTCCGACTCAGGTGCCTGAGCCTGGCATTAACTGGGGCTATGCTGGCTGAAGATCCTTATCCTGGCTCAGCAGGATATATGTCAGTGTAAGGCCTCCATCCTGGCTCAGGTAGATGAACCAACAGCTGAGGCTGTGGTTAGCCCACAAAAGGAGCATTCTGGGAGTTATGGGGCAGTGTCATGGCAGGGGTAAACCGCACCTGTTCCAAACGCTGTTCAACTCAGTCCCATGACTTAGCAAATAATAAGAAGTTACACTGGTGAAAAGGTGGTATAAATTCAATTTTAAAGGTTTGTTTTCCCTCAGGCTGGATCTACACTGATGGTAAAAATGCTGCAAACCCCCCCCCCCCCAATAATCACTCTCAATGCAACTTCCCATTGATGACAAATCACTGCTCTATAGCGCCCTCTGATGTCGGATTATAACTGATCGGTGTAAAAACCTAGGATAGAATAAATAACATTAAAGTCAAAATATGCTATAATATGGCAGTGAATAATGGATGAGAAATAGAAGTAAGGAGTAGACAGGAAGTCAGCTATATAGGAAAAAGTCATTTTTATGTTAAATGTATTGTGAGCAATATTCAATGTATTGTTGTTTTTTGTTTTTATTTTCTGTCTTTCTTAGTTGTTAGGAGGTGATGGATATTTGTGTATCTTCATATTTTCTTTTTGTATGTGGTGTATTAAAAATGAAATTATATGTGTATATATATACATATATATATAACTGATCAGTGTAGATTTGCCCTTTGTTGGGGGTGGAATAGCTCCGCTCCTGAAGAGAGTAATAATAAATTACACTGGCATAACTTACCCTGGTGCAACTTACCCTGGCTTCCTATAGCTTTTATTGCTCTACTTCCCTGTTAGCTGTATCCTGCGTCACTTTCAGGGAAGTTAAAAACTGTACTGGGCCATGGGAAGGGGACTTTAGGACCTGAAACTCAGTGAGTTTAGACTGAGCCCAATCTGCAGGCCAAGTTGGAATGATAATGATTGTTTTTCCCCCAGGAGAAAGGCACCCACAAGGGAAAGGTAATCAAAAAGAGGATCATTTTGAAGGCACAGGATTAAACCCCCTTTCGCCTCATGCCCCCCTCCGCCCATCCACTAGGCTCCATTTTGTAAACAAAACAAGCACGTGAGGACCAGGTGTGTCTAGTTTTGGGTCTGGCAGGATGTCTGCAAAGAATATGTTTGCATTGAAGGGAGTAGAGGAGACCTGGCAGGATAGGTTTATAGGGCTTGGGGAGGAGAACAGGATTGTGAATGAACTGTGTGCATGGAGCAGGGATAACTTCAGAATCAATGCTGCAGAACTGTTATATTGTGCTTCAGTGATCGTCAGGGATGCTGGAGGATTCTGGTTAAAATGGAAAAGGAAGCAAAAATTGCTGCAGTTTCCATGTTCATCCGTACTCAGAAGCAGAATGCAATCAGTATTCATTCACATGTTTTGACATTTCATTTACATTGAAACAAATCTAAATTGCATAAGGTGTGTAAATAGTTACATAAGTTATGTAACGTATGTTTAATAATGGACAGTGGTATGTATGAGGTTGTGTGTGGTGGACACTGAACTGCAGCAGAAATGAAGCAGTGCTGATTGCGGCAAATACAGGTTGGACTGAAAATCTCTGCCTTCTTACAGCCCCAGTGAACTCAATTCTGACCAAACTAAGTCTCCTAGAGCAAAATATACATCAGGAGGCTTAGTTAGAATTGAGTATACACTTCCAGAGTTAACGCTAAATACATTCCTTCAGGTAAATGAGTCACCACAGCTGCTAGAGGGCCATGGAAATTTGTGCCCCAGGCTTTTTAGACTTGTCTACCTACCCATGTACTATCTGAAATCAAAGGGGTGCATTGGTTGCCAGATGTGAAATATATTGGCATTATTTTCAGCTCTCCTACCCCACTATTTGGTAATGGATGAGGACATACAGCTTGGATAGCCCAGTTGATTAGAGCGTGGTGCTGATAACGGCAAGGTTGCAGGTTTGACAGCTGCATATTCCTGCATTGCAGAGAGCTGGACTAGGTGCTGTTTCTCAGACATTAATGCCATAAAACAGGCTTGAAAGAGCCTGTTTCTCTAGATGCTGCTGAACTCTACCTGCATGGCCAATGGTCAGGGATGATGGGAGTTGGAGACCAGACAAGTTTACAGAGCAACAGCTTCCCTGTCTTCACCATAGAATATGTTGAATTTAAAGAAGATTGGAAGGACTTTATTACATATATACAGAAGCAATGTACACAGGTCAATACATTAGCAGGATTCTAGAAATACTTGTAATGATATTATGAATGGACAATAAGTAATTTCAATGGTTTTTTAATTTAAAATGGACATGCGGTATGTTGATAAACAATGGAACCAGGGAAGGGATTAGGGAGGGAGACAAATTTTCTTCTTCTTCTTTTCTTCATTATGCTTGATTATGAATATGTATTGTTGATGTTTTTTGTTTTTGGAAAATTAATAAAACATATAGTAATAATAAAAAAGAATATGTGTGAGAAATAAAACGTAACTTCATCAGCTGTTACAGCTACTGTTTCCTTCAGGAGTCATGACTGGGCTATCATCTTCCCCACAAAGATCAATGAGAAGCTAAAGGAGAACAGGGTAAAAAGGTGAAACTTTCTCATCTGCAGTGATAATTTCTTTGCAGCTCCTTACAAAGTCCTGGTTCATCTTGCTTAAAAATACAAGTGTTGGATGAGAGAAAATTTTATCTCCTCTCCTTCCAAACTTGCAATTAATTTCTCCATTGCCACAGTATTCCAGCCTGATCTATGGAGTGTGCATATATTGATTTTATTAATCTTTACTGGTTTACAAATAATTTGAAGTGTGTATCCTAAAGATTGTTGTTGGAGCAAACTGCCCGAACAAGAAGGGCGTGTCCAGAGCTATTCAGAAGCTACCCTATGAGTGACAGACTCATTTGACCAACTAAAGTGAGCAGCTTCCAAAAGCACAGTATTTTTTTTAATGGTACACCATTTCTTAAATGAGGTTTCAGCCAGTCTGGTGATCAGATGCAAAGGAAATTGGTTTCTAGGACCTTTAAAATCCACAAGAAGAATTTTGGATGTAGTGTATCATGGAGAGAGAGAAACTCATAGGAAGCCTATCCTTTAAGTTTAGCCTGAACCTGTTGACAGGCTTAAGATCAGATATTTGTCTCTTCCAATTGGAGTTTAAGTTGGATAAGTATACATGCATACAATTGTTATATATATTTCTAGGAGAGTTCCATAAGAAGGTGGGTGGTGCTGTGGTCTAAACCACACCCTCCTGGGCTTGCTGATCAGCCTTTCAAATCCCCACAACAGAGTGAGCTCTCATTGCTCTGTCCCAGCTCCTGCCAACCTAGCAGTTTGAAAGCATGCCAGCTCAAGTAGATAAATAGGTACCTCTGCGGCAGGAAGATAAATGGCATTTCCGCGCGCTCTGGTTTCCATCACAGTGTTCTGTTGCGCCAGAAGCAGTTTTGTCATGTTGGCCACATGACCTGGAAAGCTGTCTGTGGACAAACGCCAGCTTCCTCGGCCTGAAAGCAAGATGATCGCTGCCACCCCATAGTCACCTTTGACTAGATTTAACCGTCCAGGGGTCCTTTACCTGGAGGAGGACAATTGTGATCAACTCTTTCCGAGAGATTCTGAAAGAATGAGCAAAGATGAGAATTGTTGTTGTTGTTTAGTCATTTAGTCGTGCCTGACTCTTCGTGACCCCATGGACCAGAGCACGCCAGGCACTCCTGTCTTCCAATGCCTCCCGCAGTTTGGTCAAACTCATGCTGGTAGCTTCGAGAACACTATCCCACCATCTCGTCCTCTGTCGTCCCCTTCTCCTTGTGCCCTCCATCTTTCCCAACATCAGGGTCTTTTCCAAGGAGTCTTCTCTTCTCATGAGGTGGCCAAAGTATTGGAGCCTCAGCTTCAGGATCTGTCCTTCCAGTGAGCACTCAGGGCTGATTTCCTGAGAATTAGCTGATCTGAAACTGGTACAACACTTTATTTTTTGTTTCCTGAGTAGCTTCCTGAACTTTTTAGTCTCCCATATTGCAAATAAAAAGAGTGTTTTAAAACTGCAATTTCCCCCCTCAAAAACGCCTTTAAAAGACTCCATTACTTAAAGTGATTTGGATAATTGTGTTCAATGGTAGCCATTATTTAAAAATATAATTAGTTGCTGAACTCAGAGAGGGAGGGAAATTTTTTGCAGGTGTTTCTCATTATTTGCTGTGCATACAAAATACCTGCATAAATTACCTTGATGCCAAACGCATGCTAAAAGACAATGAAGCCTTAGCAGACAAAGAGAAACAGTGTTGACCCACAGTCTAGCGTGGCCTCGTGGCAGAACCATGCAGGTGGTTTGCATACATGTGTGGAAGAACATTTAAGACTGAAGGTTGAAGGCAGCACCTGCAGCCATGCCTTTAGTATACAACACAAGTCCCACCAGAGAGATATTGATAATGCACACAGTTCTGTAGCAAATCCCAGCATGGAATGCTTGTGAAAATGTCTGGATATCACCTGGGAAAAGATGACTAATGATGGGCTGAATTACTTTTTGCACATTGTTATTTCATGCAAGGCATGTTTTCCAGGTAAAACCATTCATGGCTTTCTCTTAGAATACAGAAAATGCGGCCCATTACCTACCGAGATGAGGACATGTGCAATCACTCTCGAATATCCCAGACTAGCATGGTGACTGAAATAGAGCTGTATGGGTTCATGTGCTACGTGCGTGAGTGATGTCAGCATGCCGGGGAGGTGTGGCGACTTAGCGCACATGCTCTGCGATGTGCCCCCCAGTGACAGCACACGGCCCCAGGCACCTGCAGCTTGGGGGGCAAGATGCTGCTGCTGCTCCCCAGTAAGATTTACTGATATCTCACCACATTTTTGCCTCTGCTTCCTGAGGTCTGAGAGTTGCTAGGAGACTCCTGTTCTTCTCACAGAGCTACAATTCTCTGAGTGGTTCAATAAACCACTTTCCAGTGAACTCTGGGAACTGAAGCCCTGTGAAGGAAATAGGGGACTCCTAACAACTTTAGGGATGTGGGTGGTGCTGTGGTGTAAACGACTGAGCCTTGGGTTTGCCGATCGGAAGGTCTGTTGTTCGAATCCCCGTGACAGGGTGCGCTCCTGTTTCTCAGTCCCAGCTCCTGCCAACCTAGCAGTTTGAAAGCATGTCAAAGTGCAAGTAGATAAATAGGTACCACTCCGGCAGGAAGGTAAACAGCGTTTCCATGGGCTGCTCTGGTTTTGCCAGAAGTGGCTTAGTCATGCTGGCCACATGACCTGGAAAAACTGTCTGTGGACAAACATTGGCTCCCTCGGCCAATAAAGTGAGATGAGTGCCGTATCAGAGTGCTCTAAATATATGGTACAGATGGGGTCTTTAGAGCATTGTTGCAAGGGTTAAATAGGGTTTGGGTACCAGATCATGTACACTGCTTTGAGCTCCTTGGAAGTAAAGTGAACTACAGTTGTACCTCGGAGGGTGAACGCCTTGCAAGTCGAACGTTTTGGCTCCCGAATGCCACTAAGCTGGAAGTGAGTGTTCCAGTTTGCAAACCTTCTTTGGAACCCAAATGTCCGACATGGGTTCTGCAGCTTCTGATTGGCTGCAGGAGCTTCCTGCAACCAATCAGAAGCTGTGCCTTGGTTTCCAAACGTTTTGGAGGTCAAATGGACTTCTGGAATGGATTGCGTTCGACTTTCAAGGTACGACTGTATAAACAAACAGACCAATTCAGAGATTTGATTCTGTGAACCAGGGTCAGAACAGGAACTTCCTCTAACAATAAAGAGATCAACAGAAATATCTGTGATGACGTAGGCCTTCACTTTCCTTGTGTACAATTTGTGATGTGACTGTCATTTTAACTATTAAAAAGAGGGGGAGAATAATGATCGTTTGTATGGGCTACTTCAGTGCCCTAATCAGATTTGATGCTGATTATTGGAGTCTCTCAAGAAATCCTGATCTTATAAGTAGTTGGGCAGGCTCGTCACAAAACAAGGAAGAACTGATAGACTCATTCTTTCTTTAGAGATTAAATGTAATTGGCTTAAAAAGATAATGGTTCCTTTTGTCTGATTTTTATGCATTTCTTATGAAGAGCTAACACATTTTACGATAGTCTGACAAAGTGCCGCCTTTTATCCTCATTTCCCAGTGGATAAATACTTTGTTAATTAATAAAGTATTATACTAGCAGTTAGCGTCTGCATTTAAACATGGAAGGGTTTTATTCAGATTATGTTAATAGATTGTTCACCCTCTTTTGGCATTAATTACAACCTTTTATTGTGGTATTCTCAGAAGAGAATTGTTGCTGGGAATAGGGGTTTTTCTTGGATTATATTTTGTTTCACTACTCTGTAAAAAAAAAAAGTATTGTTCATACTGAATGTGAAAGCTGATGCTGAAATATTTACTGAGAATAAAATTAGCTGCTTGTTTTGTGTTTTTCATGCTTCAAATTTATTACGAAGTGATTACTCCAAAAGACAACGGGTTGGATCCAATGTTCATTCTAGACAAATTGAAATGAATGGACATTGTTATCTTAGGCCTGTTAATTTTAGTGGGTCTACTCTGACTCGAAGCTACCAGCATGAGTTTGACCAAACTGTGGGAGGCAGTGGAAGACAGGAGTGCCTGGAGTGCTCTGGTCCATGGGGTCACGAAGAGTCGGACACGACTAAACAACAACAGCAACACTCTGACTAGGACTTAGTTGGCCACAATCCTAAATTAGCTGCAACAAGATCCCACCATACTCAATGGGGCAACTTAGTCATGATTTCACAGGAGTCCCATTGATTTCTGCTTAATGTATTAATGTATATGAACCAACCCTGTGTTGAAGCAACTCATTGCTAAAAGCACAACAACCCTTACTTTGTCCAGGAAAACTCTAGAACCTGCAAATTCTGGAAAATATGCTGACAAAATGGAAATGCGCAGAATTTCACACACATTCCAGAATTGATGGAAGGACCATAATGCCAGCCAGACATTCATGAGAAAGTATGTATCTGACTGGATGGTGATATCCACTTATGACTCCTGTCATCCAAATTTGGAAATAATCCCTAGGCGTTTTGTTACTTTGCCTAATACAAGACTGTAGACCAGCCTTACCAGTCTAGTGCTGTGCTGACTGAGGTATATGCAGGTTGTAGCCCAAAGCATCTTGAGGACATCAGGTTGACGGAGGCTGCTGCAGGGTTTTGCCGTGGTAAATAATTGTAACTAATCCCATGTTTTCTCAGCCACTAGTCAAGCCACCTTGGGCAGCTTTGCATCTGTATAAATTCAGTGTAGGTCGAGTTTCAACTGCATGTTTGACAAAGCAATCACGTGATCAACATCACCACAAGCTAAATTTCAGCTCAGATCCCCAATACTGTGAAAACAGAAGCAGATTTTATAATACATATCCATCTGGAGGAGAGAGCTACTCCAATTTAGATAATTTTAAACTAACTGGAGCAAGTGGAGAATATTGTTATGAGTTTGTTGGTGCCAGACCACTATAATCTCTGGATCAAGCTAGTGTTAGAATTTAATTAAGGCTTGGGGTGTTAAAACAGGGTGCCAGACACATGTGTATTAAGTTGTGTGCTAGACACTTCTAATTTCCTGGAATTAGCAGGTTGTAACAGCTAATTAAGACAGGCTAGTTTCCTTTTGAGGTGAGAGCCTGGGGGATGGGTCATTAAGAGAAGAAAGCATAACAAAAGGATCCGGTGTGAGGCCGCAAATAGTTGGGGCCTCACTCCCAACAGATAAAGCCAGTGGTTAGGTTAGAGTTAGGAATTATGTGACAGAGGAGCAAAGTAGCAGGCAGACCATGATGTCTGGTCTCTGTTTGAATACAAGGCTGTGCCCATGGGAAAAGCAAGACCCTTTTGGGGTGATTATGCTGTGAACACCTCCATCATGGGCTCAGATTGTAGATATGTGTAAATAATCCATATACAGTTGTACCTCGGGTTAAGTACTTAATTCGTTCCGGAGGTCCGTTCTTAACCTGAAACTGTTCTTAACCTGAAGCACCACTTTAGCTAATGGGGCTTCCCGCTGCTGCTGCGCCGCCGGAGCACGATTTCTGTTCTCATCCTGAAGCAAAGTTCTTAACCTGAGGTACTATTTCTGGGTTAGCAGAGTCTGTAACCTGAAGCGTCTGTAACCTGAAGCGTCTGTAACCTGAGGTACCACTGGATCATAAAGAAAACACAGTCTACACTGTGCCTCATTTCCAAAAGGAAACATGAACCCTGCGTATGCGCCTGGGACTCAGCTACATTCGTCAAAAAACAATGTTTTGAATGTGTTATAAATATGCAACACCAGATGGCACCAGAGAGCAAAAAAAAAAAATCAATGTGATTTTTACAAAGTGTTTTTATACATAGTTTTTTGTTATAACGATTTAATTTCTGACTTATTTATAGCATTTCCCCCCTGTGTGTAGATCCATCCCAGGAACCCCTGGAATCTTGCCCTGCTCAGACATTGGGGTGGTGTGCAACACTATTTTGTATTCATAGACCACCCATTTCCAGAGAAACTACCTTCACACAAATTGCTGTAAATGTGTCACTAAATACTTCTTCAGCTGGTTAACAAGTGAATTCATATGAACACCATTAAAGTATCTTCACTTTTTAAATAAAAAAAAAGCCTCATTCTTAATCCGCTATGCAAAACTCATTAACATCATAGTCTCCATCAGTAATTGCTTGAAAGTGAGCACAGAGCATTAGGGAAAAAACGAGGAGCTTGAATTACCACTTAATGAAAAGCAAAGGCGACAGACAATTTAAATAGGCTGTTTGTCCGCCACGCAGCAGCCACTCCCCGATTTAAAGCAATTACTTGACAAAAGTGTTTCTAGCTTCAATGTAGTATTTACAGTTTGAGGGAAAGCTTTTACAGCTCAGAGTCAAAAAAGGTGGAAGCGAAAACCAAAACACTATTTTCCATTTTAAATGAAAGTGCCATTCAGCTGCTGACAAAATTTTTTCAAGGAGCAGGGGTGCTGATAATCACCTATAGTCATACTATAGTCATACTGTATTTTGATATTTTAATGCTTATCAAGAAGTGGAATTTCTATCAGATGCATGTTTGTAAAACAATGCTCAGACTGCCTCAAAGTGAGCTTCTTGTTCAAGGAGTCCGCTGTTCAACTCTGCAACACAATTGCATGGCTGCAAAGCTTGCAAAACCAAAAATACGAAAGGAAGTCAGCAGACGTAACTCTGAAGATTTTAGACTTTACAGCAAATTCCCTTGCTGGTTTTGCCACACTGCCTGGCATCCTACCGTTGGCATCTTACCTGTGTGAACACCTGGCATCTGTAAGTAGCTGCCAATCAACATTAAGTGCTGGTGTCATGTCAGTATCAGACCCATCTGCTATCCTGTCTCTTGTTCTACCTGGAGGTGGCTGCAAGCTGCTCACCATATTAAATTCTTGCAGTGGCACTAGGTCTGCCACTACCCAAAGAATTAAGCACCGCTGCTGCCCACCATCACTTATTAAGCCCACCAGAGGGCTGGATGTAGCTGTTGGGTGAGCTGCAAACACTGGAGGAACCACCAGATGGCGCTTTTCCGAGTGGCTCCTTGAACCTGGCTCCACATTACAGTAGTTCCATCTTGCTTCCCTCAACCCAGCTGTAGTGCTGACTGGCAAGAGAGGGTGTGTAAGTGCCTCTTTTCATTGGCACCTCAGCTCAACAAATGTAGCTTCTTCCCGCTCTGCTCTGGTAATTTAAGGACCTCTAGATCACGTGAGAGGGACCGCATGAACTTTGCACATGAACATGGGTGCATGTCCTGGAAGGGGTGGGAAGTAGCCACATCACTGACCTTGGGAAAAGTCCCATCACCGGAAAAGAATGCGGAAAAGCCTTGCTCCACATAGGTGGGGCTAGTGTAAAAAGAAGCTGGATCGTCGATTCCTCCTGTGTGATCTCAGAATAACCACTTTATTGGAGCATTGTGGGGAAAGGAGTCAGTCGCTTTTGAGCTGCTGAGCGAATTACGACTAAGCTCTAAATCACATTAAGAAGTGATTCGCAGGAGATTAAAAGGCAATCTCTGCAAGGGCTGCGAGCAAATTGTTTTTAACATAAAAACTTGCTGGATCAGGCCAAAGGACCATCTAGGATCCTGTTCTCACAGTGGCCTATACTAGGACGCCAGCAAGGACAACTGCTCTCTGCTATTGGAATTCCCAAGCAACCGCTTTGCAGAGGAATTTTGCCTTCAGCATTGTAGCTAATAACCTTTGATAGTTGTCTCCTCCAAGAGTTTGTCTAATCCTCCTTTGTCTAAACAGTGTTTCCCAACCTTTGGTCTCCGGCTGTTTTGAGACTACAATTCCCATCATCCCTGACCCACTGATCCTGCTAGCTAGGGATGGAGGGAGTTGTAGTCCAAAAACAGCTGGAGACCCAAGGTTGGGAAACACTCGTCTAATGGATTCATCTAAGCTTCTAAGCCATTGCTACAGTTTGTAGAAGCAAATTCCATAGTTTTGACTATGCACCGTGTAAAAGTATTTTATTTTGTCTGTGCTGAATCTCCCAGCATTGATATTCATTGATTTTCCCCAGGTTCTAGCAGGAAAAGAAATGTTCTTTCTCTCTCCCTTTTCCAAACCCAACATAACACCAGTCCTGAGGGATCTGCATTGGCTCCCAGTATGTTTCAGAGCCATGATCACTGCAGATGGTGACAGCAGCCACGAAATTAAAAGACGCCTGCTTCTTGGGAGAAAAGCAATGACAAACCTAGACAGCATCTTAAAAAGCAGAGACATCACCTTGCCAACAAAGATCCGTATAGTTAAAGCTATGGTTTTCTCAGTAGTGATGTATGGAAGTGAGAGCTGGACCATAAAGAAGGCTGATTGCCGAAGAATTGGTGCTTTTGAATTATGGTGCTGGAGGAAACTCTTGAGAGTCCCATGGACTGCAAGAAGATCAAACCAATCCATTCTGAAGGAAATCAGCCCTGAGTGCTCACTGGAAGGACAGATCCTGAAGCTGAGGCTCCAATACTTTGGCCACCTCATGAGAAGAGAAGACTCCCTGGAAAAGACCCTTATATTGAGAAAGATGGAGGGAACAAGAAGAAGAGGATGACAGAGGACGAGATGGTTGGACAGTGTTCTCGAAGCTACCAGCATGAGTTTTACCAAACTGCAGGAGGCAGTGGAAGACAGGAGTGCCTGGCGTGCTCTGGTCCATGGGGTCACGAAGAGTTGGACACGACTAAATGACTAAACAACAACAACACATTTCCGAGCACAATTCAAAGTGTTAGTGCTGACCTTTAAAGCCCTAAACGGCTTCGGTCCTGTATACCTGAAGGAGCGTCTCCACCCCCATCGTTCAGCCCGGACACTGAGATCCAGCGCCGAGGGCCTTCTGGCGGTTCCCTCATTGCGAGAAGTGAGGTTACAGGGAACCAGACAGAGGGCCTTCTCGGTAGTGGCGCCCGCCCTGTGGAACACCCTCCCTTCAGATGTGAAGGAAATAAGCAGCTATCCTATCTTTAAAAGACATCTGAAGGCAGCCCTGTTCAGGGAAGTTTTTAATATTTAATGCTGTACTGTTTTTAACATTTGATTGTGAGCTGCCCAGAGTGGCTGGGGAAACACAGCCAGATGGGCGGGGTATAAATAAATTATTATTATTATTAGTAGTAGTAGTAGTAGTAGAAATTCCCCACCCAGTTTTTAGACAGAGAAACTAGGGGATAATTTCATCAAATTTCCCCATATGGAAGAAACTCTCCAATGCTTTCTTGGGGTGAGGATCCCCGTTAGCAGTGTTAGCAACGCAGCATATTTCATTTTGCCTAACATTTTGTGCTGATTTTTTTGCAGCCATTGCACCAGCTATAAATCCCCCACAATGCCCTATTGTGACAGGCCATTATACGGAAGAAAATAGCAATGATTAGCCATTTCCCTCCCATAATGGTAGAGAATATTCAGAAAACATTCTGCAAATTGGCCTTTCTTTTCCTTTCGGTGTGGAGAGAAAAAGAAAAAGTCTCAGAAATTTGATCAAAAATGTCATTTTTTCCCCCCTGAGAAGTTTCAGCTCATCCCCAAGATTGTTAGTGTTGCTTGTGCAAATGCTCAGAGTGAGCTTCCATGCACATGATAGTTTTCTGTGTCAGAGCAGAACAAGACAGGAGCTTGTTTATGGCGCCCAGTTCACTAATCACGGGACAGCTGGGAGGTGAGTGGATGAGTTGGTAATTCCATAAACCAAGATCAAGCCTGACCACCTGCTCCCCAGTTTGATTGCCAGATTCTTACATTGCTTTTGATGAACACGGATAGAGCTGCATTAAAAGATGTGACACTCTGCCGCTAATTTATATTTTGAACAAACAGAGCCTTTAGTGAATCTATCTCAATTTGTCAGCACGCTGAGCTCTGCCAGTGTAGGATTCAATTCAACTTGCATATACCTGTTCATTTTGTGACAGTTTGGTTGTCCTAATAAAGTTATTGCCCTAATGTGGATATTGGAATTTTTCTTATGGGACAACATGACAACCTTTGTTTGTTTTTTAATTATCTTTTAAGTTATTCTTTTTATGAAAGTGGTAGGTGTAATACTCTATGTGGTGCACTAGGTGGTGGTCTTGCTACACGAGCTGTACTTTAAAAAACCTGCACAAAATACCTGGGCAGGAAAAGAGGGGGAACACAATTCCTTTTATTCATAAAATTGGTGTGGGAGATTTAACAGTCCTGGAATTAACAGTACTGGAAATCGCCATTCTGGATAGGAAGAGAAATGCATGCTGGTTTCATAATCGCAGATCTGAAGTAGCTGATTTCTCCCAACCCTCATAAATCTTACTTACACTGCAATCACCGGAGCAAGTTGTTCTTCCCTGTTTCTGTACTCCCTAACGAAAGGTATAAAGTGGAAGATAATTAATGGCTTTGGAGAAGTAATTCGTGACCTGTGTTGATTTGCAGCTGCACTGGACTTGTCAAATGTCTCCTTTAACAACTTGCCTTTCATCATTTCAGTTGCTCTCACTGTACTCTCAGTGTGCAATTATAAAAATAGGATGAATTAAATCAGTTTTTATTCTAATGTTTCCTCGTATCAACTTACAAAATGTGGACGGATTTAAGGAAGTGGAATAAGTTTGGCCCCCTGGTATGTCCATGATCCTCCATTGCCAACCTACAGGGGGCGAAGATGGACTTTGCAATCAGAAGCTATCAAACCACTTGAGGGAATGTACGTCCATCACTGCCTTCTGAAATGCCCTTTCAGGAAAACTAGTTACTAGCCTTTACTTAAATTCCTGATCCACCCTCCTTTCTGAACAACATCACTGATCCTTTCTCCTTTTGATCCCGCTCAGTCCTGGATTTGCACACAAGCTAAGTAAGCCACAGTTTAGGGTCTCCGTTTCCAAGGGGCCTATAAATGCAAATAAATTGGTAAATGGCAATAACTGATTAAAATATAGATAGGCTTACTGCAAATTTTAGTCAGATCCTTAGCTTTTTCATTGCATCCTTGCCTTAAGTACATCATAAAATATGCAAATTTATATACACATATACATGGTATATATGCAAATATGAAACTTTACTATTTCTATGTTTATTTTCCTTTCTGTTAGAATAATCCCCCCCCCCCCTTTGTGGCCTCAGCTATGGGACCTCAGCAGGTCTTAATCTGGCTCTTTGCCATGCCTTCCCCCTTATCCTTTCTCCCAGTTTGCTTTTCCTTGTTGACAGTCATCTAAGATAGCCATCTTTTAATTCCATTTCTATTTATTTTTCTTCAGTGCTAAGCGCAGTTTCATTGGCCAGGCTCAAGACGGAAAACCACAATCTCGCCTGTATTACCATTTTTGTATGTTAAGGTTTCAGTGGATCCCACAGGAAAAAAATATTTACATTATCCATAAACAGTAGTCTTCTGAGGAGCCACTCAGACTGTAAAAGAGTTGTGGTTTTTTGTTTTTGGGAAAATAATAGCAAAAGCAGTTTAAAATCTCCCTGGTGTTCCTCTTCTGCATCGTCATTCAACATGACCTGCCATAATAGCTAAGGTTTAACACAAGAATGTGAGGAGCGCTGTCCGCTGTTTCCAAATAATTTCATTGTGCAGGTTTATATAAATCTTTGAATCTTTGGAGGTGGAGTGGGGCTGTGTCCGGTTAGAGGAGCTCATAAATCAAAAGGGTTAAGGGGAAATTGTATTATAAGGACTTTCCTTGTGAACTAGATTCGTTCCAGATTGCTCACATATTCATTAGGTGATCTGGGTAGAGCAGCGGCGTTGCGATGGAAAAGTAATTAGCCACTCTCCAAATTAGATCTGAATACTGTTAAAAGTATGACTCAAACCAATAAAAGCAAGGAAATTCAAGGATAATTTTGTTACCATGTAACATTTGTACAGCAGAGGGCCCTTACTGGAATAAGGAACTTATGGTGCTTAGAAGGGCGAGGGCTCCTGAACAAACCCCATTGCAAGGAACAGGAGCAGCAGGACAGCATGGTTGTGATATCCTAAGTTTGCCATCCTATGCACACTTATTTGAGAGTAAGCCTCATTGGGTGCAACGGAGCATATGCCTTAGCAAATATGCATAAGGTTTGGGTTATAAGTGAATTTAGGGTTGTGTGTGAACTTTGGGCTTCTCCGGACGATGTACCTATTGCACACTCATCCTGATTGGCTTGCACAAAGCTTATGCGGAGATTAGATTATGTCCAGTGTTTGTTGCAGATTTGTCCGTGTGGTGATATGACAATGCGCATTCATCCTGAATTCATCTTGATTTTCTTGCAGGATGTTTATACATATTCCTGTTAACCATTCTTGCTTTTTAATGCATCCCCCCTTCACTTTGCTGGCTGCAAAATGCCCATTCCTTTTTAAAAGTGGAGTTGTTGTTGTTACATTTATAGCCCAACTTTACTTTCAAGAGCTCAAGGTGGTGTACATGGTTCTTCCCATTTAATCCTCACAACAACCCTGTGAGGTAGGTTAGGCTGAGAGAGAGAGAGAGAGAGAGAGAGAGAGAGAGAGAGAGACTAACCCAAGGCCACCCAGTGAACTTCATGGCTGACTGGGATTTGAACTCTGATCTCCTTGGTCCTAGTCTGGCACTCCAACCTGGCATATTTATTCGTTGCACTAGGACGGAAAGGCACATTAATTACACAAATCTACATTTCCAAATATGAACTTGAATCCCCATCACAAAGCACTAATAATAATACAGTGGTGCCTCGCAAGACGAAATTAATCCATTCCGCGAGTGTCTTCGTCTAGCGGTTTTTTCGTCTTGCGAAGCAACCCTATTAGCGGCTTAACGGATTAGCGCTATTAGCGGTTTAGCGGCTATTAAAGGCTTATCGGCTTATCGGATTAGCTGCTAAAAGGCTATTAAAGGCTTAGCGGCTTAGATAAAGGGGGGGGGGAAGTGAAAAGAAAATCTCAAGACTTGCAAGACATTTTCGTCTTGCTAAGCAAGCCCATAGGGAAAGTCGTCCTGCGAAGCAACTCAAAAACGGAAAACCCTTTCGTCTAGCGGGTTTTCCATCTTGCGAGGCATTCGTCTTGCGGGGCACCACTGTAATAATAATAATAATAATAATAATAATAATAATAATAATTTAATAGTATTAATTTATTATTTATACTCCGCCCATCTGGCTGGGTATCCCCTGCCACTCTGGGCGGCTCCCAACAGAATATTAAAAACACGAGAAAACATCAGACATTAAAAACTTCCCTAAACAGGACTGCCTTCAGATGTCTTCTAAAAGTCAGATCGTTGTTTATTTCCTTGGCATCTGAGGGGAGGGCATTCCACAGGGTGGGCGCCACTACCGAGAAGGCCCTCTGCCTGGTTCCCTGTAACCTCACTTCTCACAGGGAGGGAATCACCAGAAAGCCCTCGGAGGTAGATCTCAGTGTCCAGGAAGAACAGGCATACTGAGCCGAGGCCGTTTAGGGCTTTAAAGGTCAACATCAAAACTTTGATATCTGGGGGCAACCTTAATCAGAAGTTCAGTTGAAGAGATTGCTTCCAAGTTAAACCCAACCAGCTATCATAGAATCATAGAGAGCTGGAAGGGACCACGAGGGTCATCTAGTCCAACCCCCTGCAATGCAGGAATCTTTTGCCCAATGTGGGGCTTGAACCCATGAGCCTGAGATTAAGAGCCTCATGCCCTACTGACTGAGCTAGCCTAGGAATGGATTGCGCAACATTTATGAGTCGAAGTGAATTCCCAGCATAACAGCTACTACTCTTGTATTTCTAGGCAGTCAGTTCTGAGCTTTGGAAATAACATGTTCGCTTTCCTTCTAATCAAGATTTATCTTGTGAGAAGGGGGCAAACTGGCTGCATGAACATATTTTTTCTTTCCTGAAGGACTTTTTCAGGATTGGCAGATCCTTCAAGAATGAAACAATACTTTCAAAATAAAATTTCTTAATATTTTTTAAAAATCATAATCCTTTATGGGGATTGAATCTGCAACCTGGGCATTATCAGCACCAACCAACTGCAGACCTCCTACCTGTCCCATCATTTTGCAGGATAATCCAGCACTGATGTTGTAGAAATCCTTCTGTCGCCCATTAATGAGAAGGAGAGAGTGACCCACAAATATTATTTATACGTACTGGTGCCATGACCACAGAGGACAGAATTATGCTAGGTGGTTTGACCCCCGTAGAATAAAATCTTTTTAAAATTAAAAGGCTGGCTTTAAATTTATGCATTTATTTAAAATAGTCCCAAACCTCATGAAAGATCTAGAACTAATATATATACAAAGCACCTTAATATTCATTTCCCGATTCCGTTTCTTCATATGTTTTGAAACTCTATCTCTTGCTAATCCAAGTTGTAAGTCAAAATCCTTGTTAATGTTTTATTTCCCAGCTTTATAAAAGGACGGGAGGGTAACGACAATAAAAGGGTAATGTACTGTGAGTAAAAACAAAGAATAATCCAAATCATATATTATGTTCAGACCAAGTTAACGACTGCAGAGAGTTTCTGCTGGCTCCTATGTTTCAGTGGCCTCGTGAGAATGAAAAGCTAATAAAGCCATTACTCAGAATAGAAGGTAGCTGGTGAGTTAGAGCAAACTTCAGAAGAAGATTTTTCAAAATTAAGGATAAGCCATTGTTGCCCTGCTCAGGGTGCATCTGTGTGTCTTAACTCACCAGTCTCTACCTATGAGATGCACATAGTTATGTAATATTCAGGGGAACTCTGGTTCTTGCTTTTCCCAGGGTGGGAAAAAATCAAAGCTGATTTAATGAACTGGAGAAGGAAGAAAATGTGATGTGCTTTAGCATCCCCAGGCTAAAGAAATGAGTGGTGTTTCTCAAAGGAGACACAGAGCAGTAAGGAGAGAAGGGTGATGGAAAAGGCTTATCTGATTCTGGCTATCTTGGGCTCCAATTACATGTTAGGCAGAGTTCTGTGATATTTTGCTCCACTTTTTAAAGCACACACACACACACACACACACACACCAGCCTTTGGTAGGTTGAGGCTGAAGGGAAGACGGGTGGATGATTCCTTGACTCTTATTTTTTAGCTCAAAATTGCACTGCTCAAACTGCTGTTTTATTTACAGACATGAATGCATTTAGTTGAGATTCCTTCATTGCAAGGAGTTAAGACTAGATGGGATTCAGGTCCCTTCCAACTCTACATTTCTGTGGTTCTATGACTCTATGAAGATATGGGGAATCTATTGTCCCCCATATCTCACACATGGGTGGAAATGCTGTCCGTGGAAGAATGTTATTTGCCCAAAAGTGGAAAGAGGATGAGGTCCTGACGAAAGAAGATTGGATACAGAGACTAATGGAGTATGCAGAAATGGCGAAACTTACCGGAAGAATAAGAAATCAAGATAACAAACTTTTTAGAAAGGAATGGAAGCGGCTTATTGAGTATTTAGAAACGAACTGTAAACGTATTAAGACATTGGCAGGATTACTGTAAAAACCTACAGAGTGTGTATATATGACTTATTCTTTTATTCATCTATTCATATATATATATATATATATATGAACAGACAAATAAAAGAATAAGTCAAGATAATTTGGAGTATGCAGGAAAGGATGAAAATAAATCTAAGGAACCACAGAAAGAGGGGGAAGGGAGTCAAAATTGAAAATGTTAAAGCTTGGCAAAATAATTGTTGTGTATGAATGACAATTATAAATAAAAATTTAAAAGGAAGAAAGAAAATGCTGCTCAAGGATTTTGAGCTCACAAAGCACAGATAAGCAACGTTCTTCAACAGGATTAGACTTCCGGTTTCCCAGTACTGCATCCCAATAATATAAAGGATGTAGAAGAAGGAATAATTGAACTCTGATTGACAATCCAGTTTGAACCTATAGGCTGCAATGCTAAGTGCTTTTTAGGGAGTAAGTCCCACTGAGCTCAGTAAATGTGCTTAAGATCGTGCTCCACTGAGCTGGATGAGCCAGTTGTCAGACTGAGTAGAGAGACATTTCCTATGCTCCCTATTTTATTGCTGCTATTGCTAAATTGAGACTCCGTTACCAATCTACTGCAAATCACCCAGAGAGCTACTAGTATATTCCCAATCTACTTTCTGATCACCCCTGCCCTAAACCACCATTCAGACATGAAAAGTAAAGGAATCTGATCCTATTTTTAACTATTGTGAGTAAATAACCCATACAAAAACACAGTTGTTCACTTATTTGGATGCTTAATAATGCTATACTATTCAGTTACTGTTTAAATAATGGACATTTTATAATTTTTTTTTATTTGTGTCTCCTGGATTTTGGTTTTATAATTTTAGTAAACCTTTTTTGTGTGGACAGGCGGAGTCCCCCCAACCCCAGGCGACCCCCGAGTGGAATAATGACTCAAGACAACGTGCTATGGGATTAAAATTGGCCACAACTTTATTAAGTTTCAGATGTAGGGAGACCTTGGCTCAGGCACTGGGCGTTTATCCTTCCCAGTCCCCAGCTGGGGATCTGGGGAACATCGGGGTTATCCAGAATGTGTGGGGATTGGGCTGGCTCTGGAGAACATATGTTCAAGCAGAGAGCCAGCCCCCCGTTTCGTCGCCGTCACAGGGGAGAGAAATGACAGCCTCTCGGCGTATGGCCAATGCCTCCCCTCAAGACCCCTTTAACGGGGAACCCTGGGATCACCGCCGCAAAGGGGGGCATGGGTCACCGCTTTAGGGCCCCCCCCCATTTAGGGAAGATAGACTAAAGGATTCCGCCCAAGGCCTGAAACCGCCAAAGTTGTGACATTTTGCTAGGGGAAAGGCAAAACTTGCCAATGCAGGAAAATTCCTTTCCAGCCTTTCAACAGCAACCATGACGTAGCAGCGCCCGCATACATGTGGAGAAGAGGTTAACCTGCAAAAGAAGGCTTAACTGAGGGAGGGCAGGGTGGGAGAAGCTCTGGAGCCTACTGACACTTTGCAGGTAAGATTCACTTTCTGTTGTGTGGGCAGAGCAGTCCCTCCCCCTACCTGGCCAATCCCCTGGCAACACCTCCCCAGGCGGGATTGGGCAATTGGTTGAGGTAGGTGGAGACCTCCAGGTATCCAGCCTGGGGAGGGCAAAGCCAGCCCGTACTATGGGAGCCGCATTGGGATCCAGGGGGCTGCATGCGACCAAGCAAAAGTCACCCCCCCATTTGATGTGGGGAGCGGTCATTTTGATTTATTTATTTTTTTGCCAAAAATGTTAAGCGGTATACAAAATGTTCTTGATAAATAAATACACATAGTAAATTATCCTTGGAGAACAGCTGGGAAGTTAGTTCCCTTCTATCGATGTGCAGCTTAGCTAACCTTTTTTTCTTGAATACTATGGACATAAAAGTGACTAAATCTTCAGCCCATTTGCACGGACATTCCAGTTCAATGATGATCATATTTAAGACATCCTAATGCAAATACAATTTGTAGCCTCGTGCCAGAAAATTGTGCAAAGATGCGGTTAGAAGTGCAACATGCTGATGTTTGTGCAAGTGTTAATTTTTGGTAACTAGAGGGCATATTATATTTGTGGACTACTATGGCACACATGGCCTTGATAGAACACAAGCCTCCCAAAGTCTGATTAAAGCTACTATGTATTGAAACTGAAAGAAGTGACTAGAAATTGTTGCCTTAGCACAACTAATGATCTATAGTTCTCTCCTCTCCTCTGAAAAAGCAAATTGCCTCCTTATGTAATAGTCTATCATAATAAAAATAAGCTCAGGAAATCATTGAGGTGCTTTGATGGCAAGAAAGTGATATAAAAATAGATCTGGACTATTACAGTGCAATGGGTATTCCTTATATTTAGTATACAGTACAGTACCAATAGTTTACACCTAGGGAATAGAAGGCCTGAACCAGAGAACCATAAAAGCAGCAGGAAGATTTTGCATATTAATAACTAGCCCTGTTGCTGTATTTGTATGCTGTTGGTTTTACAACCACAAGTCAAATGCAGTAGACACTAGCTGGGGTTGGACTAGATGGCCCTTGGTCTCTTCCAACCCCACAATTGTATGATTCTATGTTTGGAGCCAGCCATCATCCTGAAGCTGACACCCACAGCCACACTAAGTGGGAAATTCTACTGTCAAGGTTAGTTTTCATGCTTAATTGCTATGTTCTGTAGTTATCCACATGCAAGCAGGCAGGCTCTGTTCCTGACAAATCCTTGCAGATCTTGCTGTGGGAGGAAGAAATTGATAAATCTGTACCATGGAAGGATGTGTTGGGAGGTAAACAGCTAAGTCTATATCTGGAACTGCGCTTAAGTGTGCTATATCTGTTTTGAGTTCTCTAGCTCTGTGTCACTATCTCAAATTACAGGGGAAGCCCTTATTGCATTGAGTAATACTTTCCCCCTGAAAGTAATTCCACGTGCTTGGGGTTTTCTCTCTCTCTTTTGCATCTAATTATGGTGCAATTTTTGTTCAAATAATTGAAACTGAATTTGTGATGAAATATTACTACAAATGTGGATGGTTTTTTAAAATTAATAATAAAAGGTGTGTACCTTAAGACAATTGTACTTTTATTCATCATCCTAACTTTCAGAATTCTGTATCATAAAGCAGAATCACATTATTTCAAATCATAAAGCATCACATTTTATTGGCCCAAACCCGACAGGCTCTTGTTTACAAAATAAGGAGCAAACAGTTGTACTGATAATGTGTAGCTCTTGTAAGACCCAAGACATCAGAAACCACAGCCATACCATAGTGCTGACAATCTCAGAACTGATATCAGTTCTTGACGGTTACAAATTCAGAGAGAGGCTGCAAACCAGCTAAAGCAAAGTGTCTTTAAGTCCCAATGGTTTGGAAGGCTGAGCAAATGCTTAACACTGTCCCACTGAAATCAGTTGGACCTAAATTTAAAGTGCAATTCTATGAACTCAAACGTATGTTTGTATAGGCGTACATCCAAAGTCCTGTTGACATTATTACTTTCATTGCTCATCATTTTATTACTTTTCAGCCTGTCGTGTCATGACCACCAGGGTCTTGTCAAGAATTAGGGCATGGACTGGCATGATCAGACAGATGAGAAGGAGGACAGTGAAGGAGAAGTGTGTGTGTGTGAGAGAGAATTGTGGGAACCAGAGATAGTGGACAGAGTTTCTTCCCTTTTGACTCCAGCCACTATGGGAGAGAGAGAAGGAACGCTGGTTTTCTCCTCTACCAACTCTCCCCTCTTGATCAGCTGCTGGGGGGCCTGGGGTTAGAGAATAGAAATGACCTACTGTACCCCCACCTCCCAGTTGCTACCTGTAAAAGTTATGTGTTTGTCAAGCAATTCTAAAAAGCAGCTCGGAAGAAAAGTTCGTTTGGAGTCAACTGTTCATGTATCTTGTTATTCTCAGATCTACTTCCCATCATTCATTGAACTTGGGTAAAAGACCATAATGTGTCAGCAGGCAACATGACTTTACACAATACAGTTCCTTGCCTTACTAGAGTCTAGAAACTAGAGAAAAAGGGGGTTAAGGGAATACCCTCATAATTGCCATTACAAAAAGATTTAGTCGACTTTCTGATGTAAACATTGTACATCAGCTCTATGGGTGGGCTGAATAATGAGGCAAATCTGGGTGATTTGTAAGTCTCTGCCTCTGAGTTAAAGCACAAAGTCAATATACCCTTTAGTTAGTTCAGGCCCCCCTCAAAGTCTTGTTTCTTTCTGTCACCCTGTTGTTTCTGTACCTTATAGTTCCATGGTTTCCTATATCTCTATGTTTCCCTAGCTTGATGCACTTCACAAGAAGAGAGGCTTTGGAAAATGTTTCCTGCAGAACACTGAAGAGCTCTGGATTATTATTATTTTTTGGTCAAATTGCAGCAGTGAAATAATTTCTTAAAAAATTAAGAGCTTCATTTGAGGTTTTGTTTTTTTATTTAAAAAAAACCACCTACATTGCTCTGCTTTAACAACAAAGAAACCAGAGCTCTTCAGAATTTTGCTGGCAACGTTTTGGACAGCCCCGTGTTGTAGGCACACAAGCCCCAGAAAACAAATGGCAGTGTAAAGCTGCAAATTTATTAAAAATATACTTACAAGAGTACACACCACTCAGGTACTACTTAATTATTTTAATGTAAGGAAGAGCAAGAGACCAACCCCAATTATGGTTATGTAAGAAAGTGAGCCCCTTTTATTTTCCCCACAAAAAACAAAACAAAACCCTGGCCTTTTTGTCTGCACTTTGGCAGACTTAATTCATTCAGCGAGTGGGAGCAGCTCCTGTGCATATAAATTCATCTATTTGAGCTCAAAGGGGGAAATGTTGTAGTAGCCATTTTTATATTTAACATTATAGTGAATGGGGCCTCAGAGCAGCTCAGAAGCCAAAACACAGAATGAGGCCAAAAGAGCACGAAACAACTCAGAAGCAGATTGATTTTTTTTAAAATGCACAGACTCAGATACAAAGGGAAACCTGCCCCATGCACACCCCTACTAAATGCGGTTTCTATCATAACCACCACAGAAATCTGACGTAGTAAAATGATCTCATTGTGATTTTTTCACATCAGACAAATTCATGTGAATCTGCCATGCATTGCATGCTACACTCCTTCTGGATGCCATTTCATGCCATCGCAACACACGTAGTCCAAGAGTTTGAATTACATGGAAATGGCAGGTTGTCGTTTCACTGATAGGCGATTATGATACACAGAACGGTTTAAATGCAATTATTCCATTTTATCATTGCAAATAACTACTGCTGATTTTTTTTTTTTAATTAAAAAAGAAGAACTGTAGAACTCCAGCATTCATTTAAGGGAAGAGTTCATAGTGCTTTCAGTGATCATTTCCTATTCTAAATAAGTCTTCTTTGCAGATAATATTTCATATTATATTAGCTCTTTCATAAGAGATGAACAGCAGGCTGCCACTGTCTGCCCTTTCCAATATCGTTTTTTTAAATATTATGAACTTCTTTAAACTTCAGGGGAGCTCATGTTAACAAACAGGTAAGGATGAAGCAGTTTCTTAATTCACCAAAGGAGGCCTTGAGCATTAGCAATTATATTTGCTTGGCAAATTATTTTCAGTTGCATGACTGCAGCAGTCGGTAAAGGTCAAGAAGTTTGAACAGTGGGATTAGAAATCATCCTCATTGATTAGTTTGTTCAAACATCTTAAAAATTCACAGTAATGTAGATTGTGCTTCAAGAAAGCAAGGCTACCTCACAGAGTCATTGTTGAGACACACAGCTTTCTTAGAAGACTGGAAGAGCACACTTCACTCTTAGACAATAAAAGGCTTACTTTCAGAGTGTTTAGAAATAGGGATGTACAACCATCACTTTTCTTCATCCCAAAGGGCTTAACCCTTTGCAAATGGTCCAAGTGAGCAGACACAAAGGATTGACATTTTTGTGCATACTCTCAAGTGACCACATGCAAAACACCTAGCAGGCACTCAAAGCACTCCAGCACATTTGCCAACACCTCCTTCCCCTTACCTGCCTCCTAAGGCCCTCAAAAATATTACCTGGGGCAGAAGAAAAGGTAGAAGGTGATAGGAAGGCTTATTGGCAGAACACTGTGTCCTCACTGAGGAGGACACTGGGAGTGGGATTGTACATCACAACATTGTAATACATCAATTTCTTCCAAGGATTGGGTTATGTCCTATCCAGATGTGCTGGGACATGAACTTCCAGTGCCCTCTTTAGTGTAGATGTCTCTCCCTTCTTCTGTCCCTGGTAGGTTTGGGGACCATTGAGAGGGCAGGGAAGATGGAGATGGAAGTGGCAATCAAACAGAGGCACTATTTTTTTTCACTTTTATGATCCCCTCATTTTGATTATCCATAGCATCTTTGTGTAAAAATATGAATTGCTTGCCCTCAAAGAATCGGCCACATCTGGCACTTCTTCTGTTTCTGGATTGGCTTCATGCAGAGATGCAGCAGACAGCACTTTCTAATGGAGGTTATGGTTCCACTGCATCTTCTCATTGAGTTAAATTCCATTGGGAGAGCCATGTTTGTCTGTTGCAGCAAACACACACAAAAAAGGAGTCTTGTGACACCTTGAAGACAAAATAGATTTACTGTGACATAAGCTTTTGTAGATTTGACTGCATTTCCTCAGAATGCTTGAAGTGTGAGTTGGCACAGGGGAGAAAAGTGTGAAGCCTTGGGAATAATTAGGAAGCTGCCTTATACAAGTTCAGACTATTTGTTCACCTAGACCAATATATCTGATTGGCTGTATTTCTCCAGGGTCTTAAGCAGAAGTTTTCCCCTCACCTGCTACCCAATCTGTTTTAGCGATACTAGGGACTAAACCATGTGCTCCATCACTGAGCTTTGGTTTCATCTCATAGTTAAGTGGCTTGTAATTAAATTATTATCCAAGTACTCAAAATACAGAAAAGTGACAGAATGCACCCCAGTGAAGGTTCACTGGAAAAAAAGGCAAATATCTAAAGGGCTGTCACATGGAAGATGGAGCAACCTTGTTTTCTCCTGCTCTGGAGGGCAGGATCCAAACCAACATATCCAAATTACAGGGAAGAAGATTCTTCCTAAACATCAAGAAGAACTTTCTGATGGTAAGAGCTGTTCAACAGTGGAGCAGACACCCTCAGACGGTGGTGGACTCTCCTTCATTGGAGGTTTTTAAGCAGAGGTTGGACGGCCATCTAAAATGGAGATTCCTGCATTGTAGAGAGTTGAACTAGATGACCACTGGGGTCCCTTCCAATATTCTATGAATCTTACAGAGAGGGAGTGCACTGCATCTTCTGGGTGTGACCAGTTTGGGAGCCTTTGGTCTATTTTGCCATGCCTATTTTGCCATGGCTTTCAGATTAGCAATTATCAGACTGTTGGGCTCATTTATATTTCTATTTGTCCTGTGATTTCTTCTAAACATCAGTCTGATTGACATTTGTTCTCATTCACGAGTAAACAGTGGGTTTCCCCAAGGAAATTGGTGGGACAAATCAAAACCTCTTGGACAAGCCCTAAGCCCAAGCATTGCTCATTTCAATTAGATGTGTCCTGCAGAAAACAGGAGGGCCTCATTCATCAATTGCCTTCTTTTGAATATTACTTTAGTAGTGACATTCAGTAGGTGTGGATACTCAGAGCATTCCTTTTTATTGTGCCATGAAATATGGCAAATATTGCGACTGTATTATGTATAAGAAAGTGTTTTGCAGAAAAATGTTATTACTGAATACAGTGGCAAAGGTCTGAAGCTTTTTGTTTTAATGCTGCCAATACAAACAGCCCTAAAATACCAACTACCTGACCCTGTTGAATGAATTATTGGCATTGTGGAAAGCCTCACTTCTCTCAGGTCTCCCAGGTGTTTTTGCATATGATCGCAGCCTAAGACTTTTATGATAATGAAGAATTAGATAGCCTTTCTCCATTTCTTTTTTTTGGCAGTTGGTGCCAGGGAAACTAGCTTCCCCTTTTATCTTTTTAAACATTTCTTTAATTGAGAATTTATTTTAAAAGATTAAACTAACATAAAATAAAAATGGCATCCATGAATATTCAACATAAAACTTTTTGAGATACTTTGCTGCTACTAGTCTGAGGTCATATAGCTCCCAGCTTCTAGAGTTCATAATGGGTTAGCTACTGCTGTTCATTTAAGACCCACGTCGGACCCTGTGAGGAATGGGGCTGTAGATACTATGAGGTGACTGAAATGCGTTTGCACACATTATTATTATTATTATTATTATTATTATTATTATTATTATTATTTTGTTATTGTTTTGCTGTTTCACATGGTCTAGGGTGTGAGCTCTGGCGCTGAAAACACACAGTCTTCGCCGTCGAATATATTTTGCCTTTGGGTATCGCATGTGGCGATACCTTTGCTCCCCGCTCCCCCCGCAGTAACAGCGTGAAAAGCCCGCCATTTCTCCCTCCCGCCAAAACCCGGCGCTTTGTCTGCTAGCCAATGGGGTGTCCCCGCCACGCCGCCCGCGCGATGCCCTGCACCCGCGAGGGAGGGAGCAACAAGGCTCGCGGCAGCTGGTGGCGAGCGGCAGGGCTGTGAGGGGTGGGGGGACTCGGCGAGCGCGCACGCGCAAAGGGGTCTCTTTGGCTTCGCGCGCAGGGCGCCTTCCCCGGGTCGGCGAAAGTGGGCAGGAGCGGCGGCGGCGAAAGTAGCATCCTTTCCCTATGCCCGAAAGTCCGCGGCGGCGCTGCTCCTCCTCCTGCTCCTGCTCCTCGCCTCCTCCGCCACCAGCGCGCTTTGCACTTTCTTCCCCGCGACCCCATCCTTCGCAAGGCAAACTTTGATGGAGAATTTCACACCGCGCTGGAAAAATGCCTGTTATGAAAGGATTACTGGCACCTCAGAACACCTTCCTGGACACCATCGCCACTAGGTTTGACGGCACACGTAAGTCTCGCCCAGGCAAGGCGCGCCTCCGGGCAGCCAGAGGCGAGGCGCTTCTCGGGGCTTGCGGGGGAAACTCGCCATCCCATCGCCGGCGCTGTTTTGGGGAAGGAGGGCTCGGGAAATGGCTCGGATCAAACTTTGCAGACTATTTCTTCGCAAGGGGTGGTGAATTCTCTCGTTTTTTTAAAAGAAAAAAAAGGGGGGTGCTTTCCATTATTGCCCATCCAAACATCATTATGATTGCCACTTTAGAAACTTTGGGTATCCAAAGAGACTTTGCGATCAAAGATGATTTGATACCCCCCCCCGCCCCGTTCCCCGTCCAATTTCTCCCTTGTGTGATCTGGTTTAAGATCTATTCGGAAAATCTCCTGGGAAGTAAGGGACCTGGATGGAGGTGGGAGGGACAGAAAAAGGCAGACCTCGTTCTCAGAATGGAGCTTTGATTTTTATTGTATTTTTTTTTTAAAAAAGATCTCTTTAAAAGCTTAATTCCGGTATGCCAGGTTGTGTATTGGCTGGGCAGCTGTTGTCTGAGGTTACTGAATGAAGTCTATATCCGTCCGATTAATGAATGAGTTTATTACGGCAGCCGGGAGAAAAAAGGGAGAAAGGTTAGCTTTTCAGGACCCTGGACAGATCCAATCGTTCTCACCCAGAAGTATAATCCTAGATTTCTCTCTGAAGGGTTGCGTGCGTCCCTGATGGCCTGTTTTTCCTTTTTTTAACGTTCCAGCTGTTCCTTGTGTTTGTGTGTGTGTTTAAAAAGGAAAAGAAAACCCAGTTAGAATACAATTTCCCTCCCTTCACAGAACACACATGGTCTTCCTGCTGCTTCTGTTAATCCCTGTTCAATGGTTCCCTTGTGATATATTGTATTCACATAGTAGGGGTGTGTGTGTTTGTGTATGGGGTGTGTGTATGTATAATTGAACACATGCACATGCGACAACACACACACACAAATACACACCACCTGAAGGATTGATCCTGTTGGTAGACTTTCTTTTTTGGAAGAATTGATAGAGGTAGAACTATTTAAATATTTAAATAAAAGGAGTACATAAGGATCATTCAGCAAAAGTTTATTAGCAGTGGGAGAATGTCAGTATTTCTGTGAAGTCTGTAGCTGCTTTTAGGAGGATTACCATGAATCAGTTCTTTAAAGTGTTGACAATTCTTGGTTGTTGCTTCCACCCCACATATCCTATGAATATTGCGCTAGTCAAGACTCTGGTTCAATGCATCAGGGTGATACAGTTGCATCTTCTTAAATTGTAAGATGTTAATTATAGTCTATAGCTACAGTAATCACTTATAATAAATCGTAATGCTGAATTAGACTGTGTCATACTCTGGGACCAGGTTAGTAGGCTTAGATGAAAATGTTAGGCTTTCATTTAGGCATAAATTTTCCAGTTTTCCAGCTCTATTCTATGTTAGCAATTTCAAGTAATTTCAATTTGAGAAATTAAAAATAAATTAAAAATAAATATCCAGGGCAGGTGCTTCATACTGGAACATGGAACCAAGTGAAAGCAGAAGGATCCCACCCACCCCATCCCCACCCCCCAAAATATGATGACGTATCTTCTAGGTTGACTTATGTTCAAGCATTTTTTTAACTATAGAAGTAAAATGTCGTTTTGTTTAGCTGTTTTAAAAAGACCCCTACACCAAACAACTTTTTATATGTAAATGGATGAAGAAATACACCCACCCTTGAGCTCAGTTGGACTTTTGATTTTTGGACTTCTAGAGGAATGCAGGTTACATCACAACCAAGCCAATTTGAAGTACATGTGGGCAAAGTATCTAAATTTGGGCTAAATACAGCACTCTGTTGGGTTGTGGTAAAAGCTGCCAATCTTTCCTCAAACAAATTTCAATGTTATAATGTTATGTTCAAAGATGGCACATGACTGAGTCAAGACATGCACTTGCTTAACTCTGTCACTAAAATCAATGAGACGGATAAATACTCATTTTTAATAGACCATGTCCTTAAATATTGCACAGTACAATTTCCATAAACTATTTTGTCCTGCAGACCCCTTTGAAAGTGATATTACGGTGTTATAAATGTTGAGCCCATGTTTTAACATAGCAACACTGACTGTAGCTAACGTAGCTCCTTTTATTCTAAATCTTTGGGGAGGATATATTTTGTTGTCATCAGTAAGACTCTTATCCAGCAATACATCTTTAATCCTGTGGAGAATTAATTCTAATTCTGGGCAACAGTACAGGAAAGGATTCCTGATCATGTTGGGAAATATGTTCTGATTTATAAAGCACTCTCATTAAAGCATACTTTTTTTTTTATCTATTTCATCTTTAATCATTGAAGTTTACATGTGACAGAGAATCTTGGCAGATTGAATCACCTCAAGTAAAAAAGAAAACTTTGCTTGGGTCTTTATATGCTTGTACTTAAGCAATTTAGAGGGAGGCAAATTTCATCAACTGAAGTGTCTCCATAATAGTCTTCTAAGGGTCTTCTCTCAAACAGTGGCCAGAATTTGACTGGGAAGTTCACAAGCAGGGAATGATGTTTGCAATAGTGACAGGCAACCACATTTCTCTCTACTTTTGCTTAGGAACACAATGCAGTTTGGATTTTAATTGAGAATTATTTGTACATTTTCATGATTTCCCAAACTGCATTCATGGTACACATGAATAACATGTGCAATATTGTTATTCAGTGTCACAATGGCTAGGTTGAAGTATGCCTCTGAATACCACTTGCTGGGAATCAGAACTGGGCCAAGAGCTGCTGCATTGGGGTCCTGCATGCAGGCTTCCCATAAGGCATTTGGCTGACCAGTGTGAGAAGAGGATGCTGGACTAGATGCTGCCATGCTCATCTAATGTTTTTATGCAGTTCCGTCACTCACCAAGTGCTACACCTGAGCAGTAGCATACATATCTCTCCAGATAATATTGGGAATTGGTGTGGAAAGGAGCATACTAGTCCTGTTGGAGGCACTGCTGTTATGGCAATCACTGAACACTGTTAAAGAGGAGAAATAGGTTGTATTTCATCACTAGCATTTGTTCTGCAGTACAGTGGGTCCCTGTATAATGTTAATGATAAATGCTTAAGCGTTTAGACAAACATTATGAATTGAAACACCCCCTTTTCAAACTGATGGTTGCAGTTGACAAGAGACACAAAAATACAATTTAGGATGTCTTGATTGAAATTAACTCCCTTCCCCAGTGTTGTGTGATTCAGAAAAGAGCAGATCTCGAATATTGGTCTCACTTGTAGCAAATGAAAGCAGCTGGGATATCAGCACAGTTGGCTATCTGAAGTGAAATTACTGAATAAATAAAGACTCATGGATTGGTTTGGATATTACCCTTCTGGAAGTATGCTACATTTGCTTCATTACTGGCTATTACCAGCAGTTTATATGAATTTAAGTAGCCTTAAAGTACTCAAGCTGTAATCTTACACGTTTTACTTTAAAGTGCTCTTGTTTTTAATAGATGTTTTTATCTAAGAAAGTGTGCTTAGAATCGTAGCCTAATGCACTAACTTGGAAGTAAGCCACCTTAGAATCAATGGTACTTATACTGGAGTAAACATGATTGCTTACGATGGGGTTGCAAATCTTCAGGAGCACATTTTGAAATGCAAGTAACGAAGAAGTGGGGCAGCCTGAAGTCCCAAGGCCATATGCAGCTGTCAGCCAAATTCTATGTGAGTTGCCAGGAGTGAAATAATGGGTGGAAGGGGTGGTAGAAGAAAGACAGAGAATGAGAGAGTGACTACCCACTTTTAGTTCTAGCCCACTAGTGGCTCCACCCATGTCCACCACCAGTATGCAGCTCTTGAAAAGTTACTTTAAGGAAATCTGACTACTGAAGGAAAAAAGTTTCCTCACCAGTGACATAATGGATGGGAATGCTGCAATGACTTCTTGATCCTCTTCAAACCTTTGTGGGACCCCCATGCTTTCCCCATTTCTATGGCAGCTGGGGTATAGCTTCCATCTCCCCAAGGACAGCAGCTTTTGTACTCATTGGCCCATTGGCGGGGTGATGTACTTCCAGGGTGCTGCACCACCATCTATCTTATCTGGCTGTGGCTATCTTGCCATTGCCTTCTTGAGGGATAACCTGTTGGACACATTCATTCTGCCTCTTGGCTTTTCCAGGCTGACAAGCAGTCCTTAGACTTCAGCAATTTCTTGAAATCATTGTCACCATCCGTTAAGCAAAGTCCCTCTACTAGTTAATTACAAATAAGAGTAGCAGGAGAAAGAGATATGTATTCAGCAGTTCAGGGGCAAAATAGGTAGGTTTTTTTTGGGGGGGGGAACCACCAGTGATTGCTTTTCTCATAAAAGTTCTGCAGTGAAAAATGATTGTATATTTTTAAAGAAATCCTTTGGATTTAAAGAAATCCAAAAAACCTCCCTCCAAACCATAAATCATGAAATTAAGTTACAAAAGCACAATGCAAAAAGAAAAAAGAAAAAAAGGTCTCACTTGTTTATAATGCGGTACAGAAGAAGCAGCCAACGCAGTGGCCTCCTCATGTTTTGAACCACAACCCTCATCAGCTCCAGCCCACATGACTAATGGTCAGGGACTATAGGAATTGTAGTCCAACAATATGTTTGCTCCTCTTGGGGTTTAGAGCAAGCTTCTCTAGGAAGTGATTTCTATATTTAGGGCACCAGAGCAAAAAAGGCCCTGCTCAATGTGCAGAAATAATTAAATTTATGGACATGTAATAGACAGAGAGGGTTGTATGGGAAAAGGTACTGAGGTACATTGGATTCAGGCCTTCTAAGGCTCTATATCCTATAATCATCACAATGTTGAATGCACCCAGAACTGGACAGGCAACCAGTGTGCTTTGAAAGGTCTTTTCTCTTGCAGATATTTTACATAGTCTTCAATGGCTCCTTTTTGTAAAGTGCACACCGAGTTCCATGCGCTCCCATTTGATACTGTTTGGGAGAGTGAGGGCAAAGCAATATATTATCATGTGTAGGAATAGCTTACAAGTTCCAGGATGAAATTATTACAAATGTTTAATAAAAGACATATACACCCAGGCCAACAGATTCTGAGAGTAATAAATTTACCTTTACATAAGAAAAGAAGAAATCTAATAAATTGCAGATACTTCAAGAAGATGAGATTTTGCTGGAAGAAGGTTTATATATGAATTTCAGTTAACTAAGTAAGCTGCAAGTTCTGTTACTTCTTTCCATTGGAGAAAGAAAAAGATTAAAACAAAACAAGACAAAACCATCATCTCCTGGATTCTGGTTTCCAGCACTAGGTTGCACATTGATATGCAAGCTTTAAGATAGTTACATTACCAACACTGAGGGACCTATAGCAAATGTTGCAGACCCTGTAAGTTGGATAAGAAGATGTACTGTGCATAGTTACACTCACATGGCTGGTTCACATGCTGAATATGAAAAAGGAGGGCAAAGAGGCTGAGATAAGATGCAGTTAAGTAGTGGGGAACAAGAGCCTTGGTTGCTGGAAACGTAAAGTATGACTGTTGCTCTCTAGCAATGATTTAGGGGGGGTCACAGTTTCAAAAGACAAGAATGAAATAATTGTGTTATTTAGTTTAGAGTGAAATATGACTGTGCAATTTTAAACCAATTTCAAAAACTGGGTTACCCTGAATATATCACTATAAAGGCAGGGAGAAAGGTTTTTTTTAAAAAAAAATCAACAGGTCAAACTGTTTGATGACATGATTTTGTTTATCTCCATGTTCGATTCTGCCTTAAGTCCACATCAAGTGTTCCCTTTGAACCTCTTTATGAGGTTCCTGTAGCTTTGTTCCTGTCTCTCATCTGCTCCATCCTTTGCTCATCTGTTTGGATGGTATTCAGTTAAGTCTAACTCAGAGTACACCCATTAGTGTTAGTGAACCTAAGTGAGGCATGCCCGTTAATGTCTATGGATCTGCTCTGAGCAGGATTAGCAGTGAATACAACCCATTGTGGTCAGTTGTTTCCCCTGCCCAGTCTTACTCTCTTCATGTTTCTGTCAGCATTTTGTTGGGTGGGGGGATAAAGGGGAAAGGAGTTTGTGTAATTGCCTCTTTGAGAAACAGTTTCCCTTTACATGGTCTTTCAAGCCCTTTGCTCAAAGAGATGGTTGGGAACTACTGTAACCAGAAAAGGGAGTAGTTGTGTCGTTGCAGGGGAATATGGTGGTGGATTCTACATGGTCAGTAAATCTCATTAGATAAACTCTTTTCTGCAGTTGTGATTCAGACATTTTCTAGGCAGTGGTGAGGGCTAGGAACATACTTGTAAAGTAACATTCTCAAACTCAGAAATATGAGATACCCAGTTTTGTGCAATGCCGATTTAAAGTAATGATCCGTGTACTGCTTGCAACATTGGTCTGGGCTGCACGCTAGTTTAAAGTGCATTATGTAATAGTCAGAGAGTGCCCCAACCACTGTTGTTCACGCCATCTTTCTGGCTGTTACAAAATGAAGACCATGGTAGTAAATTAAGCATGTTAATAATGCATTGGGTAGGGGGCAAAATAATCCCTTCGTTGTAAATCTGTAACCTGCAATGTTCTGAATATACTGCTAGGATATTTCTTTAGTTTATTAGATTCAGAGGGCTTGAAAAGAGAATGGAACCCACATTTAATGGAAAAGAAATGTTTTATATTCTGAATAAAATAGGTTACAGCATTTACCTTCTACAAATGGGGAAGAATTTTCCAAATACACCTATGATGGGTTTTAGTTTTATGCCTGAACAACTGTACAGTTGGAATATTATTGTTGGAATGTTCCTATTAGGTAACTGAATTCAGGGCCGTCTTAAGCATATCTGGCGCTGTGGTGCAAAGATCCCTCTGGCGCCCCCTCCCTCTTTTTAGGGTGCTGACACCACGCTTACACATTATTTCTGATGGGGGGGGAAGGAAACATAAACTTTTTTAGTTGCTCGTTTATTAACAATGCACTTATATATACGACACCACCACATTGATTTTGGCAGATTTAAGACAAATTATCTTATTATGTAACACCTTGTTTTTAACAATGTTGATTTCTTTTTAAATTCAGAATACCTGCGTTATTCATGTAAAATATTTTGATACAGTACATTGTATGGTATGTTTTTTCCTCAAATTCTAAGGTTCTCCTAACACCTTAATCCTTTGCTTTAATAAGGGAGAACTTAAAACAATGTACAAATGTATTTTAAAATTATTAAAATTTGAAATCCATTACATCAAGCCCCAGTAGTGATGTATGGAGAGCTGGACCATAAAGAAGGCTGATTGCCGAAGAATTGATGCTTTTGAATTATGGTGTTGGAGGAGACTCTTGAGAGTCCCATGGACTGCAAGAAGATCAAACCTCTCCATTCTTAATGAAATCAGCCCTGAATGCTCACTGGAAGAACAGATCCTGAAGCTGAGGCTCCAATACTTTGGCCACCTCATGAGAAGAGAAGACTCCCTGGAAAAGACCTTGATGTTGGGAAAGATTGAGGGCACAAGGAGAAGGGATGACAGAGGACGAGATGGTTGGACAGTGTTCTCAAAGCTACCAGCATGAGCTTGACCAAACTGTGGGAGGCAGTGGAAGACAGGAGTGCCTGGCGTGCTCTGGTCCATGGGGTCACGAAGAGTCAGACATGACTAAACGACTAAACAACAACAACAACATCAAGCCAGCTCTCAAAAAATTAACACACACCGTATACTTCAAATATCAGTTAAGAGATTTTGCGTACTATTGGTCAGATAACATTGTTAACATTAGTAGAATTCACAACAACAAAAATGCTTGCCCCTAGAACATTTCACAGCTTCAGCTACCACAGACTGTCACTGAAAACAATGCATTGGTCAGTCTGAACCATGTCAAGTAAACTATGGAAGTAGCATAGCCACAAAACAAACTGTGCCAGTACTTTCTTTTCAAGTCTTAATTCCATAATGGGTACAATCTGAGGGAGCCACTACTCCCAGCCTGTGAACAGTAGTGGAACTTGGCTATCAGACATTTTGAAAATGTGATAGTTTACAGTACATTCTTGCAGCCTGATGCCAGGTTCCAGGTATTGCAGTGGGTTGGACTAGATGACCCATGGGTCCCTTCCAGCTTTACAATTCTAATATTTAATAAAAGGTCCTTACAACATAATGCAATTTAGTCCCATATGATTAAGCAATTATAAATAAATGAGCCTCCCCCCCTGAGAATAATGCACTCAGGTAAACTGGTTTGTGCAGATATTTTTGGGTAAGATACTTTGGTCATGACAACAGGCTACATCCAACTAAATCCTACTTAGGGCAGACCCTTTGAAATTAAAGTTTGGATTTTTAATTCATTTCAGTGAGTCTACTCTGAGTAGGACTAGCATCCGAGGCAAGTGTGTGTGTGAGGGCAAATGAGGGCTGAGAGCAAATCTAAAAAGGATGGGACAGCTGCATATTCCTGCAATGCAGAGGGTTGGACTAGATGATCCTCAGGGTCCCTTCCAACCCTACAATATTATAATTCTAGGACAGGAATGTCCAATATGTCAATCTGGTCCCTACCACCCACTAGTGGGCGTTTCAGGATTCTAGGTGGGTGGTAGGAGATTCTATGGCACAAGGTGAATCCGCCTTCCATCGAGCACTGGTGGGTGGTAAGGAAATTTTACCATCAAGAAAGATGCATTAGTGAACGGCAGGTATAAAAGGGTTGATTACTCCTGGTCTAGCCACTACACTGCACTTGTTCTCTGTTTTTTATATTTTGAGCCAGAGTATATTTGTTTAGGGACACGGGTGGCGCTGTGGGTTAAACCACAGAGCCTAGGGCTTGCCGATCAGAAGGTCGGCGGTTAAAATCCTCGCAACAGGGTGAGATCCCATTGCTCAGTCCCTGCTCCTGCCAACCTAGCAGTTCAAACGCACATCAAAGTGCAAGTAGATAAATAGGTACCACTCTGGCAGGAAGGTAAACAGTGTTTCCGTGCGCTGCTCTGGTTCGCCAGAAGCGGCTTAGTCATGCTGGCCACATGACCCGGAAGCTGTACACTGGCTCCCTTGGCCAATAAAGTGAGATGAGCGCCGTAACCCCAGAGTCGTCTGCAACTGGACCTAATGGTCAGGGGTCCCTTTACCTTTACCTATTTTTGTTTAGCAGTTGTCAGAAATCTGTTTTGGCTCTAAGTATTGTGAGAGATCAAAATAATTTTGGATACCGCCTGCACCGAAGAAGCAAGAAAAAGACATCTCTTAAAATTGTTCCATTTGAATACCATCCTTCATTTGAAAATGCAAAACTGTACAGGCACGTATCATCTATTTCGGTTAATTGCCATTGTGATTACTGCAGAAAGCATCTACTGTGTTCGTGGCATCAACACTAACTGTAAAGCATCTAAAATGGAAACAAGTGCTAAAGTGATGGGAAATGGTCTTAAAATGATCTATGTAGGAAAGGGGAAATGGAATCGCTTGACTAGTAACAGCTTCCACAAATGGATGCTACTAGTTTGCTAGCTACAAAAACAGTTGCATTCCTATACCATACATTTCCAACTGTATCTTGAAGAGCATCTTTTGGTCAAAGACTTGCTTGTTCTTACTTCAGTTCATCATCAATAAATTTCACTTTTCCCTGCTTCTGCCAAATTTGCTCTATCTTCTCGTTTAATAATGGAATGTTGGGTGGGTGGGGGGGAATTTGTTGCTTATGTTTTTATCACCCAGAGATTCATTTTTAAAGAATGAAAGAAGTCCAACATTTTCCTGCTTATCTGGGGTGCGTTATCACAATGCTGTCCTGTTCTAATAATTTGTTGCTGAAAGAAGGTAAAGCAAAGGGGAAACTTTTAACATATCTCTCCAAAGAGCTGAAACTGACTCTAGAAATCTGAATCACTAGAGAATAATTTGCTATGCTCCATAAGGGTACATAGCAATAACAGTTTCAGTTAATCACTCGCCATTGAAACCAAGAATTAGAGGCTAATTAGCGGGGTTCTTGTAAATATAGTTTGTTGTTGTTTTAATAGCATGGCAAAGTTGTCTCTTCTCATGATATGCCTTGGTTAATTCCTTTCAGAGTTGGTTGGTGGTTTTTGTTTTTTTAAAAAAACACGAAACGTTTCCTGCAAGCCTTAGTCACACAGTGGAAAACACAGCCAACAACTTATTGGGAAAAAAATATAAACCTTGCTATTCTTCTGGCACGTTGCTACTGTCACCGTTGGGAAATTATGGTACTCAGCCCATTTTGATTTCCTGACAAGAGAATACAGAGTTTCCCCCAAGTTATTTCTGCTTGCATGTAATTAAAATAGACATAATCATAACAATTACCCACATGACAATATTTTTTTCCTAGAAATTCAGTTAAGGATAAGAATTCATGCAAGGGCAGTCTTTAGTACTACAGTTGCTAGATTTCCAGTCATTAAAGCTTAACACATTATTGCTGAGCACAGCAAAATGATTATCTTTTAATTTCCAAATTATTGTACTAGTTTGCGTGGTGGTTCAGTTTTTTACAGTTCATTTACCATGGCTAATCTGCGGCTTCCAGCAACAGTTTGTAAATGGCACAATTAAAAAAGAAGACACAATAAGAGAATAGATTGCTTTAGAGATTGGTCGCTTGCTGATGCTCAGGCTGGAGAAATATACACCAAGCAAGACTTTCTAGGTGTTAAGTATCTCAGTGCTTCTGAGTGAGCTCATACCTTTCTGAAAGTGGACTTCAAGCTCTAAATTAGATGCCAGGCAAAGACATTTTTGTTCACTAAGGCCTTTGGTAACTAAGTTGGCCTCTACAGTGCTTCTCATCATTTAACATGGTGTTGTGGGATTTGTCCCTTTTATTTTGTTACCCTATAAGCATTTTTAGGTGTTTTGTACTGAAAATTGTTTTAATTTTTTTCTGGCTTTTCATTGTTTTTATCTGTTTGTATTTTATCTGTTTTTAATCTGTTGGGAGCTGCCCACAGTGGCTGGGGAAACCCAGCTGGATGGGCGGGGTATAAATAATGAGTAAGAATTATTATTATTATTATTATTATTATTATTATTATTATTATGTCACTTTTTTGTATAAAGTGATTAACAGATGTATTTAGTTGTCATTAAAATTCAAGGCCTTGTGCTCAGTTTTTTTTATTGAGGATTTTTGTATGGCCAAAGCAATGAAATATTTAGCACATGCCCATGGGAAGTCCAGTGGAAGTTGATGGAACAGCTCTGGATGTTGACTTGAGTCTTATTGTATTTTTAAAATCCCTTTTATCCTATTCTCCCTCCACGGGGGTTGATTCCAACAATTTTTATCCATTGCACAAACAAGTTTTGTATCATATTGAAAATGTGTGTGGATTGTGCAGGAAATACATCCCTGCTAGATTCAAAACCACAGAAACTGCTTCCCTTAAAGATGTTCACTTTATTTCTGCCCATTTTAACTTGCAGTAACTTTACTGCATATAAAC
Organism: Podarcis pityusensis; assembly: GCF_964106645.2. Taxonomy (NCBI): domain Eukaryota; kingdom Metazoa; phylum Chordata; class Lepidosauria; order Squamata; family Lacertidae; genus Podarcis; species Podarcis pityusensis. Next base: position 39,831,575 of record NC_138037.1, read on the forward strand.
CTCAATGGCAACACACTTCAGAACCAAGAGGTTCACAACTTGCTAGCTGGAAAATACTGGTTAATTTATTTTTCTCTCCCTGCTATTTCCCACCTGTTATTTGAATGTGCCCCAAACAACTGTGTAGGTCCCTTGACTCCTGCATTTACTGTAAATGATACATTTTAATAACAGTTTAGCAAACCGAGTCTGACATCACTGCTACCATTATCTAAATGTAGCCACAGTGACAATGTAAATTACCCTTTAAGACCTTATTCTGAATGCGTAGTTGTGAGTACTTTGCAGTTTGGGGCCTGGGCATCCCTTGTACTTTTGAGCACAGCCAAGGGAGAATTTGGAAAATTAACTTCAAAGCTGGTACTACAAGGGCTGGGTGTTACTTTTAAAGGAAGCAGGACATGAAAGGATATTTCCATTTATTGGGAGGCAGTTTTTCACTTAAAAGGTAAAGGTAAAGGTACCCCTGCCTGTTCGGGCCAGTCTTGCCAGACTCTAGGGTTGTGCGCTCATCTCACTCTAGAGGCCGGGAGCCAGCGCTGTCCGCAGACGCTTCTGGGTCACGTGGCCAGCGTGACAAGCTGCATCTGGCGAGCCAGCGCAGCACACGGAACGCCGTTTACCTTCCCGCTGATAAGCGGTCCCTATTTATCTACTTCCACCCGGAGGTGCTTTCGAACTGCTAGGTTGGCAGGCGCTGGGACCGAATGACGGGAGCGCACCCCGCTGCGGGGATTCGAACCGCCGACCATGCGATCGGCAAGTCCTAGGCGCTGAGGTTTTACCCACAGCGCCACCCGTGTCCCTTTAGTGTTTCACTTAGCTAGCACTTAACCGTCTATTTTAGGGGGATAAGGTGTAATGGGATTCAGCAGACAAGAGGTGTTATATGGCCTGGGTGTTCTGCTGCTTTCCTGGAATGTGACTAATCCAGCACACTCTCAGGATGTCTGGGTCAGTTTCTAATTTGTAGACAGCTAGTTTATCGGAAGTGTACTGCATTACAGATTTATCACAGACTGTCTACAGACAGCTGTTTCCAGATGCCTGGAGGTAGTGTTTGGAGACCTCCCTTGCATGAGAAGACAGCCTCCAGCACATTGAGTAAAAAGGTAAAGGGACCCCTGACCATTAGGTCCAGTCGTGGACGACTCTGGGGTTGCGGCGCTCATCTGGCTTTACTGGCCAAGGGAGCCGGCATACAGCTTCTGGGTCATGTGGCCAGCATGACTAAGCCGCTTCTGGTGAACCGGAGCAGCGCACGGAAACACCGTTTACCCTCCCGCCAGAGCGGTACCTATTTATCTACTTGCACTTTGATGTGCTTTCGAACTGCTAGGTTGGCAGGAGCAGGGACCAAGCAATGGGAGCTCACCCCGTCATAGGGATTCGAACCACCAACCTTCTGATAGGCAAGTCCTAGGCTCTGTGGTTTAATCCACAGCGCCACCTGCGTCCCTCGCACATTGAGTGGACAAGACCAATAGTGGGTCCAACGGTCAAGAAAGCGGTTACTCCATATGCTGTAGAGTGAAACGCGGAGGGAAATGAGGATCTAGGTAGCAGTGGGGGGGGGGGGCTGTTGGATGCATTGGCAATGGGCTAAGCATGTGCAATCCCACACACCCTACTCATGTTCTTTGAATGAATAGATGTGGCATCTAAACCCCCTATAGTTATTGCTCATGAGTCCACATTTGCTTATTGTGTTCCATTACCATCCCTTATCAACTGGGCTTTGTTTTAGATGCTTTTTTGGGAGGGGGAGAATCCAGTAAAATCGTGTTGTGCGATGTAATTAATATATTTTGGGGTGGGGTTGAAGTCCAGATTCAACCAGGGTCTGCCAAGTTCCACTCCCACTTCAATAAATTCCATATACGGTGCCACTCAGGTTGTCCCTAATGGCTCACAGTAAAACTTCAACAGAATATGTTGTTCTCTGTAGCCGAGGCAGGAAGCCTACTACTATAGTTTTGTAGATTCTCATCCCTCAGGGGAAAAGGGTGGCCAGATGGCTGACTCAAGAGTATTATAGAAGAAGTGTCCAAAAGTTAATCTAATTTTTCAATCAACCTCCAGTCACTTTTCATAATATGTTTTGCAAAGCCAATTAGAAGACAAACAAACCCATGTGTTCATTTTTCACACAGAATTCTAATGATCTCTCTCTCTCTAACATTTATTTCTTACCTCAGTTACTAGATAGTATAATTTACTTGGCAAATACATTTTTTTTAAGTGTGGGCAGACCATATAAGCAAGCAATTAGTCTGCTGCCTCCTTTTTTATTCTACTGTTTTTTTAAAAAAAATATGAGCATACATTAAAACCATTTTATTTAAACCCAAACCCAAAAGGTATCATACAAGTTGAGCTCAAATATGAAGATAACAATTTTCATAATGATCAGTTACATCTTAGCCCTGGGTGCTATTCTACAAAGTTTTTTTCAGAGTAGACCCACTGAACTTAACAGGCCTAAATTAGTAATGTTCCTGCAAAAAACATAGTTAAATACTACCCAGCGCCTCTACAGTGGTACCTCGGGTTAAGTACTTAATTCGTTCCAGAGGTCCGTTCTTAACCTGAAACTGTTCTTAACCTGAAGCACCACTTTAGCTAATGGGGCCTCCTGCTGCTGTCGCGCCGCCAGAGCACAATTTCTGTTCTCATCCTGAAGCAAAGTTCTTAACCCAAGGTACTATTTCTGGGTTAGCGGAGTCTGTAACCTGAAGCGTATGTAACCCGAGGTACCACTGTAGTTTCTCTCCATTCATTGTGCCTGACCACTTTCATGTTAAAGCAGAAAAGTACCATACTTATTGTCTAGGAGATGTCAGTGGAGAAAAGCCCTTCCAGGTTCAGAACCAGTGTGCTGCTGGATACCAATAGCACATCCTTGGAGTCAGTGCCAGATTTATGTACGGTCAGGACTGTGGGAATTGTGATCCACAACAACTGGAGGGCACCACATTAGCAACAGTACTTCTGGGTTACGTAGTAGAGAAGGAAAAAAGTTGGCTGATGGTGGTGAAGTGATGGAGTCTGGATCTCATCACAGTCTCAAGAAGGAATGGGGGACAAGGCTGCAGACATTCAAATGAGGGTCTGTTAGATGCTATGCAGGTTTCAGATTGCACCTAGAATTGCTGGGAAGAAGGAACCTACAATGGCTGATGCCCCACATTTGAAAATATAAAATCCACCTGTTAACTAGGTCTGTCTCTATCCTCAGATCTTAAATCTATCTGCCTTGCTACATTTCAACCTCCTCCTTTTTCTGTAAGCTCTTCCCAGCTCAGGCTTTATTGCTCTGCCAGAGCTCGCTCTAAAGTGAAGCCATTTGTTCAACATTTGAGTGGCTGATTGCTCAGAGCAATCCTGCAAACACAAAGACAGCCTCACACAGCGGTCTGCAATACAGTATTTCATGATGAATCCATTATCTCTCCAGACCAGGCTGCCTGCCTTTAACAATGACACAGAGAAGGGATGGTGATGCTTTTTATTGGAGCAACTTCTGTCTGCCAGAGTACAACACTTCCCAGCAAATGTGGGTTTATTAAGAGCTATATGTTGGGGTATCTCGTGATTCCACTTTGTATTTAAGGTTACAAGCATCTGTCCCGAGTTTTTGTGTGTGGTGATTTTAGGCAGAGCCCCTGTGCCTTTAGAGATGATGCCTTTAAAGCATCAACATGCAGCAAGGCACCAACATTTAACTGAAAGATCAGTTAGAGCTATCAAATAAAACATCTTATAATCTAAAAGATCCGTTTGAAATAGCTTTTCTAAGATGGTGCCCACCATAAAAACCATGTATACCATCTAAAAAAATAGAAAAAGTAAGCTTCTTGTTTCACAAATATTGGTTTTAGCCATATGCAAATTTAATCAGTAATAGAGTAATCAAATAATTGACTCAAACTCATATGTTTTAATAGCCAATGGCTGTTGTTAAAAATTGGTTTGCAGAACCAAAATGCAGTGTTGTGGGGGAAATGTCACATAATTTAAGACTCAGAGAAGAAGGTTGGATTTGGCACCTACTGATTTTTCCACCATTCATCCAAGTTGTTTAAGCCCAGGTACAGGAACCCCTGGGGCTTATTCCCAGGTAAAGTAGCACAGGATTGCAGCCTAAGCAACTCTTGTTGAGACCCATTAAATAAAAAATGGTGCTAAAAGAAAAATACTGCTTACTCTCTTACACGTTACATGAAAGTCAGCCCCATTGATTTCAGAGGGACTTGGTTCCAAGTAAGCATTATTCCCCCCCTTCATGGATCACTGCCTTGCTGTGGCGAAGGGGCTTGAATAACTCAGAGAAGCTATGCCGTGCAAGGCCACCCAAGATGGACAGGTCATAGTGGAGACTTTTGACCAAACGTGATCCACCTGGAGCAGGAACCGGCAAGCCACTCCAGTATCCCTGCCAAGAAAACTCCATGGACAAAGACAACAGGCATATAAAAGTTATGACGCTGGAAGATGAGCCCCTCAGGTTGGAAGGCGTCCAACATGCTACTGAGGAAGAGCAGAGGACAAGTACAAGTAGATTCAGAGCTGATGAAGCGGCTGGGCCAAAGCCGAAAGGACGCTCAGTTGCGGATATGCCTGGAAGCAAAAGGAAAGTCCAATGCTGTAAAGAAAAATATTGCATAGGAACCTGGAATGTAAGAACCATGAACCTTGGTAAGTTGGATCTGGTGAAAAATGAGATGGCAAGAATAAATATTGACATCCTGGGCATCAGTGAACTAAAATGGACGGGAATGGGCGAATTCAGTTTGGATGACCATCATATCTACTACTGTGGGCAAGAATCCCGTAAAAGAAATGGAGTGGCCCTCACAGTCAACAAAAGAGTGTCAAAAGCTGTACTGGGATGCAATCTCAAAAATGATAGAATGATCTCGATACGAATCCAAGGCAGACCTTTTAACATCACAGTAATCCAAGTTTATGCACCAACCACTGGTGCTGAAGAAACTGAAATTGACCAAGTCTATGAAGACTTACAACACCTTATAGAAATGACACCAAAGAAGGATGTTCTTCTCATTATAGGGGATTGGAATGCTAAAGTAGGGAGTCAAGAGATAAAAGGAACAACTGGCAAGTTTGGCCTTGGAGTTCAAAAGGAAGCAGGGCAAAGGCTAATAGAGTTCTGCCAAGAGAACAAGCTGGTCATCACAAACACTCTTTTCCAATAACACAAGAGACGACTCTACACATGGACATCACCAGATGGGCAGCATCGAAATCAGATTGATTATATTCTCTGCAGCCAAAGATGGAGAAGCTCTATACAGTCAGCAAAAACAAGACCTGGAGCTGACTGTGGCTCAGATCATCAGCTTCTTATAGCAAAATTCAAGCTTAAACTGAAGAAAGTAGGAAAAACCACTGGGCCGGTAAGATACAATCTAAGTCAAATCCCTTATGAATACACAGTGGAAGTGAGGAACAGGTTTAAGGATTTAGATTTGGTGGACAGAGTGGCTGAAGAACTATGGATGGAGGCTCATAACATTATGCAGGAGACAGCAACTAAAACCATCCCAATGAAAAGGAAATGCAAGAAAGCAAAGTGGCTGTCCAACGAGGCCTTACAAATAGCGGGGGAGAGAAGGCAAGCAAAATGCGAAGGAGATAGTGAAAGATACAGGAAATTGAATGCAGATTTCCAAAAAATAGCAAGTTGAGACAAGAAGGCCTTCTTAAACGAGCAATGCAAAGAAATAGAGGAAAACAATAGAATGGGAAAAACCAGAGATCTGTTCAAGAAAATTGGAGATATGAAAGGAACATTTCGTACAAAGATTTCCATAATAAAAGACAAAAGTGGAAAGGACCTAACAGAAGAAGAAGACATCAAGAAGAGGTGGCAAGAATACACAGAGGAACTATACCAGAAAGAAATGGATGTCTCGTATACCCCAGGTAGTGTGGTTGCTGACCTTGAGCCAGACATCCTGGAGAGTGAAGTCAAATGGGCCTTAGAAAGCACTGCTAATAACAAGACCAGTGGAAGTGATGGTATTCCAGCTGAACTATTTAAAATTTTAAAAGATGATGCTGTTAAAGTGCTACACTCAATATGCCAGCAAATTTGGAAAACTCAGCAGCGGCCTGAGGATTGGAGAAGATCAGTCTACATCCCAATCCCAAAGAAGGGAAGTGCCAAAGAATGCTCCAACTACCGCACAATTGCACTCATTTCACACGCTAGCAAGGTTATGCTTAAAATTCTACAAGGCAGGCTTAAGCAGTATGTGGACCGAGAACTTCCAGAAGTGCAAGCTGGATTTCAAAGGGGCAGAGGAACCAGAGACCAAATTGCAAACATGCGCTGGATTATGGAGAAAGCTAGAGAGTTCCAGAAAGACATCTACTTCTGCTTCATTGACTATGCAAAAGCCTTTGACTGTGTCGACCACAGCAAACTATGGCAAGTACTTAAAGAAATGGGAGTGCCTGATCACCTCATCTGTCTCCTGAGAAATCTCTATGTGGGACAAGAAGCTACAGTTAGAACTGGATATGGAACAACTGATTGGTTCAAAATTGGGAAAGGAGTACGGCAAGGCTGTATATTGTCTCCCTGCTTATTTAACTTATATGCAGAATTCATCATGCGAAAGGCTGGGCTGGGTGAATCCCAAACCGGAATTAAGATTGCCGGAAGAAATATCAACAACCTCAGATATGCAGATGACACAACTTTGATGGCAGAAAGTGAGGAAGAATTAAAGAACCTTTTAATGAGGGTGAAAGAGGAGAGCGCAAAATATGGTCTGAAGCTCAACATCAAAAAAACGAAGATCATGGCCACTGGTCCCATCACCTCCTGGCAAATAGAAGGGGAAGAAATGGAGGCAGTAAGAGATTTTACTTTCTTGGGCTCCATGATCACTGCAGATGGTGACAGCAGTCACGAAATTAAAAGACGCCTGCTCCTTGGGAGAAAAGCAATGACAAACCTAGACAACATCTTAAAAAGCAGAGACATTACCTTGCCAACAAAGGTCCGTATAGTAAAAGCCATGGTTTTCCCAGTAGTGATGTATGGAAGTGAGAGCTGGACCATAAAGAAGGCTGATCGCCAAAGAATTGATGCTTTTGAACTGTGGTGCTGAAGGAGACTCTTGAGAGTCCCATGGACTGCAAGAAGATCAAACGTATCCATTCTTAAGGAAATCAGCCCTGAATGCTCACTGGAAGAACAGATCATGAAGCTGAGGCTCCAATACTTTGGCCACCTCATGAGAAGAGAAGACTCCCTGGAAAAGACCCTGATGTTGGGAAAGATTGAGGGAACAAGAAGAAGAGGATGAAAGATTGAGGGAACAAGAAGAAGAGGATGACAGAGGACGAGATGGTTGGACAGTGTTCTCGAAGCTACCAACATGAGTTTGACCAAACTGCAGGAGGCAGTGGAAGACAGGAGTGCCTGGCGTGCTCTGGTCCATGGGGTCACGAAGAGTCGGACACGACTAAATGACTAAAAAAACAAAACAAAAGCATTATTCCCGGGACGTTATTACAGCCTCAGACACCCTGCTTCCAAACAGCGACCCTTCATTCCTGCTGGGGATTAAATGTTGCTGCTGCTGCTATTTAAAACCTATAATACTGTAAAACATACACGCCATCTATTTTTAATAATATGACTGCCTAGTAAGTATGCCTGTCCATGCTATTTTTCTTTCTCCAAAGGCTTTTAGGGCAAGTAGTGCAATAAATTACAGAGCATAAATAATCTATCATTATACAACCAATTCATAAATAACACATGGATTTTGACGTAAAAGACAGCATGGAATGTCTCACAAGGTAGCCTTTTTAAACTGTTGACAGCCACAACAAAACTTTTAAAGTTTTTGATTCTTACTTTTGCAATATTTAGAAGCTTGTGTCATCGGCAGATGAAGTGAACGACAGGGAGGTGTGAAAAGAGATCACCCTAAGGCACTACCTGCATAGTATAATTTTAATTATTCCTTTGATACTGTAGTCTTCTACGTGAGATAATTGTTGTACACACAGGAAATGTGCTTAAGCTATGGGCACTTGCATATACCGAATTTTTCTGTGTATAAGACGATATATTTTCCTTAGAAATAATAGGCAAAAATTGTGGGTCATCTTATACACGGATAGCAGAGGGGGGACAGGCGGTTGGTGGCAGCAGCCAGAAGGAGATTGGCAGTGGTGATTGGGTGTGTGATTGGTTGCTACGGCAAGACCTGCTGCTGATTGGCTGTGGCTGCAGCAATTGGGTGGGTTATTTACGGCTGTGTCAAGGTGTGGGTGCAATCGGCTGTGGTTGCATTGAGTGTGCAGGTGGGCTTTTGGCGGCGAGCATGCTGACAATTGGTGGTCGTGGTGATAAGTGCAATTTGGCAATCCCCCCCCCATTTTTTTTTTATGTTGCAGTCCCAAAAAACAGGGGTCATCTTATATAGGGGGCGTGTTATACACGGAAAACCACACACACACACACACACACACACACACACACACACATATATACAGTGGTACCTCGGCTTAAGAACTTAATTCGTTCTGGAGGTCTGTTCGTAACCTGAAACTGTTCTTAACCTGAAGCACCACTTTAGCTAATGGGGCCTCCTGCTGCCGCAGTGCCGCCAGAGCCCGATTTCTGTTCTTATCCTGAAGCAAAGTTCTTAACCCGAGGTACTATTTCTGGGTTAGCGGAGTCTGTAACCTGAAGCGTCTGTAACCTGAAGCGTCTGTAACCCGAGGTACCACTGTATAAACTTATAGTCCTCTCTAAAGGTTTTCTTGTGAAATTATAAGGCATGAATGATGAAAGCAGATCAAACATAAAAAGAGACAAAGGGAGACTCCAGCACAAAAATTCTCAATAGGAATTCATATGCAGATGTTATGGTAAGTGAAGGGGGGGGGGGAGTTCATGTAAGGAAAGTTCCCTTCCCTCCTGATTTTGGATGCTCCTGACCTGCCTCAGCAACACCCCTCCCTCCACAATGCTCCATCTCCATCTCACATAGAATCATAGAGTCGGAAGGGACCATGAGGGTCATCTAGTCCAACCCCCTGCAATACAGGAATCTTTTCCCCAACTCTGGGCTCGAAGTCACGAACCTGAGATTAAGAGTCTCATGCTCTACTGACTGAGCTAACATAGTTCAATAGGGGCCCCAGATGCTTCAAAAAGGCTTTTCCAAAAGAGCAGGTGGCTGCAGAATAGAAGCGGCGAGTGGAAATTTTCCTTCTGGGAACTTCCAGGCCCATTTTTGGCATCCAAGCCTGTATCTATCAATCCATATCTGCCAGCTGTGGATAACACTTCTTCATCTGACAAAGTGGGTTCTGATCTACAAAAACTTAAAAATGAAAATTTTAAAGATGTCACAGGGCTCTGAATAATTTCAAGATATATTGGGGATAAATCAGAAGAACCGTATGTGTTCTAATGGAAATAAAGGTGTGCTTTACATAATATATTCATTGAATTGCTATGGATCTTTCTCTGCTTGGAAACAGAACTTACTGAAATTGGCTAGCTTCCCAATGCATGGATGTATCATGACATATTGCTCCTGGTACCATTTTCAGGTGTTTAAATACATAATTTCCTCTTCACCAATTTAATTTGTTAGAGATCATGGCAGCCTTTATTATTTTGTATTTTTAAATTATTCCCCTTTTAGTTGCATGCAGTTAAAGACAATTTTATTCAGTATTTTGCGTATTTAATTTCTTCAGCGTTCCAGCTCAGCATTAAATATCATTTTCTTTAATGCTCTTTGCATTGTGCAGTGATGGGATCTAGCCAAATTACCAGTTAGTTGCATTCAGCAATCAACAGTAGTCAACAGACTCTTTATTCTTTGAATCACTATTAAAGGTGCATAGATATTTTCAAGCAGAATGAACAAAATGTGGGTAATGTACCCTTATAAATGTATAAGGTGAGTTCTCCATGCTTTAATTAACTGAAGAACCAATATAACTTTGAGCAGAAGTTAAAAAAAACTGGCCTGTTAATGGATAGACTTTGTCATGCTCCCCAGACTTCAAGCCCAGGGGAGGCAAAAGACAGGAAGGAATAATCTCTTGAAGAGTCACCATCCTCTACTCTGAGACTTTCCAGGTCAGAAGCTATTGCTTAAACAGGTTCCTCTGCTTCTTAAGACTCATTTCCAAGGCAGCTACTTTCATTTTCACTATTATTTATGCTGTTGTTGTTACTGTAGATTATCATTATCATTATCATTATATTTATTAATCACTCTTCAGTCACTTTGGGTCACTTGTTAACACAATGCTAAACAGTAAAACTAATTACAACAAGCAATAGAAACAAACAAACAAAACTATACAAACAAGACAGGCATCACAGATCTTGCCCCACTAAAAGGGGCCGCAAGTACCTAAAACCCTCCAAATTAGGGGCTGGGTGAAAAGGAAAGCTTTTGCCTGGTTCCTAAAAATAAAGATTGTGCAAAGTGAGCCTTGCTGGAAAGAACATTCCACAAGCAGGGAGGCACCGCTAAAAAGGCCTGCTTTTATGTTATCACCTTCTGGATCTCCCATGGAAGGAGCACACAGAGAAGGGTCTCGGAATACAATCATAGCAAACAGATTTTTTAACAAAAAGAGATGGTTGATTCCTTGAGGAATGTTGGTCCTGAGGTGCACGTGGCTTTATAGCATTTTAAATTGAGCCTGAAACTAACTGATAGCAGTTCAGTCATGCCAGAATTGGTGTTATCTGTTCGGACCATCCTGCCCCGGTCAACAATTTGGCTGCAGTTTCTGAACCATTTTCAAAGGCAGCCCCACATATAATACGTTTCGGTAAATTGCAGCATCATACATTGCAAGGCAACAATCCTTTAAGGCAGGGGTGGGGGAAAAGATGTTTATCTCTCCCTCCCTGAAGGGCCAACTATAAGGTAAAGGACCTCTGGATGGTTAAGTCTAGTCAAATTTGACTATTGGGTGCGGTGCTCATCTTGCTTTCAGGCCGAGGGAGCCAGCATTTGTTTGCAGACAGTGTTTCCAGGTCATGTTGCTAGGATGACTGAACCACTTTTAGGGCAATGGAACATGGTGATGGGAGCCAGAGCACACAGAAATGCCGTTTACTTCCCACCAGGTGGGTGATGCTGTGGTCTAAACCACTGAGCCTCTTGGGCTTGCCGCTCAGAAGGTCGGTGGTTCAAATCCCCATGACAGGGTAAGCTGGCATTGCTCTGTCCCAGCTCCTGCCAACCTAGCAGTTCGAAAGGATGCCAGTGCAAGTAGATAAATAGGTACTGCTCTGGCAGGAAGGTAAGCGGCATTTCCTTGCGATCCGGCTTCCGTCACTGTGTCCCGTTGCATCAGAAGCAGTTTAGTCCTGGTGGCCACATGACCCAGAAAGCTGTGGACAAACGCCGGCTCCCTCGGCCTGAAAGCAAGATGAGGGCTGCAACCCCATAGTCGCCTTGGACTGGACTTAACCATCCAGGGATCCTTTACCTTTTTTTTTTTTTTAACCTTCCCACCGCAGCAGTACCTATATATCTACTGGCACTGATATGCTTTCAAACTGCTAGGTTGGCTGGAGCTGGGAGCTCAACCGGGTAGGACCACTCATTTGATAATAATGTGATTGGGGAAGGGTACTGCACAAGCAGGATTGAACTCCCCACACATCAGCTAGTGCACAGCTAGTGGTGGTTCGAACCTGCTTTCTTTAGGGTTTAAGTGTACCGGTCAATTACATTTTATTTTATTTTTTGCACCAGCTTGTACTGATGACAGCATGCTATTTGATTCTTTTGAATTCCTGGCTTATTTAAAATGCTTATATGTTTAATAGGCACTAACTGGTATTCCTTGATAATGCTCTGCGTTTCAATTAATTAATAATTCGTTAGTTTCAGAAGTGTTTCATGACTTACATTTAATAACAATTTAATAGCTGCTTAATTTTACTGTGCTCGTTATCACTAATAGAAAAAGTGCTGTAATAGCTGTTGTCCATAGTTGTCTGGTAAAGATTACAGTAGGCAGTTGTCTGCGATAATGATACACATGCATACATAATTTTATCAGTATGTCGCCTTTTACCAATTAAAATCATGCTCAAGGAGGCTTACAACATGAAAATACATTGCGGCAGCCTTTGGCTATGTGCAATAAAACTGACTGAGACAACATGAAAAATAATACACAATTACAAACATAACAAAAGTAGTCGTAAACAATAAAAACCCATCAAAAAGTACACAAATTGAAGCAGTCCACATAAATCACAACTTCTAAAATAAAGATACAAAATAATAATAATTAATAATAATAATACTAATAATAATAATATCAATAACAGCGACAATCTGCCTGCCCTCAACAAAAATCCATAAACAATACCCCAGTCCAACAGTCTGTTCAGCAGACTCAGCTTTTGCAGCTGGAGTCAGTCAGGGCTCTGTCCTTCCAGGCCAGGTGGAAAAAGGCCTGCAAGACAGGAAGCAGGTCTTCCAGGACTCACAGCCATGATGATACACAGAGCTTCATATTAAGGTATTCAACTTTTTTAAATTGTGTAATGGTACAAATGGTGGGAAAAGTTGAGCCCTATTTTAGTGTTATGTCTTAAATGGGTTACATTATGGAGAGGCATCTGTGTATGGATTTCAGGCTGTGAATACATTGTATAAATTAATCAAACTTGAATATAAAAAGATTGTATCATTGCAATGCATTAGTACTGCTCAGTGCAACAAAATTGCCCACAAAAGTAAAACAACTGCATAAAAACAGCATATAAAAGCTTTCTAAAATGAGGGTATGCTATGGGGGGAAAACATATCCCAAGCAAGGCAATGGCTTGCCAGAACAGGATGGTCTTAACCAGCCAACAGAAAACAGAATGGGAGGGAACTAAGTAATCTCATGGGGTAAGTAGTGCACAATCTGGGACACTCTAGCACCATATCTCTCCAATAGATTTTAGGGACTGGCCACAGTAGGAGGCAGCCCTTCAGGTGTCCTCAATCCAAGCCATTTCAGGCTCTGAATATAATCTCACCAACATTTAGAATGCTGCATTGTAACACGGTGCCCACCAAAATTCTTGCAGCTGCATTCTTGACCAACTGAAGTTTCCAAAAATTTCCTCAAAGTAGTTCTGTGCAGAGAGCATCAAGGTAACCCAGTCTGGATGTAACTAAAATATCTGTAACTGTGGCTAGGTCTGATCTTCTCAGGAATGGGCACAGCTAGTGCACTGGCATGTACTGGGCAAAGGCAATCCTGGCCACAGGCAAAACTGGATCCAGGAAGGCCTCCAAACTTTTACAATGAAAGTGCTACCCCACCCAAAAGCAGCTGAATCCCTCTTTCTCCTGAGCAGTAACACCTCTGTCTGGATTAAGCTTCATTTTATTAGCCTTCATCCAACCTAATTCTTCCTCTAGGTTGTGGGACTGCAATGTCCGTCATCCCTGGTCATTGGCCATTTTGGCTAGGGCTGATGGGAATTGGAGTCCACCAATGTCCAGAGAGTACCATGTTGGCTACTCCTGCAATACTACATTATAAACAAATGGAAACTTTTAATATATTGTGTTAATTTATGGTTAGGGGAGAGTGGATTTTTTAAAAATTAGTGTTCTTTTGATGTTGATTTTATCTTGGTTTTTTTTATTTATTTCTACTCCCCTCTCCCAGCCAATATAGCTTTTTGGTCTAATCCGTTAAAATAATTCTTAAAGCAGTAGAATCGCTGTAGAAATGAAACCGCAGACACTAACAACCAATCTGATCTGTAACCCATTTGCCTCATTCCCCTTAATTAGCTAGCTCCTGAGCATACAAACAAGACTCCCATTCCAGACCTCCAAGAAATATTGCCACTTTTAAAACAGGCCGTACATGATACAAAGTACTTTTTAAGGGCTGTGGGAATTAATTACACTTGCATCCTGTTGCATGGAAAGATAGCATGTGAATTTTCACTAAGTGGATTTTTGTTTTGATATTTTTGTCTTCCCTGTTGCTTTGATCCTTTTCTGCATTCAAGACCCATCTTTTCTCTACACAATTACCCTACTTCCATGGCTGCTTCTTGAGTTGTAACTAATCAGAGCCACAGAAAATTGCTTTATGAAAGCTACATGCGGACTTTTTATACTAATCAACCTAATTAGGCAAATTCTAATTTAAAACCACAGGTCTTATTGCTGTTCTTATTGAAGTCAGTGGTGAAGCTTCCACTAGACACCTTTAATAACTCACAACATCAAATACACTTTCAGCTTGTTAATTAGGAATTTATTTTCATTCCAACGTTGTTATATTATTCAGATATGATTCATATACCCAGTGCTTTAATTATTAGGGAAGGTGTGTGGATGACCCTATGCAAATAGTTTCTAGGTACAGAAGACAAAAGGGATAGAATGGGGCCTGCTCTGCTGTCACAACCCAAATCTATGTACTTGCGTCTGAGCAACAGTCATGTACTCACCTACCTCGGAATCATCTCCATTGTACCCAGTGGAACTTATTTCTGAGTAGACATGTAGGTATGACCTGATCAAACAGGTGTGCTGCGTTTAGATCAGCTTAATACATTGCAGTAACATTAGAAAAGCATTCAAAATTCATTGAGGTATTTTAGATGCAAAGTTTGTTCAGTGGTGTGATTTTTTTAAAAAAATATTTTAAATAGGTGGCATAATGATGATGTACATGCAGCAAAGTGAAAATAAAAGTCGAGACTTGCAGGGGAAATAGGGTGGGTTCACTCTGCATTACATCACTCCCAGTTTGCAAGAGTCATATTACATTACAGCAGCTTTAGCCCAGAGGGTAGAATCTGATGACTTTACATTGCAGCAATACCTGTTTGAAAGGTAGCTCCTGGGTTCACTTTACATGACTACAGCTCCAGTTTGTAAGGGTAGTGTGATGGCTTGTGAACACTCTCTGCAAGAAATGCCTCTGCTCACTCAGAGATACATAGATACAGTCTTTATTTTACATATGTACAAGCAGCACATTACAATCATGCATCCGAATCCTCTGGTTCAGATTCTTGGAGTGCTTTACACGCCCGCCCCTTCTCCAACAGAAAAGGCGTGGAATTTTCATGTGATGTCTCTGTCCCCTCCTCTTTAACACCCTCCTTTCCTGGGCAGACGGAACAGGCATTGCTTCACTGTCTGTGCCAGAACTTCCTGTGCAGTGTTGAGGCTCTGTTCCAACATCTGTGAGCTGTCCCTCCTCCTGGCTTTCCTCCACCGCCACTTCCTGCCCCCCTTCCTCTGCCTGTCTCTCCTCTTCCCCTTCATTCTCGTCAATACCATGACAGGTAGCCCCAGGATTCACTTTAGGTTACTGCAGCTCGGCTGTGTCAGAGGTGAAGTGCAGCATCTGCAGCCCTGTCATCCAGAAAAATCCCTTCCTTCCTTAGCTGTCCAGTACAGAGAGGGCACCACCATCCTTCTCAGGGTGGTGTGTGAGGGCAGTGCATAGTAAAGGATCCACTGGAACTACATGGATTCAGCCAGGGTGAACAAGAAGTCATTCAACTCCAACATCTCACTGATGTGGTTGGTGATCTGCATTGGACACTTACATCTTGTGGGCCCATTCATCCCTCAGCCCAGTGTCCCCAGCCTAAGCTGTTTCAGCTTTTGGGGTTGACATGAGAGGTGTGTGAGAGGAGGACTTCACACTCTCACTCTGCCCTGCACCCCTCTAACCCTTACTGCAGGCTTCTCCAGCCTCGGCCCTCCAGATGTTTTGAGACTACAATTCCCAGCATCCCTGACCACTGGTCCTGCTAGCTAGGGATCATGGGAGTTGTAGGCCAAAAACATCTGGAGGGCTGAGGTTGGGGAAGCCTGCCTTACTGCTTATCTTCTCTGAGCTTGCCTCACCCAACTCACCTTGGAAGGGACTTAAGTTGGTCTCTTCCAGAGGAGAGGGTTTTGGATCACCTGGGCTCGAGAGCCCAATCTAGAGTGGGTGGACAGGAATGTGTTTAGGGCCCCTCTGACCCTCCTCAGGGACAGCTCTGCCTGTGCAGGTGCATTCTAAAGCGGCTGGTGGTGTAGTGCCATGAAATCTTCCCTCTGCTCACCTGCTTACTGCAATATAGGCAGGTGTCATAGCTGGATCTGCTGCCACTCCAACGAGATCCCAAACCACGCTCTGCTGTTTCTGTGAGGACCAAGAATCTCTGCCTTTATTCTGGTTGACCCGCAGGATATGTGGAGGAGGGGCTGGTATCAGAGGTAGTTTTTCCTTTGCATGCTGCTCCCTCTTTCAGGGAACTGTGAGGAGGCCTGTTCGAGAGATGCCTCTACTCAATTAAAGTGTCCAGCAGATCTCTGCAATCTCTATATCTAATAAACTGACGTCCCCTCCAGTTTCAGTCAGAGGAGCTGCCAGTGGCAAACAACAACAACAACAACAACAACAATTTATTATTTGTACACCACCCATCTGGCTGGGTTTCCCCAGCCACTCTGGGCGGCTTCCAACAAAGATTAAAAATACATTAAAATGTCACACATTAAAAACTTCCCTGAACAGGGCTGCCTTCAGATGTCTTCTAAAAGTCAGGTAGTTGTTTATCTCCTTGACATCTGATGGTAGGGCGTTCCACAGGGTGGGCACCACTACTGAGAAGGCCCTCTGCCTGGTTCCCTGTAGCTTTGCTTCTTGCAATCAGGGAACCACTGGACCTCAGGGTCCGGGCAGAATGATGGGGGTGGAGACGCTCCTTCAGGTATACTGGGCCGAGGCCGTTTAGGGCTTTAAAGGTCAACACCCTTTAAAGATCAACTGCTCCATGCACTACAAAAAGAGCTGGAGGAGAAGTGGACTTGCTCTTGCTAACCCCAATAACCTCAGAGTATGGGGTAACCTGCCACTGCATACCATTGCTCCTCATGTCTACAGCAGTGAAAGTGCATTTCAGTTAGGTTGTGGTAGGGAACTCAAATGGCCTACGGCAGTGGTGACGAACCTTTTAGAGACCGAGTGCCCAAACTGCAACCAAAAACCCGCTTATTTTTCACAAAGTGTCAACACGGCAAAGTCATTGAGGTTTTTTTTTGGGGGGGGGGGATTGCGCAGGGATCTGGAGCTTTTTAGGGGGAATGCAGAAAATAACTAACACCGCTAAAAATGCTGCAGATCGCTTGCGTCAGCACAGCAAACATGTGTCTACAACTCACCAACAGCACACCGCCAGCTGGTTCGCGGGTGCGGAACTTCAAACAATGCGCGCTCTACGGGACGTTTACTGCTCGCAACAGCGTGGCCCCCCCTTGCAAAAACTCCGCCTGGCACCACTGCGGGCAGAGCACACTCTAAGGAGCACTTACCGCCTGCACTGGCATGGGGAGAGCGGATGGCCATTGTGCTTGCTGGGCCAATGGCTTGCATGCCCACAGAGAGGGTTCTGAGTGCCCACTCTGGCACGCATGCCATAGGTTCGCCACCACTGGCCTATGGCAATGCTTGTGCCTTTGCCCCCACCTCTGCCACTGAGGCTGCCACACAGCTTGCTATCAGCAGCACCATGTATATATACCTGAAGATTAGGTGCAATAAGGGATTGTTTACAATAGGAGGGTGTCTGTAGAATAATAATGCTAACAGTGATAAATGTGTATTGTGTGATTGTTATGCTTATAACAGTGAGTGTACGTAAAATAGCATTGCAGTCCAGTAGAATAGATGGGCGGGTGAGACACATACTCACACACAAGGACACTAAGATTTAATAACAGAAATAATAATAGTAATGCAGACCATGGCTGATAAGTAGAAAAGAATTAAAAACTGCATGAATACACTAAATTAACTTCTACTACAGTGCAACAAGCAGTAATGTGTGTGTGGCTGTTTCCCCTGTCACACACAGAGAGAATTTAATAATACACACAAAGAATTCAATAATAATGACGAGGCAGTCTATGACTAATAAATCAAATCACTTGAGACAGATTAAATAAAACAGACTGCACATGGAACTGAAAGTGAACTCCTCAGACCAGAGCTATTCTTAGGGGAAGAAAGATCACTGGCAGACAGCAGGATTATATCAAAAGGAACAGTAAGGATGTTAAGGTTGGTAAATAAGGGACTGGACTGGAACGACATAAACTGGTACTGGTAAAAAGGAACACATGGGCTAAAGAAAAGCCTGAAATGGTAGCACCTTTAAAACATTACTGGTTCACAGAGACAAATCTAGCATCGAACAAGAAGTACATGAAAGTGAAGTTACTTATTTACTTCAACTCTTAAAGCACTGGGATTGGAGAGCCTTAGTTAAATAATTCTCTCTGATTGCAAGTTAGACCTGTCAGTCACAGAAGAACTTACCCTTCTTTCCCCTCTCCCCACCCTGGCATTTTCTTTATGTGGCAAGCTTACAGATATTCATTTCATTTTTAGCTGATGCTTGTCTGAAGTGGTTTTTTATATCTGAAACACAGAGGTGTCACAGGTGCTTTCAGGTGCTGCTTTGACTCAGGCATATCAGGCACAGCCCTCTTTGCCTCAAACAATCCCAGATCCCCTCTGAAGTTTCCTGATTCAGTTGGGGATTCATCAGAATCCTCTGCATTACCTGATTGTGCAGCCCTGTCTAAGCCTATTGATATAAGTTGCTAAGTGTACTTTTGTAATTTCATGGGAGAGATGCTCATTAAACCTTAACACACACACACCCTTAAAAAAAACACCTGTTGCATTTCCTGTAGCTAACCATGGTTATGGGTACATAAGTAAGAAATCTGCTGTCTAAGTGTAATAGTACCCTGTCTTCTTTTCATCAGATGTACCATACTTGGCTGTGAGGAATCAGGAGGCCAATATCTTTGTAAGAGACACGTCCACAAGAAGAAGAGACATGAAGCCGTTGAGGGGCTGTCATATTTAATTCTGATTACTCTTTCTCATCTGCCACTATTCTAAATTATGTTGGAACAGTGCCAGATAGTTCTCTCATTGTCACTCTAATGGGATTTAGATTGGTTGTTCTGATTACACGTTCTCCTCCTCCTGTTTATGCTGTTTTAGATCTTGTAAGGGATGTATCAAATAACTATTTTAAGTGCTCCTTAGGGATAGAGCAGAACTGACAACATGCATGTGTGTGTTTTAAAAAGCAAACATATCACTCTTTTGTACTGTTGAATCATTGTGAAGCAGCTTTCTAAATGAAAGCAGATAAACACCACCATTTTGCCTTTGAATATCTAGCTGCAAATATAGCTATCTTTCTAGCTATTCCTTTTTTATTTATATATATATATATTTATATGCCACCCTTCCATGCAACTTGCAGGTTGAATAATTTAAAAACAACAACAACAAAGTAACTTAAAAATCAGTATAAAAATAAAGCAATACAAAATGAAAAATAAACAACTGCATTTGCTTGCAACTGACAATACATCAGAATTGGTGCCAGCCTAGCTTCTCTGCAGCAAATATTCCATAAGCTATATAATGCATCATATTATATTACTTAGAGACAACTGTAATTAAGCTGTATATAAATTATCAAAATAAATAAAACAACTAAGTAGGGTGCTATCTATGTACCTAATCTATCAATGTATCAGAATCATAAGAGTCAATGTCCAAATACACATTGATTAATGAAAAGTAACCTGAAATGTGTAATTGTTACTGTAAAAGGTTTCTGACAAGATTTTATTGAAAGTCTTATTCTTCTAATGTTAGACTTGCCTGCAGGTAGTAATGTGAGGGTTACCCTCTTTTCCTGGGAATCTGAGAGCCAAACTACATGTGATGCTCCTGCAGCTTTACCCACTATATGAATTAATGAATAGCAGCTATATCAGAAAGGGGCTTATTGACAATGGAATTTCTGGAAGCGTGCAGAAAGGAATAAGCACTTAACTGGCAGTATATTCCACTGTATTTCTGGAAGTGGCTTTTTATGTTGTGTGAAAGCTCATATATAATGTGGAAATTTGTGGTTGGGGAAGAGTGAAAATGGAATAAACTTGGAACAGTACATTAGAATGCAGGGAGCATAAAAGGTAAAGGTAAAGGGACCCCTGACCATTAGGTCCAGTCGTGACCGACTCTGGGGTTGCGGCGCTCATCTCGCTTTATTGGCTGAGGGAGCCGGCGTACAGATTCCAGGTCATGTGGCCAACATGACTAAGCCGCTTCTGGCGAACCAGAGCAGCGCACGGAAACGCCGTTTACCTTCCTCCCAGAGCGGTACCTATTTATCTACTTGCACTTTGACGTGCTTTTGAACTGCTAGGTTGGCCGGAGCAGGGACCGAGCAGCAGGAGCTCACCCTGTTGCAGGGATTTGAACCCCCGACCTTCTGATCGGCAAGCCCTAGGCTCTGTGGTTTAACCCACAGCACCACCCGCATCCCAAAACAAATATACTCTGGCTCAAAATATAAAAACCAGAGAACAAGTGCAGTGTAGTGGCTAGACCAGGGGTAATCAACCCTTTTATACCTACTGCTCACTAATGCATCTTTCTTGATGGTAAAATTTCCTTACCATCCACCAGTGCTCGATGGAAGGAGGATTCAGCTTGTGCCGTAGAACCCCCTACTGCCCACCTAGAATCCTGAAATGCCCACTAGTGGGCGGTAGGGACCAGGCTGACATATTGGACATTCCTGCCCTAGAATTATAATATTGTAGGGTTGGAAAGGACCCTGAGGATCATCTAGTCCAACCCTCTGGCAGCTGTCCCATCCTTTTTAGATTTGCTCTCAGCCCTCATTTGCCCTCCTACACACACACGGTTGCCTCAGGTGCTGGTTCTACTCAGAGTAAACTCACTGAAATGAATTAAAAATCCAAACTTTAATTTCAAAGGGTCTGCCCTAAGTAGGATTTAGTTGGATGTAGCCTGTTGTTATGACCAAAGTATCTTTAACCCACAGCGCCACCTGCCTCCCTGCAGGGAGCATGGTGAGGGCCAAAATACCTCTAATAATAATAATAATAATAATAAATTTTATTTATATCCCGCCCTCCCCAGCCGAAGCTGGGCTCAGGGCGGCTAACAACAATCAAAATAATCCAACATACTAAAAACATTCATTATAAAATTAATTAAAATCAAATTGATGGCAACCATTAAGCAAAATTCTGTGCAGATTGCCAGAGGAGGGGGTCAGGCTGCGCCCTGACCAAAGGCCTGGTGGAACAGCTCTGTCTTGCAGGCCCTGCGGAAAGATGTCAGGTCCCGCAGGGCCCTAGTCTCTTGTGACAGAGTGTTCCACCAGATTGGAGCCGCAGCCAAGAAAGCCCTGGCTCTAGTTGAGGCCAGCCTAACCTCTCTGTGGCCTGGGATCTTCAGGATGTTTTTATTTGCAGACCATAAATTTCTCTGTGGGACATACCAGGAGAGGCAGTCCCGTAGGTACGAGGGTCCTAGGCCGTATAGGGCTTTAAAGGTTAGAACCAGCACCTTAAACCTGATCCTGTACTCCACCGGGAGCCAGTGCAGCTGGTATAGTACCGGATGAATATGATCTCGCAGCGAAGACCCCATAAGGAGTCTCGCCACGGCATTCTGCACCCGCTGGAGTTTCTGGGTCAGTCTCAAGGGCAGCCCCACGTAGAGCGAGTTACAATAATCCAGTCTGGAGGTGACCGTCGCGTGGATCACAGTGGCTAGGTCAGGGCGAGAGAGATAAGCAGCCAACTGCTTAGCTTGGCGGAGATGAAAAAATGCCGCCTTTGTTATAGCTGTAATCTCCATAGAGAGGGGGGTATCGAAGATTACACCCAAACTCTTAACGGATGATGCTGGCACTAATTGCACCCCCGCAAGAGATGGGAGTTGCCCCCTCAATCCCATATCGCCCCGTCCCAGCCAGAGGACCTCTGTCTTCGAAGGATTTAACTTCAACCTGCTCCCACGTAACCATCCAGCCACAGCCAAACATCGAGAGCCGATGTTTCATCCAGAAACCTACCAAGCTGTTCAGCAACCGCTCTCTCAATGACCTTACCCAGGAATGGAAGATTCGAAACCGGGCGGTAATTGGATAGATCTAAGGGATCTAATGATGTTTTCCTTAAGAGCGGACGCACCACTGCCTCCTTCAGTTCCCCTGGGAATATCCCGGTGCCAAGGGACAAATTGATGATATCACTCTAGCAGCTACCTAGGTATATTTACCTGATTTACATGTAAAATGGGAGTGGAGCTCTATTTTTTATATAAAAAGGGGCACAGAGGGGGAGGGAACGATCCCATTCTCACTTTACTCACTGTAAGCAGTTGCCGCCCATCCAAGCTCAAATACTCATATTTGAGTCAGTCTGGGAGAGAACTGCTTTCAGGTAAGGAGGCAGAAAGTGTGGGGTACATCTCTTTGCCCTACATACTCCTTTTCACATCTTCTCCCTCTTTATAAGTGAACAGTGTAGACATGTGGATGCAATACCTATCAAGTCTCCACTCATACCGCTGCATGGCACCCCAATTTCCGAGTGGTGTGGAATTCCAGGGGTTCCAAGTGCTTAACCAGGGTTCATGTTTCCTTTTGGAAATGAGGCACAGCGGAGACTTTGGTGTCTTTATGATATGTGGTTTATTTATACATATATACAACCTGAGCCTATGATGGAGGGGTTCACAGCATTAACACCCAACAAGGGTCTTGTTTCTCCCCATAGCCACCACCTTGGATTCAAGCAGAGATCAGGCATGTTTCTCACTCTTGGGTTTCTGTCTGCTTCTAGCCCAGCTCACATACACTCAGGGTTTTTTCAGGGGAACTCACAGGAACTCAGTTCTGGCACCTCTCAGACGGATTCCAGCACCTCTCAGGGTGCCATTGCCACTCTAACAGAATGAGGGAGGTGTTTGTGGTGCGTTCCAGCACCTCTTTTTCTAGAAAAATAGCACGGCATACACTCAACTCTGGCTTTTGTCTTTCTAAGTGCCACCCATTTTCTTTCTGGCACAGAGCAGCTTCCTTTCTTATACTAATGACTCATACTTAGGACCATTACCAAGAAGCGGACCTGGCTATTCCTACAGTAGAATCCTTGCTGGATCCAGGAATTAGAAGGCACTCAGACATACAGCCTAACCATTGTCTCCTCTCCCCCACCCCCAAACCCTCACAACATTATGTTTGTCATCTCTCACATAAATGTATGGCCTATGAAGTACCAGGAATTGGAACAGAGCTGATATGTTTCAAAAAAAAGGCTAGTTTGATAGCATCTTATTGAATTTCTCAGTATGGTTTGGAATTTAGATATAAGCCTAGGACTTGGCTAGCACTTTGGTACTGTATTAAAGATATGGGCAAAGAATGAGAAATCATTAAAGGGTTTTAGGCTATGATTTTAAAGCTATGCTGCCTGTCATTATTTCATCTCCGTTAGTACTGCAGAGGACTTACTTGAAAGGCTGTGGCATTAGGCTGGATGAATTAAGGCAATCATACTAACCGCTGCCTTTATATTCTTAGTCTTTCAGTCCAAAGGTTCGTTCTTTCTTTGTTCGGAGACCATTTCTTCTTGACAGGATTAGCCATCCTTAATGAGACAGAAAACCCCTCTTGGGGTTTGACAACTATTATGTTTGCCTTTTTCTTCTTCTTATTGAAAGGAGACATGTTAGACATGAAGGGAGAATGTAACAACAACAAAGGAAGGGAAAATATATATCTGCCGTCATCATCTGTGTTTAGTTTCCAAACAATTCTTCAAAAAAATTATAGATATGAACTACTCATTTACCCTTTGTGAGGTCTACAGGCTAGCTCCATTGGTTGAAATCATGGCTATTACTGGAATGGCGTTATGAAAGGTGAAATTGTCGCCACTGACTAAGCTGGACTATTAAACAGCAGGTGAAAAGCAAGAGATGGGAAGAGAAAGCTGGTAACACAATGATGTAAGAGAAAGCAACATCCAGGGTGTAATCACAGGTCAGGAGTCAGTGTCAGATGTGATGATGTTCCTTCATTCTTCTTTCACAAAGATTCTGAACAGTCTTCAAGAATGTGATGACTATCAGAGTTTTAGGAAGGTTGTACGTAAGACATTAATACAAAAGCTACATTCCTACCTACACTGAGGTTTGCAATGCTTGAGGTTTCTGATTATCTCCAGAAAACCAACTTTTTCCCATCAGAAGCTCGTAGATAGTTATCACTTTATCATTTTCTAGCTCATTCGCTGACACTGTATATAGTGCGTGAATCTCGTCTTCTTGCCAGCTTTCATTAGGTGCTTTTTGTTTCAGAAAGGTCTTATTATGCTGCTTGAAGTTTTCACTGTATATATTTTAATGGTGAGGTGCACCTAAGGTTGTTGGTTTTTTTGTGGTCAATTTCCTTCCTTCTTTTAGCTTCCCTTCCTTTCTAACAAACTGTGACCCATTCTTTTGTGGGTGCTGACAGATTTGTGGGTGTTCAATGGGTCTTTTTTTACTTTCATTTCTGAAGAGCCAACAGTCCCTCTGCTTACTCCAACCGTACTTTTAGCTGGGGCCAGATAAGCCAAGGGGAGCCTAAAGGCATTTGCAGTACAGTGGTACCTCGGGTTTCATACGGTTCAGGTTACATATGCTTCAGGTTACAGACTCCGCTAACCCAGAAATAGTACCTCGGGTTAAGAACTTTGCTTCAGGATGAGAACAGAAATCGTGTTCCGGTGGCGTGGCAGCAGCAGGAGGCCCCATTAGCTAAAGTGGTGCTTCAGGTTAAGAACAGTTTCAGGTTAAGAACGGACCTCCGGAACGAATTAAGTACTTAACCCGAGGTACCACTGTACATTGTGTGAATTTTGAAGGATTTTAATTTAGGGTCACCTCTCCGGAGGTGTGATATTAATGAAACAACCAAACCCAAGATATATTTTTCATGCTCTGTTAACAGAATTTTTGCTGGATAAAATCGCCAACATATTTTTAAGAAAGGCTATGGTGCAAAAGGTATCAGAGATGACTTAATTAATCCTTTCTCTCTCTTTTTTGCTTTTTCACAGTACACTTCTTTCTACCTGACAAATAAAGCACCTTTCCCCAAATATGCTTTGCAATGTTGTGGGTTGCTTTTGCATTTTATGTGGTAATGCCCAGAGGCAATCTTGTTCAGCCCAGTAATGTTACTTCTGAATGCTGAGCTGGCAATTTCATTTCTGCTTTCAGCTAAGCTCAACCAATAGCTTTCTCCCAGACTGCTTAATTCAAAAAGTAGGAGTGAATTTTCAATCCCCAGAGAATTTTTTTCCCATCTGCAACTGCTAATGGAAACATGCCTCAGAGGCAGTATAGCACAGCTGGGAATTTAGGCTTGTCTTCTCAAAGAAATCTGAGTACAAACCTATTTAGCTCCACACAGCATGTTTACTAAAAAGCATTGTACTGCCCACAATGCAAAGGAATGTATGTGGATGGGCAAGCTAAAAATTACTTAATACAAAAACCCTATGAAAAATAGCAGTGGAAGCTAGTAAGGATTGTTTTTGTATGTTGTTCCAGGTGCTAAAGTTGACCTTGCAGTGAACAGTAAAAAAAAAGGACATAACTTTTATTAATTTAGAGAATTTATATTCTATTGTTTGTAAGTGTGTTTACAATATGAGGAAGCATAAATTATGACACCTTTGCATGGAGTAACACTGTTTTGGTTTCAGAACTAAAATGTTAGTTATGTGTTATGGTTTTGCTGTATAATTGGTCCGGTTCATATTTCTGAAGCACCCAAAGAAATATGTATCCTAATACATGACAAACAATTCTGAGTAGAATAGAGTTAAACAGGGATATGGTTTTCCAGATATTGTTGAATTATAGCTTTCATCAACTCTAGCCATTGGCCATGCTGATTGGGGCAGATGGGAGTTGGAATTCAGCAACATCTAGAGGGCAACAGGTTTTCCACTCCTGGACTAAAAATGGCTCATGACTCTTTTACACCAGGCAAGGAGAGAATGAGAGGGAAGGAGAGAAGAGAGAAAGAGAGAGAGAGATTTTCTAAGAGAAGCAGATTAAAAAACAGAACAGATGAGAAGCAGTATCATGGAAACAGGAAGCCAGATAATGGGTATTATAGGAGAGAAGAGATAAAACCTACCAATGTAAGAAGTGAAAATTTTCATGTAACACAATTTCTTAAATATTAGAGGAGCAGCATAATGAGCCATTATATAGAGGTGAGGATCAGGGATGTGAATCCTTGTGCTGAGCTTATTAAACCACCATGCAGAGGGATACTAGAGTTGCCTCCATTCTTGCTGCCCTGATCCCATTGCCAATTGTAGAAAATAAATTTAAGGAATATCTACAGTGTGCTAAAGTAGGCCAGTTTAAAGAAGGATAACCCTCATGGAAGAAAATAACATTTTACATTTACTGTTGGGCAACCACTCCTTCCCACCTTATCAGATCTTCTGAAATCTGGCAACAGCTCTATCAAAACTGTTTCCAGAAAGTGCCAAGGAAAAATCCCACATGAACCTGCAGAGGAAAAACCAATTTTGGAAGAAGAAGAACCACCGCTCAGAAACAACAGTGAGGTCCAGCTTGAGTTACGCATTGCAAATACCCATGTGCTTGAAGATCTCCTGTTGTAATAAATGAGATTGAAAACTGCTTGATTTCAGTAGGATCATGCCCAATGTTAATTATAATTATTGTCATCAACATCATCATCAAATCTATAATCACTGGGGGGAAAGCACTGATTCACTAAATCTGAAGTGCTTGTTGTGTATCCCAAACTGGTGATTATAACCATGATGTTCTGTCACTGAACATTACATAATGTCAACAACAACCTTCAGAAATAGCCATGTTATCTTAGGCCTCTCAGTCTTTTTCAACTAAGAAGGTTGAGTGCTTGCTTTGAATGCAGAAGGGTCTAGACTCTAGGTCAGGGGTCAGCAAACTTTTTCAGCAGGGGGCTGGTCCACTGTCCCTCAGACCTTGTGGGGGGGATGACTATATTTTTTGGGGGGGAATGAATTCCTATGCCCCACAAATAACCCAGAGATGCATTTTAAATAAAAGCACACATTCTGCTCATGTAAAAACACACTGATTCCTGGACCGTCCGCGGGCCACATTTAGAAGGCGATTGGGCCGGATCCAGCCCCCGGGCCTTAGTTTGCCTACCCATGCTCTAGGTTAATTCTCTTGTTTAAAAGATCACAGGCAGCCAAACAAAGAAATACAAGCCCTTGGAAAACCACTGCTAGTGGGCTACATGGATTAATAGACTGATTTGGTGTAAGGCACCTTCTTATATGTTCACAGTGCAATAAATTCTGTGCACTGATCTGGACATCGGAAATTGGGTAAAGAAAGGCTTCTGTGTTTGTGTGTATAACTTTTCAAGCAAACCTCACAAAGCAGTTTACATAAAAATGACAAAACAATAAGACCCGGTTTATAACTATATCATCTACAATATCGTTTGAAAAGTTGTTTGCTTGTTATGCCAAATTTGCAATATGGTTCCTGAGATCAAGAAGCAGGTTTTCATCTATCTTTGGATACAATTGGATGCTGTTTTGAATCAAGATGGCAAGCCTAACCTTCCCAAACTGCATTGGTTTTAACCATTAATGTGTGAATTATTGTTGTTTCTTGGAATGCTTGAGTAACAGCAGGCACAGGCTACAAGGTGGGGAGAAACTTTTAGAAGCTGGGACTCCCATCAGGGCAAGATGGTTCATGAATAGCCCTATGGTGGCAGCTGAAGGAGGAATAGACCACCGTCAGTTAGAACATTTGGGAATTAGATGGTGGGCAGCTTTCCAGGCTATTCTATCTTCTCTCCTTTTCTCCATCCTTTGAAGGAAGGAGTAGAATACCAGGATTCCACCTCTACTGGAATACCAGGAGCTAGACTGAAACTAGCTACATATACAGCTTCTCTCTTTTTTTAAAGTAGATTTCCTTATTTTTGTATAATGTGAACGTGGTGTATTTATTTGTAAAATCTTTATACACCACCTTCCAGCCTTTAAATGGGGGCACCAGGGCAACAAATACCTTAATAGTGCTTGAGAGAAAGAACATCTTAAAACAATTATTTCATCAAAAGCAGAGGATTAAAGCCTCATTTTAAAACCTGCAGAAGTTCAGCAGAATAAGTGTCTTGGCTGCCTGCCTGGAAACAGTGAAGGACAGCGACAGCAAACCCTCCCTCAGGAGAGAGTGCCTTAATCGGGAGTGCTGTCACTGAAAAAGTCCTGCTTTGGGTCTCCTTTTATGGCAGAGTAAGGCTCCAGATAATAGGCTGGTTCACATGGTATATTTGTAAACTGCTTTGACACTTATTTTTTTTAAGCGGTATATAAATTTTATGAAATAAATAAATAATAATATTTGCAGCTGAACCTGCGGTAGAAATTATCTGAATTATGATGACAAGTATAATGTGAAAAATTTGTATTCTGTCTTTGTCTTTAGCTTGACAAACGAACTCTCGAACCCTTCATAACTAATTAAGATAGTAGGGAATTCTAACAGTATCCTAATGAAGGAAGGTTCAACATTAACAATGATTCATAGCACCATGTCTCTGCAGTGCCTTTGATCTTCTGAGCATGTCTCAAATGTTAACTAATCAATTAGGGTACTTTAAGATCATATTTGCAGGGGAGCTAAGAAGTTTGAAAATATTTTGACTCATGTATTAATTATCATTATTACTTACCTGCCCTTCACCCTAAGGTCCCAGGGCAGGTTAAAACAATTTAAATATAGCTTTAAACAGTTTTAAAAGTTACAATTAAATATACAGTTTGAAAAGAACAACCATATGAAGTGGCTTTGATAAAAAAATTAATTGCAAAATTGTTCTTTCTGGTGTTATAGAAACAAACCCTGCTCCTTTTCCCTTATGGGGTATCCAAGAGACCATATAAATTCCTTAAGTGGGTTCCCTATCAGTAGGAGAAAATAACAGAGGCTAGCCAGAGTATATTGAGAATTAAAGCGGCAACAGGGTCCCCACACGCAGGAGGGAGGAGAACCCAGAACAATGGTGCGCAAGCCCTTATATAGACTTTTGAAATTGCCCACTCTGTAGCTCAAGACCACTCCCAAAAACATCATACATACATCAAAGAAGAAATCCTGTCTGCCAGGATATCTGTTAATGGTCACTGATTGCTTTACCTGAGCAGCCTAGCCATTCTTTTGTGATGGTAAAAACTTTTAGTTCCTGAATCAGCTCCCGTGTACCACGTGTACCACGCTAAACCGGCATGGAGCAGAGCATGGACTGCCTTCCGTGACGCTGGCCGGCTTCCCATTGGCTGCAGAAAGCTCCTGCAGCCAATGGGAAGCTGGGCACGCCTCCTCCGCGCTGGAAGGAGCACCGGAAATAGCGTTTGCACACCCTCCGGCCCACCGCGGCGTCTGTGGGACCGTGAACCGGCCCAAGCCTCAAAAACTTTGCCAACTCCTGGTCAAAATGGTTTGGGAGAGTCAAAATGACTTCAGGATTGCTCTCCTGTACTATTTCAGAAACGTCGTTCATATACTTATGTATGTGTTTGCCTTGTACATCTATGAACGTTTATTCTATATTTGGGACCTTAGAATTCTTATAAGACTGGGAAACAGAAATCTAATGGGACACTCTTTAAAATTCATTTTTGCTGTTATACAACAGTTTTTAAAAAAATGAGAAAATGACTATGAAAGCTCAGGTTTATCTAAAATCTAAAAGCATAAGGATCTCTCATTATTGCTGGAAAGAGGCCTTGTGCCTACCTAATGCTGTTCTGAAACAAAACAAAACAAAAAAAGAGCAGAGCAAAGCGAAGCAAAACAAAACAAAGACTCTGTTTCCAAGAAGGGCATTATTTACACCCCAAGTTTACAAGATATGTAGCATTGCCTGGAAAATAACTAACCCATAAGTTTATTTTAGAGAAAATAGTAGTTTTAGACCTTGCTATTATTCAATGTGTGTGTCCAGACCACAGAATAATACCTCAGGAATGCAGCACATAAATAGCTTATCAACAAGACCAGAGAAAAGAAAAAGCATTAACCTACATGTTATTCTGCAAATAAAACCACAGTCACAATTCTTTGCAGTATTTCTAACAGAAACTCTGAATTGCAAAGACCCGAAGAAATAAATTCTTAGAACGGGAGTTTTCGCAGACTTCAGAATGCAATATTTAATTGTAGCATATATGAAAAACTGTACCAGAACTAGTTTAACTATGTTAAAGTATACAGTTTAGTTTGCTCCCATAAGTTTCCCAGGACAGGCGGTGGCAGGGATGGTCAGAGGTGTTCTGCAAAGTGCTCAACACAGCACAAAACTGCCAGGTGAAACAACTGCTGCTACTCCCATCTCTGCTAACTAAACTAACAGAATGCTTCTGGGTTCCTACTATGCGAATTGCAGTTCAGCGTTCTCCGTATTGTCTTCCTATATTCTGTTTCGCTTTTCAGTTACCTGAGTTGTGGCTCCCCCACTCCACGTCCCCACGCCCAATTAAAAAGAATTGCAGTAGCATAGTGAGTACAGAAAAGTACTACTGAAACTTTTAACGGCTCCTGTGCCTTTAATTAAAAGTCTACCGTTTACAGGCCTTGACCTTTCTATTGCTTTGTGTTGATAGTGGTGGAATGATTAGTGGTAGTTTCTTAATTGCTCCGCTGTTCATTCCTGTTCCTCTTGGGGACAGCACTTTTGCTATTAGTTCCTTAGCATTACTTTTTTTCTGTTCAGTTTTAGATCAAAATTTACTGTGAAAAATGTGACGAGATAGAGATAGGAAATAGCCAAGTAAAGCTTTTGTTACCTCCAGAATAAGGGGGGGGGGGGCGTATTCAAGGGACATTTACAAGACCATTCATCACTAATTCTGAAACCTTCATTCACAGGAAGCAACAAAAGGAGCATGACCAGCAAAAAAAAAGAATATATTTTTAGAAACTGCTCCCCCCCTAAATTTCTGAGCAATACTATCAGTAGAACAATGCATTGTTTAATATTGAAGTATTTAAACCAGCAGCAACTGTAATTCTGTTTTCTATTTTTTAAAAAATGAAAAGGAGAAAAATATATTTAATCAATATATTTAATCAAACTTAAAATAACAAAATAAAATAACGAAGTAACTTTTTGGCAGTGGCAGAGACAGATGGAAGGATACCTCCACATTTTCTCCAGAAGAGCAAATTAGGAGGTTGGATCGCTCTGCAACGCCCCAACAATTGAGTATGATGTAATGAAGTCTTCAGTGGGCATGTCTCAAGAACAATTCCCAGTCATAATTAACACTGGGCAGTACCTTTGCTTAATGGACATTATTTGTGAGTTATGATTGCATAAAGATCTCAGCCATGGGGAAAGGAATTGCTGGATAATGTAGTGCTGTGTGGAAACTCCATTTCACTCTCAGCCAATT
Organism: Podarcis pityusensis; assembly: GCF_964106645.2. Lineage (NCBI taxonomy): Eukaryota > Metazoa > Chordata > Lepidosauria > Squamata > Lacertidae > Podarcis > Podarcis pityusensis. The sequence continues at coordinate 39,863,017 of NC_138037.1, forward strand.
AAAGGGAAAGCTGCAACCACAGTAATGACTGGTATCATAAATATTGGGGGGTGGGGTGGGGTGGATTAATTGTGATCCTAGCCTTCTCTGCATTAGTGCTTAATGAATCATTTCACTAAGTTTAAAGTGACTTTGTAAATTATTGTTGCCTAAAGAGTTTTACTGGTAATCTTTGCTTCATGATTGAATTCTCAATCCCATAGAACAAAATACAGGCGCATACACACACACACACACACACACACACACTTTATTTGCATTAGCCACTAGCCACAGCAATAAAATAAAATGTGATATACTGATGATGGAGCTAAATGCTTAGCCACACAAAATGTGTTCTAGAGGTTTACATCAATACAAATGACAGAATTGATACATCCCACCCCACCCCCCTTGCTCACAACTGATTTGCGTGTGACCGCATATATACACAGCATCAGGAAACAATTAAATAATTTACTTCATACCCAGAAATGGAGGGGGAGAGCTGGAGAGTCCTTCACCTCACAAGGAGACCCTTCCAAGAGCCCAAAGAGGACTTCATTGAGGGCCAAGACTGGAGGCACAGCAGGCTTTTGTTTAGGCTGCTCAGCTTCCCCGCCTAACAGCTGGTGTGTGAGGCAGCGCAGAAGCAGCAGCAGCTGCCGCTTTCCCGTGTATCCTCTAGTCTCCTGCTAGCCCTAGAGCTTCAATTCCAGTTGTGGATATCTTTCGTGCAGTATTACTGATCTGGATTGCAGAGGGAGAGTGGCAGGGAGGGGCATTTAGGGCTGCTTCCCCCTTATGCGATTTTCACTTCTGCTTGTGGGGTGTCGGAATGCAACCTCTGTGTAAACGGGGAGTTGCCTGAATGAAAAAGGAAGAAGCTGGGTGTTATTTTTCATATGAGATCAATAAGTTAGTAAATTCAGCCTGAACTAACTAACTAGTTAACTCAGGCTCCTGATTAGGACCATATCTGCTATGTTTCAGCATCAGGTGTTCCTGGACTTTACACTTATGATCACAGGAAGTTGCTGAATACCTAGTCAGACTATTGGTCCATCCAGCAGTATTGTCTACACTGACCGGCAGTGGCTGTCATAGGTTTTAGACAAGACTCTTTTTCAGCTCTTTCTGAAGGTCCTAGAAATTAATCTCGAGCCTTTTGGCAAATCACCTGCTCTGACGCTGAGCTATGACTCTTCCTTTGAAATGATGCTGTTCCCACTTGGTCTTGTGAAGGCCATTATATTAAATGCAGGTAATGTACACAGAATTGTTTACATTTGTGGCCCATATATTTTATTTTCTTCAAGTGTCTAATGCATAATGCATGAAACGGGCGGGGGATCTTGATCTTGAATTTTATGCTTATGTTATCATAGATTTTTCTTCTTCCTGTGGCATTGAAGGCTTTTATCATCTGGCACCAACAAGAAGAGAATAAGGCCTCGGGAATATTTAGAATCACTTCAAAGACAACAAGCCCAATGCTTTAAGAAAATTGAGGCTGACATAATTGCTGTAGGCAAAGGCAAGAGCCAATGAAGTGTTGGCAATACTGCTGAACCACCAGCAAATTCTGCGTCCTGAGAAATGCTTTGATAAACAAATTTGGAGAATACTCTTTCCTCCTGCGCATCTGTTTTATGGCTGACAAGTAGATGCTCTGTGTGGAAAAGTCCATTATTGAATGCTGCCTCCCTTCCATATACACGCAGCCACCACTTTACAAACACAATGCATTGCCTGGAAATCATTTGTTAGGCGAGCTTAACGAGTCAATGATTTCCGTTTATTCCTACAGGAAGATTTTCTAATGCATTCCCCACCATGGGATTTTGAACCCAAAATGCAGGGAGAAGCCCAGGAAAATCCCATTAAAAATGCTCTCTGGTTTGTCTGATTGCTCCACCTCCCTTTCTCCCTTTGTTCCTCAGCCAATCAGCAAAAGGCAAACTAGGAAGTAAAAAATGTTTTCTGTTCAGACATCTGAATCTGCAGTGCGTATCTTGAGGTTTGGGTCCTGATTCCTTGTGTTTGGAAAAGTGATTTTTTTAATATATTTTTTTGCATATCAAACCTTCATAAGGCAGGACCTATGTGTCGTTTAAGAACATGCAAAGGACTGTTTCCCGCTCTATCGACAATCCTTCCCTGTTCATTGTGGAGGAGGAGCAGATTTGCTTCAGCTGTTCAGTGTAAAGGCTGAAGACTGGCAGGAGCTCCAATGCACCAGAGTTGCAATTTCAGCTGAGTTTGGGGGAACTGCTTGAAGTATCCATTGTGTTGAGCTATTTCAATTGCTTTTGTTTGATTTGCTCATTGCAAACAGCTGAAAGACTGTAAATTTTGCTAATAAGCCTGATTTGCAATGGAGGTTCAATAATTTCAATTGCAACTGTATTTGCTGTACATCTTTTAATATGTAATATATGAAGCAATGCCTAAGACTTCAGACTTACGTTCATTCACTGTACACATTATGAGGTCCACTTGCACAGTAAAAGTCAGTCTAGCGTCCTTGCTGATATCTTTTAGGTGCCAATTGTAGACTTGCCTTTCCCTACAGGCCTGAGCTAATTCTGTGCTGTTGTTGGTGTGCTTCTGAAGCTTCCTATGGCTGTTGTGTGAGGCTGTTTTTGGTACGGCATATGAAAAAGCACTAAAGTTTTAGGCGATCTTTTCTTTCCCCTCCCCCTCCCTCATGTAGAATTGTAGAGTTGGAAGGGACCCTGCGGTTCATCTAGTCCAACCCCCTGCTATGCAGGAATATGCAGCTGTCCCATACAGAGATTGAGCCTGCAACTTTGGCATTATCAGCACCACACTCTAACCAACTGAGTTATCCAGGTGGTATAATGCATTTATGTTTATGTTTTTAAATGTAAGTGGCTTGGAAACCTTTTGGGTAACAAGCAGCTAATAAGTTTAACTCATGATAATTGAGTCACTTTGGGTTGCCCTGGGCAAGATAAAGTGACTAGCAAATTTAATGAATAGTAATAATTAAACCATATAGTTAAAGCTATGGTTTCCCCAGTAGTGATGTATGGAAGTGAGAGCTGGACCATAAAGAAGGCTGATCGCCGAAGAATTGATGCTTTTGAATTATGGTGCTGGAGGAGACTCTTGAGAGTCCCATGGACTGCAAGAAGATCAAACGTATCCATTCTGAAGGAAATCAGCCCTGAGTGCTCACTGGAAGGACAGATCCTGAAGCTGAGACTCCCATACTTTGGCCACCTCATGAGAAGAGAAGACTCCCTGGAAAAGACCCTGATGTTGGGAAAGATGGAGGGCACAAGGAGAAGGGGGTGACAGAGGACAAGATGGTTGGACAGTGTTGTTGAAGCTACCAGCATGAGTTTGACCCAACTGCGGGAGGCAGTGGAAGACAGGAGTGCCTGGCGTACTCTGGTCCATGGGGTCAACGAAGAGTCGGACACGACTAAACAACTAAACAACAACAACAAATAATTAGACTTAATTTCAGGTTCATGGGTCCTAGCCCCACGTTGGGAAAAGATTCCTGCATTGCAGTGGATTGATGACCTTTGTACAATTCTATGATTCTAATTTATATAGATAGATGATAGTAAATCCCATTGAATACAGTGGGAGTTATTTCTGGGCAGACATGTATAAGACTGGCCTTCAGGAAAGAGGGTACATCTTAGCTATGGCAGCTTGTGTTTTGATTGAAGAAGACTCTAGAGGGCAGTTCACTTCTATTAAAATACTGTGCAAAACAAATTTCCTTAACTTTGCTACCATTGTTTATTATTAGAATAAATCTTGTGGATGGGAAACACTTTCTAGATATGTGAAGACATGCAAAATAAAAACTATTATCACATTTTTATTAAATAATGTCTGAATCCTTTAGTGTAAAGGGTAGAAGCAGAAAAATTACCAACCATCCAAAATATTTCATTCAGTTCGAATCCATGCTTTTTAAAGCATGCCAATCAACAATACTATGTTGGCATTTTAGCAAATAATAATCTTTCCCTAATCTTTGCAACCCTGAGGACAGGAGTTGTAACTATTTTTGTTGAGTGCTGAGTTCGCATGTTAGATAAATAAAGCATCCTTACAATAATAGTTATTATACGCATAATCAACATGCTGGTTCTTGAGTGTGCTGCTCTCCAACCCAACATCTGCACTAAGAATGTGTACAGATAATTCAGATAGCGGATTCCGTGCTTTGGGGGTGGCATTTGGCCAAAAGGGAATTAAGCCCACTACAGAGCACATATTTATAAAAAGAAATATCTTCTTTTAGTGCTAGTGTAGCAGTGTGGAACTGTGAGGACTGCACAGCCTGTGCTGGTCCAAATCCACTAAAAACCACAGTATGAATATGTTGGGGGACAGGCAAGGACAAATCACTGCAAGACAGGGCGTTTGTCTTTGAGAACTGGATAACCTTCAAGACTACCATCTGGATATAACCAAGGGCTGTTTTGGGGTCAGGCACAGAGGGCACGTGGTTGAGAACTAGGTCTTCTTGTTCCTAAGAAGAACAAGTAATCTTCGCCACCTTTCTCCAGTTTGCATCAAACTAGAATTGAGTGGTTGGTGCAGATGAGCAGGGGTCAATCTGCTATGAAACTAATAAAGGTTAAGCTTCAAGGCCTCTAATCCTGAGAGGGTCCCAGAAGAGACCCTTTATTCCACATTTTGGGGTCTAGTACACCCAATTTGAGTCACATAACTCAATTTGGTTCTCTCTCTCTCTCTCTCTCTCTCTCTCTCTCTCTGTATTTCAACAAATCCCAAAGTTTGAGGCAGTAGCACAGATGTTGCAAAGGTGGAGTGTCACAGTAAGTTATCAGTTCAAAGAATATTTGCACCTTAGGAAATCCCAGAACATAGAAGAAAACACACTACCTAAAATGCAATGTGAATAAATTATTCAGCTTATTTGTGAACAACACCTGACTGAAGTGTTCCCGGATATATTACTACTGCACTTAAGGTGTCTATCATGTGCTGAGAACAGAATGGGATTTTTCAAAGCATCCTTTATAAAGAACAAATTTTGGTCTACCATGACTAAAGAACGCTTAAATTCTTAATGCATATTGTCTCTAGAAAATGACATTGCAAGGAAGCTCTCATATGACAAAACTGTACATGAATATGCTGCTAGTTGAAAAACTAGAAAAAAGAGTATTTTGAAAAATGTGCTTCATGTAGTATGTGTTAGCTAGAGGGCACCTATGAGGTGTCTAAAATAAAATATTATATTGACTGCAGTCTTTTCTATCATTTATTTCATCATTCTGTGATGCATATATATAACATTTCCATAATTTTCATCTCCAAAAGTCAAAAATCATAAGGCATAGGAATTTTTTATTCACACCTGTGACTTTGACATGTGAGATATGTGAGATGTGCAACAATTTTAATCAAAATCTGAGATGTAGCGATTAATTTATATATATATATATGTATATATGTATATATATATATATATATATATATATATATGGTGATACGTTGTAGAACAAGCCCATTTAAGAAGTGGTTACCCAGATCTCGTTGCTAGTTGCGAAGAGGCCCCCGTCTTGGAGATAAGACAGGATATACAGTCGTACCTTGGATCTCAAACACCTTGGCTCCCAAACAAATTGGTTCCCGAATGATCAAAACCCAGAAGTGAGTATTCTGGTTTTCGAATGATTTTCGGAAGCCGGACATCCGGCTGCGCTTTGGTTTCTGAACATTTTGGAAGTCGAATGGACTTCTGGAACAGATTCCATTCGACTTCCAAGGTACGACAGTAAATGTAAAAATAAATATATTATATAAAAAATAAACTAAAGCTTGTATCAGCCCCGGTCAGCATGGCTAGTGATAAGAAATAATGAGAACTGTAGTCCAAGCAGCTAGAGGGCACCCGCTGTGGGAAGGCTGAATTAAACACTGTCATCATCTCAATATTGCAGATAGCAACAAAGAGTGATTGATAATGGCTTGCCTAAGGCCACCTTGGGAGAGGCAAGATTCAAAGCAAGGACTTCTTGATTTGTCAATCAGCCACTGCACTAACTTGAATAAGATTGTCTTCTCAGAAGTACGATATTTAATACCAGCTCTTAACAGAACACTTGATGAAGCTGACATTGCAAAAATCTACCACATAAAAAGATAATTGGGCCCAATGAAAGTTTTACAATGTAAGAAAAAGGCAGAAGAGGATTCATCAAGCCTCTTCTTGTGGTGTGTGCATGAGTGACAGCCTTGTTTAGGTGTCTTGAGTGGAAAGACTTAACTAGATTAACATGAATTGTGAAGAAAGGCTTTCTGTTTCCTTTGAGCAAGTCTCAGCCTGTTCCTTTATTGCGGTGTTGACCCATTATTGATTCGCTGGATAATTACTTTGATTAAAGGCAGTGCTTCCCTACCTCATCCTGAAGAATGCTTTCTCTCTTGCTCCTGCTGTGGTCAGTCGATCTCCTCCCGATAGGACGCCCACACAGCCTTGCTTGTTCCCCTGGAAAAAAAACACACAGCAGAGAGCGAGCGATTTCTCTTCTCCACTTCCACCAAATGCCAGGTTATTGCCGAACAATGTAGGCAGCAAGAGATGTTATTTTGCTGTTGATGGGAGCCCAAGGATGTCAAATTGTTATGGGCTTGTTTGTACATTAAGGCTTAGCTTTCATTATTAGACAGTACATAACTCATGAAGGGAATTGTGGCTCCCAAGGCTCCCATTGTCTTTCTTTCATTTTGATAAAAGCTTGAAGAACCACTTGGCTTTGCCTCTTTTCCAGCTGTGGTTTCCTGCCTGTTATATTCTGTGTAGCTCAGGCAATGACCAGGGATGATGGGAGTTGCAGTTCAGCAGTATCTGGAAGGCCAAAGATTCCCCATTCTTCTGCATCATTGGGCAGCCTCTTATGATCACAACAGAGGCCTGGAATATGGGAAAGGGGGCAGCACTGGAAGGAGGAAATCACAAAAATGGGTGGAAACAACTTGTACTGCATTCCCATCTATAATTAATTCTTCTGTGAATTCTATTATTGCATCGGATTAAACTGGAGAGAACTGCCCAGACTGGTGGCATTAGAGATATAGACCTCTGCAAGATTCGTTTCTCCTAAATGTCATTTAACTAATGTAAAATATCAGTTGCTACCCTTGTAATATTAACCAAATCAAACTGAAGTCAATAGTTAATAATTATGATGATAATAATAATAATAGCCACCTCTTAGATAATACCCAACTAAATGTTACTCAGTAGACCTGTTGAAATCAATTGAGTTAGATTATGCAAGTCCATTGATTTAATTCTAATCCAATGTTTCCTAATTCTGTCTCTGATATTTCTGCTTGCAGAAATACTGATTCCCTCCCCCGAACACTTATTAGATGTGAAATACATAAGAATGATAGAATTGTACATACACCACTTTGTTCACGGGCTACAGCTATGGAAGAAATATCTCACTTGTCCACTAAATCTTCCACTTTACTTACAATCTGCAGCTTTGAGAGAAATACTGTATTCCACTTGCTCATATCTAACAGCAATAAGAAAACATTGTCATTTGTCTGTGATTTAAAAGTGCTGATTGTTACCAATTAGCACCTATGGAATAAACATTATATTTTGCCCGAAAACAACAGCTGTAAGAAAGAAGAATAACTGCAAAAGAAATGTTGAATAACTGCATATAGCTGTAAAAGAAATGTTGCCCACAATTAACAACTTTGAGGAACCATAGCAAATTTCTGACAGCAGTGGTAAAACAAATGCCACACACTATAGTTGTGAGGAAAATGTTGAACAGCTGTATGAGTGAATTGCATCTTAGTTTACTGCTATATAAGGGAAATTATATTATATATGTGTACTGCTCTACACTTTGCATCAATAATTAACAGCTGAAAAAGAGTTTCACAACCGCCCAACTGTTAGCAACTGTGGAACAAAATTATGTAATCAAATTAGCAGCTCTAATAGAAGTGTTGCCATTCACGAAAACAAACTGGCGTCTAAAGAAGAAAGAGAAAAACAAATGTTTTTATTCTAGGATGATTTAAGTATTAAGTGATGCTCAGAGAAGACCCATTTAAATAAATGGATGTAAATTAATTCCTGGATGTAAAGTTCAAGTGTCTCAATGGGTTCTGAGTATTATTTGTTTAATAGTGTGAGATACTGTAGTTTTCTAACTAAAATCAAGCTTCACCTGCTAGTACAGTGGTGCCTCGCAAGACGAATGCCTCGCAAGACGGAAAACTCGCAAGACGAAAGGGTTTTCCATTTTTGAGTTGCTTCGCAAGACGATTTTCCCTATGGGCTTGCTTCGCAAGACGGAAACCTCTTGCAAGTTTGTTTCCTTTTTCTTAAAACCGTTAATACAGTTGCGACTTGACTTCGAGGAGCAACTCATAGCACGCGGTGTGCGTCTCCGTAGGGGCAAGAACGCGTGAAGGCGGGTTCTGAGGGAGAGGGAGCTTTGTTTCGGCGAAAAATAGCAAGGCGCGCACACTTCCCTCCCCACAACTCCCAGTTAGGGAGGCCAGGCTCCGGGGCTCTTCGGACGGGGCTCCTTCCTTCTCCCCCCCCCCCCAGCGCCCCGGCGGTGACAAGAGCGCCTGCCCGGGCGCTTTCCAACCCCGCGACATCTACGGCTGCGGCAAGTTTGCCTCTCAGTGTGTGTGCGCGCGAGTGTGTGTTCTCCTCGCCCCGCTCGAGTTAGTCCCGGCGCAGCGCAGGCAGCAGGTGAGTTGCCCTTTGGCAGCGTGGAAGGCGCTGGGCCAGGCAAGGTCAGCTCGGGAGCCACCGGGGACGCGCCCCCACGCTCCTCTCCAACGGGCTGGATGCACCCCTCTCCGCTCGCGCGCTTCTGGCTGGCTGGCCGGCTGCAGCAGCAACAGGGGCAATAGGCATCCACCGTCGCCGACGCTCCCTCCCTCCCTCCTGCCCGCGGCGGGCGGCTGGCTGGCTGGCGCTCTCGCTTTCTTTCGGGCTGCTGCTGCAGAAGGGATTTTGCACCAGACAACTTTTAGGCCAGTAGGAGTTTTGACTACCGCGGCGACAGCAGCAGCAGCAGCAAGACGGCGCCGACTGTAGTGCAAAGGGTCGGAGCAAGGCGAGCCGAACTGATCCCGGGGGCTCAGGCAGCAACCTCTGCCCTGCCTCCCCCCACGCCCCGCGCCCGCCTCTCCCTCCCTCCCAAGCACCCCCCTTTTTTGAGGTTTTTGAAGACTTTTGAAGCTTTTCCAAAACTTTCCCGACACCGTGCTTCGCAAGACGAAAAAAATCGCAAGACGAAAAACTCATGGAACGAATTAATTTCGTCTTGCGAGGCACCACTGTAAATATCATGATTAACTTATTCCATAAATAGTTCAGGAAGAAACAGATTTGCACAAAATGTATGATGTTCCTAGTTAGCAATGCTGTTGAGTGTATTTTTGAAACTTCACTTCCTTTGTCCTATAGCTCATCTATAACAGTGCTGGATGGGGATTATGGGAGTTGTAGTCCAAAACATCTGGAAGGCACTAGGTTGGTGAAGGCTGGTTTATAGTAAAGATTGGTAGCTAATGATAGCCTTAATCCCATGGTGTGAAGTTTGAATGTACAGTGGTACCTTGGGTTACAAACACTTCAGGTTACAAACTCTGCTAACCTGGAAGTAGTACCTCAGGTTAAGAACTTTACCTCAGGATGAGAACAGAAATCGTGCAGCAGCAGCGTGGCGGCAGCAGGAGGCCCCATTACCTAAAGTGGTACCTCAGGTTAAGAACAGTTTCAGGTTAAGAACAGACCTCCAGAACGAATTAAGTTCTTAACCAGAGGTACCACTGTAGTTTAAAAATATTTATTCCAAATTTTATAGTCTTGCAACTTCTAACTTATGTTCATCAGGAGATCCAGTGTACTAAAGCATTTGTCTATTTTAAAAACTTTTTAGGCCACCTGTCATCTAGCCAAAAAATTATCTGAGGAAAACAATTTCAGAAAAAGAAGCTCAGGAAAAGGCTAGTGAAAACAAAGGGTCCTTCTGAATGCTAGCAATTACTGGAGAAATGTTGGAGGGTATGGAATAGGATGTCCCTATTTTCATTGGAGAAATGTTGGAGGGGAGGGGATCTCACCTGATAATGTGTTCCAGGGACAAGGACCCACTACAGAAAAGCCCCTCACCCACATATGCTTTTTAGAATAACTGATCTCAAAAGCGGGAACATAAGTAAATCCTTCATTGCTGATTTTGGAGGCAGACTGGTATGCGTGACAGTAATTAGTATCTCTTAATGTCTTCCAAAGTGCCTTTCCAAGTACCGTATTTTTCCGTGTGTAAGATGCCCCCATGTATAAGATGACTCCTATTTTTTTAAACCCAAAATTAAGAAATTAAGTTGTTTAGTTTTGGGGGGGTGTGGGGGAAGTCACTTCTGCCAATCACTCACCCGCCTGCCCGCCACTGCCAATCGCACACCTTGCAGCAGCCACCAATCGCCTGCTTGCTGCCACCAACAGCCCACCCACCCACTTGCCGCAGCCGCCAATCGCCTGCCCACCTTGCCACATCCCCCAATTGCCTGCCCAATTGCCACAGCCACAGCCAATCACCAGCAGGCCTTGCCGCAGCCGCCTATCACCCACCCAATCGCCGCTGCCAATCTCCTGTTTGCTGCTGCCATTAATCGCACCCCCCCTGCATTCATTATCTGTGTATAAGACGACACCCAAATTTTTTTAGCAAAAAGCATTGTCTTATACACGGAAAAATATGGTATGTCATATGTGCACACACTTTTTAATAGCCATAGCATGTGGCAAGGCACTGCAGTGGATTCATTCGGTTTCTTAGTGAAAGTATGACAGGAAGTCTTCTTATTTAATTTTACAAATATTTATTAGGAAGATTTTCATCCTGCCCTTCCATAATATTATCAGAGTGGCTTACTAAACCTAAGTCTGCTCACCTTCTATGGTGGGTGGTATTGTGGCTGGACCATGGGCCACGTCAGTGATCCAGTGAATGGTAGGGTTGTGTGGTCTGCCTGCTTGCCATTGGCCATTGGCAACAGGTCTTGGGCAGGTGTTCCCCAGTGATGGGCTTAGCTGGCCAATGAGCACCACTTGGGCCCACTTCTGGGGGCACAAATTGCAGCCTGCCCTCAATTTCTTCTCGCACAGTGCTGGCTTTTCAGCCTTCCTGCTGGAGCAGGGACTTCTCCAAAGTCTGCAATTGGGTATGCTGGAGGCAGTGGCTGATGAGACACATACTCCTGTTCAGTTTCCTTTGCTCCATCATTAGTAGTTTTAAAACTGTGCTTGGATTAATTTGTACTGTGCATTTTAAGAGGTATATGTGTTTTTAAAAGGATGAACTTGCATGTTATTACGTTTGCATTAAGAATTGTACACTGCTTTGTGAGGTCTTTTATGTCCTGAAAGGCAGTTTATAAATCATGTTATAAGCCCCCCCCCCGTAACCCCCCCTAAAATAAGCCGATTTGTTGATTCAACCAGTATGGACTTATATGTGGATTGGAGCAAGATTCTCCCCTTAAACTTTTCTTTACAGTTTTTTTGGTTTCTGTCTAATGTTATTCCTGCAATATCTGGTTTCATTGGCTGGAAAATTGTAACAAAATTTTACATAGCTGGTACAGGAATTTTATTTGCGTATAAAAATATACTCCTATAAAAATATACAATTCTTTTTTATTGTTTTAAAAGACACACCAATGATTCAAAGCAATGTTTATCACTGTTGCCTCCATCCTTTCTTTCCCATTCCAAATCCCTCTCCTAAACTGGGTTCACCTTTATCCCATATAACTTTTATTGAACGAGCAGTTAGACCCTTAGGTATATTTCCTACAAAGATGTATAAGTTTAATTTTAGGCAGTGCAATCTTCTTAGAGGAGAAGAAATTAAGCATTGTGCCAAGTAAGGCCAGATATTTTAATAAAACAAGCCTTATATTTACATTTTCACAAGTCCTGTAGGTAGTAGTGCTTAATTACCATGAACGCTATCATTTATTTAGAGCCTACAGTGTGCTAGATGCATTAAGTATGTATTACAAATGAAATTGAAACCAAGGAAGCATAGCTCTGGAATCTATGATAGGGAAGCAGAGGCAACAGCCTAGGGAAGGCCTTAAAACAGCTGTGGGGGGAAGCGGTGGTCCTCTGGCATTGTTGGACCATAACTCACCATCCCTATCCATTGGCCATGCCAGCTGGGACTGATGGGAACTGGAGATCAATCACCACTACCTTAAAACATGCAAAAGAGGTTGGATGTGTTTGTCTCTCCAGTTCATTCTCATTTATGCCACTTTTTAACCTTTAAGGGGATTATAAAGTACTTCCAGTGCCCGAACATATTGTAAAGAGGCAATCTATAAGTAAATAACATTTCTGAATTAAGTTGGTCACTTGGCACCTCAAGGTCTTTAGGAAAAGGGGTAATCTTGGCCCTCCAGATGATGTTGGGTTACAAATTCCATCATTATTGCCCATCCATGCTCACTGGGATTGATGGGAGTTGGAGTTCAGCAGCAACTGTCACAGGCCCATGCCTGGTAAGCGGATGGTTGGCCCCAGCTCATTTGCTAAGACATTCAGAATCAGCAGCCACAGTTTTGCCCATACATACAGACTTTTCTGTTTGTATCCCTTAGACAGGTCTTCCATGGCTTTAGAAGGCATTAAAATCTTTTTGCAGCTAATTAGCGTGGCCCAGAATCCCCTTTTATCTATTCAGTGTTCCTTTTCTGCTTCATGTAATTCACATTGAATTAGCTGAGAGGATGAATGACTCTGCAGTAGGTAATTGTATTTTAAACAATAAGAAACCCAGGAATAAATTAATTTGAAGGCTGCAGATGCTTTTTAGATACATGATCATTAGCTTTTATACAGAGGCAACATCATCAATTTGCATGGCAAGCATATGATTTTAATTCTTTTACTAGTAGGGGAATCTGATTTTGTTTTGACAGCAGAATCAGCACACAAAGACATAACACTGGTAATGATATTCATTTTCCATTTAGTAAAACAAAAGTGGGAGTTTGAGGAGTCAAACAATGGCTTGAACCTAGCTGGATTGCGGATGTGAGGTGAACAAATAAAATCTATTAGAAAGTGTTATGAATAATTCCAGAAACTGCTTTAATTGGATAAGGTCAAGCAAGTGAGCTCACAGGAATTGAAATATAGTAAGTCTATTAAAGTAAACTTCAGCGCTTTATTAAAATGATGGGAGCCTTATTAAAAATAAATCAGTGATGCATATTAATACCATCTTTCCCATCTACCCCATGTCCTTGTGACTTGACTTCTCTTATGCACACATACCTGAAAAAAGTCCTTTTTTATATTTCTGCTGTTTCGTAATTTCCACTTTAGTTTGCAAGAGAGCAATTGTATATTAGTGATCAGGGGTCAACACACAACAGTGCTCAAAGAGCATCCCTAAAGAAGGTACGCAAGCCATCTCTTAAACTTAAACTTCTCCAACCCAATGCAGGTGAGAGAGGGCAGCAGGAAAACGTCCATTACATTGTGAAGCTTTACAAGAGGACAAAAGCAGGAAGAGGATTGCATGTACTGAAAATCTTAAAAGATACAGCATATAGGACATGGGAAGTTTCACAGAACTAAAGAAAGATAAACAGCAGCTTACAATTATCTAACTAAATTATTCACTGCAACATAATTCAGAAACCATACGTCTCCCTTCACTGCTTATAAGACAATCTATTTGTTTGCTGGAATTTAACAATAGCGTATCTGATTGACAGGGCCCTGTTTCTTTCAGATGTCACTGTTTATGACTGAAACTCACAACCACTAATTTAACTAAAGTCCAACTTGTAGCGTTAATGAGAAGAAAAAAGTCAATATCTTGACAGGGAATCACTACTTGTCAATCAACCTGACATAGTTCATTGCGTATGTAACATCGATAGAACCTACTTATAGACCTCCAATGATACGTATTGATTTGTGGAAAGATACCTTCGAATAAAAACTGAAATGCTTCTCGGTGGGGGTGGGGGGAAGGAATGTTAAAACAAAACAAAAAAATCAGCTGTGGATGAATCTCTTTTTATGACTAATATAACAAATAAATAGAAACATCACAATGCAAAAAAGTCAGTATCTTTTTATTTTGTGGTCCAGTTGTCTCTTAGAAGTAAAACATATGATCTGATTTATATGGCTGTTGTTTTCCACCACAATCACTTTTTATCACATGAATCAGCCTGAATATTACACTGTACTGGGAACAATGCGATCCATTTTATAAATGTTTTGCTTCCATGTGTTTTTTCCCTCCCCTACAGATAGTAACTTTATCCTTGCAAACGCTCAGGTGGCTAAAGGATTCCCCATAGTTTACTGTTCCGATGGCTTCTGTGAGCTTTCTGGATTTGCACGAACGGAAGTCATGCAGAAGAGCTGCAGCTGTAAATTTTTATATGGTGCTGAAACAAATGAGCAGATGATTCTTCAAATTGAAAAGTCACTGGAAGAAAAGATAGAATTCAAAGGAGAAATCATGTTTTACAAAAAGAACGGTGAGTATTATTTCATTCATCAGACATGCTGTGAATGTAGCCATTATTCAGTGGTTATGTAACAACCACTATTTATTTTGCATATGAATGTTCAGAAGGCCACATATATGTATCTGCATGAAAGTACACTCTGAAGTTGTGAAACTTATTATGAGTTTTTGTTAAATTCAGTTTAAAGTAGATTATATTCCACATTGTCCATAATTTGGGATTGTATTCAAATACTAACCCATGATTATGGTAACATGTAGCTTGAGCTCATGAAACAAATTCACAATGCAGCTGATTCAATCTGTATTTCACAACTTGATTGTGTACCATTTGAAATTGTCAGCTGAGCTTGGGAGAACCCTCAATGAAAAATATTGTACTGGAGGTGGGATGATGTGATATGAGTGGTAGTGCTTGATCTGTGAGGTTCTTTTCAAACATGATGATTATCATTTCAGTCACAGAGTTATGAAAACGCATGTTTGAACTGACCTTTGACACCCATGGCAAAATATACCGAGGTGTGTTACATGCCTACACTGAAATAAATAGGTGCTGGATAGCTCTGAACTTTGCGCGATAAGTCTTCAACCTGCCTGCACTTTAAAGCAAGGTAAAGGACCCCTGGGGGGTGGAATTGCTTCTTGCTCTTCAAAGATCTGATTACAGAGCCCACAACAAGCAAGTCTTCAGAGCTAATGGACTGCAGGCAACACCACATCTAGCCACAGGAATGCTTTATTTTTAAAATTGTAGTTGTCTCTGAAATTTCAAAAGTCGATTTGGAAGTTCCTGTTTGAAATAGTGGGGATTTTTTGAGGAATTTCAACAGAAGCAAAAGGAGTTTCAATAAGGTTATAAAAATTCCTGAAGGTGCTTTCACATGTCTGTACTAATGACACATAGCAAATGTTACTTGTAAACATTATTTGGGATATTTTGATGAGGAAATGTGTCATTGTCCCTTGAAGAAGCAAGCTAGACATGTGAGGCTGATGAATAACAAAAAGGAGGAAGAGAAGGCAGACTCTGTTCTTGTTCCTGGTTTGCAAGTGAAAAGGAGATAAAAAAGAGGGTAGCAGCAATAAGCAGGGAAAAGAGGGGAATCAACTTCTTTGCTGTGGAAATATATTTCAGCTCAGAACACAGCTCTTATTTGAAAGAAAAAAAAAAGTATGTTCTGGAAACGTTTCCCCAAGTTTTATACTGATGGAATTCTGTTAATTCTGCTGGTGCTGGGAAAAGAGGATGGGTTGCCAATTTTCACTGATTCCTCCTTTCTGCATGCCTGTGTGCCCTATTCTGGCAGTTTGTGGGACCCTTCAAAACAGAAGGTGGCCCTGAGGGACATGG
This sequence comes from Podarcis pityusensis, assembly GCF_964106645.2. Taxonomy (NCBI): domain Eukaryota; kingdom Metazoa; phylum Chordata; class Lepidosauria; order Squamata; family Lacertidae; genus Podarcis; species Podarcis pityusensis. The sequence continues at coordinate 39,878,935 of NC_138037.1, forward strand.
AGGAATCAGGAACTGGTAAAAATCACTTCCCTATCTCCTTTCTCCAACAGGAAGCCTCCATTGGTCCCAGTTCCCTGTGTGAATGGATTCTGGAGGCCTTCTGTTTGCACAGGAGGAAATCTGACTCCAAATTCATACACACCAAAGAGAGAAACAACACTGTGTTTATGGTACTAGAGAATCATCTCTCTCTCTCTCTTCACAAACCCACACCAAAGGGAAAGGCATGAAGTTTAGTGAAGTTACCAGGACATTAATGGAGTATACCTTTATAATGTAGCATTGCAGGGATGCTTCATGAAAATTCAGCAGAATCATGCCCTTTGACAGCATTCGCATTTGAAGGAAGACGTGCCACTGCGTCTCTAAACCATATTCCTGGAAAACTGATGCAAGAAAGATAATATGTAGAGATAAATAATTTACAAATAGCGCCTGAATATGAGCAATCCTCTTGCACCAGTAGTTTCAGAGCCATTATGCATGCCAATGACTAAGCATTACAATATGGAAGGGTAGACAATCACTACTATAACACAACTCTCTGTTCATTTCGGTGGGGGCTGGCCAGCGAACTAGGCTATACAGCAGCAGGAGAGCTTGGTGAACAGAGGAAGCAATGCAGTAATGTGTTTACTTAAGCATTTCTCAAGTTTTCCAGTTCAAAAAAGGGAGAGCCCACTGTGTGTCCAGAGTTTTTGAAATGGGGGAAAAAAACCCAGAAAGACCTAGTGCTTAGCCTTTGTACATTCACCCACCAGTTTCAGCAGGTTAACAGGAACTCTGTTACAGTGGTGCCTCGCAAGACGAAATTAATCCGTTCCGCGAGTCTCTTCGTCTTGCGGTTTTTTCGTCTTGCGAAGCACGGCTATTACCGGCTTATCGGCTATTAACGGCTTAGCGGCTTAGCGGCTTTAAGAAAAAGGAAACAAACTCGCAAGAACTCGCAAGACGTTTCCCATAGGGAAATTTGTCTTGCGGAACGACTCAAAAAACACAAAGCCCTTTCGTCTAGCGAGTTTTTCGTCTTGCGAGGCATTCGTCTTGCGGGGCACCACTGTACTCGGTTGCATACTTCCTGGTTGTTGCAAAGTATCAAGTGGGTCTTTCTGCGTTCCATTTTTAGATGGAAGGATAGCATTTGTACACAGGTTGAAAACAAGAAACGGTTCAACATGGAAGAACTAATTTCGCTGAACAAACACAGCCTCTTCTTCCTTTCAGCTATAAATTTGCTGTTGATGATGCAAAACGAAAAGAACCAAAGTTGTTTGTTAATGACATGGAGAAATAGAGATTAGAAGCGGGAAAGGGGTACGACCTTTGGAATCTGCTTCCCCGGTTGTTTCATGGTACAGTCAGAGTGTTTGGAGTCAGATTTTCCTAATGATACAGACATACTGATCTCCTTTTAATATGCATTTCTTGCAGGTAGCATGCTTGGGGCAGAAGTGTCATTAAAATCAAGGTGATAGGATAGCTTTCCAGTATTGCTCTTACCTGGCAAAGAAGCAAATGAACTATTATTTACCTTTGTTGTGTCTCTTGTAATGAAACTTGGGGAGGTACAGTATAACAGTAATGGATGTAAGTTTTCATATGCAGTGGTGTTATTATTTTAATACATTACATGAGCTATTTTAGAAGCAAAAAAGCCTTGGGACATAATAGGGAAAAAGTGAAATATTGTGAAACTGTTCTGTAATTTTAAACCTAGAACCAGGAGGAAGTTTGACTTCTCTAATTGACAGCCCTGACACACTTTCAGTACAGGCTTGCCTAGAGACCAAGCAGTGATTTCAGGCACATATCCGAATTCCTAATACAGAGCATTTTAAACACTGAATAATCAGCACAGAACTGAGCTAGGTAAAGTGCTATTAGGAAATATAGTAAGTATTTACTATAATGGCTACATTTTCTTGATATATTTTGTTTCTATTAGATATTGAACAGATATTCTAAAAGTGCTCTTTTATCTGGCAAGACAAAAACTCAAAAGCTCAGTTTGAAAACTCAGTTATGTCTCTGCCAGTTGCCTTATACCATCAGTAACTTGCAAGTTTATCTATTTTTTGTTCACATTCTGACCAGGTGCTCATCTGCAGCTTGTATTGCTTTCATCCCTGCTCACATCCACACCACTCATTTAAAGCACTCTTATACCACTTTAATAGTCATGGCTTCTACCAAACAATCCTGGGAACTGATGCTGAGCTGTTAGTCATCCCTTCACAGTGCTTCAATTCCCAGCACCTTTAACAAACAACACTTCCTAGGGTTTGGGGGTGGGGAGAAGGCATGGCTGTTAATGCTGTACGAGTGCCTGGTGTGGATGTGATCTATGTCTTCATTCTAGATTAAAAGGAGCTCAAAATAAGGCACCTGCCAACTTCTGAAAACTCAGGTTAATACACAAGTAGGTCAGAATCAAGAGAACCACACTACTAGTTCCACTAGCTCAGGAGGGTTTGGGTCTACGCTGGAGTCAGGCAGGCGGTTCCACCTCACCATCTTCTGTAAATTCTTAGCTTTTAAAGTTCAGTGTGGATTTTCATTATGTACAGGGATCATAGAGAGAGTGGTCAATGGAGTGTCATGTGCTAAAAAGGGTGGATTTTGTTGCAGTCAGGAATGTTGGGTGTGGGTGTTTTGCAGACCATAGTGAGATGGCTCCCTTTGGTAGCTGATTTTGTGCATCATGAATGGGCAGGAAATTGTCTGTTCTTTAATTTCTTTCATTATTTAATTTATTGTCGTTGATGGTTATTGTTGTTTTCACCATCATTTTGCTGCCGGGTGATGAGGTGCTTATGGGATTTTGTGATTCAGGCGGCAAAAATAATTTGATAGGCTTTAGGTCCTAAGCTTAGGATGGCTGTATCTTCTTCTTTACACGGGACAGTCCTCTGCAGGGCTGTTGGAGGATAGTGGTGGGGGAAATGTATTTGCATGTGAGTTTATAGATATTTCTTTAACACATGTACCAGATTTTTCTCTCGTGTTGGGTACACATACACACACACACACCCTACCATTTTTACAATGCTCTTTAAAACATATTTGTGCCACTCTGTTTATAATTCCAGGGTGATGTACATACAACACAGTGAGTTAAATATAAAATGCAACACTAAAACATTGTAGAAAACCCTTACTTTTTAAAACAAGCAGGAGATTGCATGAACAAAAGTGTTTCAGCCTAGCTCCAAGAAACCAGCAGCGTGCTGGCCAAGCCTCTGTAGGGAAAACATTCAATAAATGGAGTGCACTGCTAAAAATGCCTGTTTCTTTGTTGCATATCACACCGCTAATAAAGGGCTCAATAGGAAACCAGAGGCAAGGGGTAGGCTCCATTTGTTCCCCACTGTAATTTTATCTTGGGACATGGTGTAAAAGTACTATACAATATGAATGATAGTAATAATTAGGTGGGAAATGCATAAATCCACAGAGGATTGCAATAGGTATGGCATTAGCCCAGGCGGTCACCAGGCTGCCAGTCCTATCTCTTGGGTTATAATGTTTGCCAATTCATTCATTCTCAATGAGGGTTTCTTGGCTGTAATATCATCGGACAGGAAGCATTACACTGTCAAAACATGGTTTTTTTGTTTAAAAAGCATGCTGTGTTGATGAAGGAACAGTCAAAATGGCTTCAGCTAGGAAGTCAAGTCTTACCCAGTGCTTTTTTTTCTAAAAAAAAAAAATGTTTAGGGGTACTCTCATTTTCCTACTCATATTGAAATACTGCCCCTCAATGAGGCCAAACTTAGATTCACAAAAAGTTTAGGGGTATACGTTCCCTGTGTCCCCCCAGAAAAAAAGCACTAGTCTTATCAATGCATTTGAGTCCTTTAGTTCTTATGATTTTTACTTACTTGGGCTTTAAGTGAGCTTTTTGCAGTGTGTGCCAGCAAAGGCTTCTCAGCAATTTTAGCCCTCTTCAGGATTGATGCCAAGTTAGAAGGACCTCTGGACTAGTCTAGCTTTTAATTCTTTTGCTCTTAAGATCTCTGGCAGAAATATTTACAGATAATCTATGAAGCAAGCAGGATGATAACTTATTATATAATGGTATTTTCTTATGAACAGTTTTACATAGTTAGTTGCCATGAGTCAATAACCCCTTCATTCTCTTGTATTTCTTTCTTACATAATTGCTCCTGAACATTTTTACATTTCAGCGATAAAGAGGGAGACACAAAAACAAGCAGAGAGAGAATGTGTGTGAGAGAGAAAGTTATTTGTATCCTATAGAATGGAGATAGAAGTGAGTAGGAATGATGCTTGCCCCTCCTGACAGCCCCCCAAATAAAATTGAATTCTTAATGTTCATATTGAAAGCCAGTGTAGTGTAGTAGTTAGTGTTCTGGACTAGATGGGGGGGGGAGTAATGTACATCACCTTGATATTCTTGGAGGGATAGGTGGGATAGATAGATAGATGATAGATAGATATAGATAGATAGATAGATAGATAGATAGATAGACAGATAGATGATAGATAGATAACTCAAGGAGCTTTCAAATATTCAGTACTTATACATAAAAATACTAATTTAGTCATAGCCCCCTCCCCCCCCCGCAAACAAAAAATAGTTACCTTTGGGAAGGGTGCATTTAGAATTGTAGAGTTGGAAAGGACCACGAGGTTCATCTAATGAAGGAGCTTCTCCACCCCCATCATTCAACCTGGACACTGAGGTCCAGCGCCGAGGGCCTTCTAGTGGTTCCTTCACTGCGGGAAGTGAAGTTACAGGGAACCAGGCAGAGGGCCTTCTCGGTGGCGCCCACCCTGTGGAATGCCCTACCATCAGATGTCAAAGAAATTAACAACTATCTGACGTTTAGAGGACACCTGAAGGCAGCCCTGTTTAGGGAAGTTTTTAATGACTGATATTTTAATGTATTTTTAATCTTTTGTTGGAAGCCATCCAGAGCTGCTGGGCAAACCCAGCCAGATGGGCGGGGTATAAATATATTATTATTATTATTATTATTATTATTATTATTATTATTATTTATTATTATTATTATTATTACCACCCCCTGCAATGCAAGCAGGCATCTTTTGCTCATCATGGGGCTCAAACTCACAACCCTGAGATTAAGAGTCTCACGCTGTACCAACTGACAAAACCCAGGGTTGTAGCAGGTGATGGGTTGCTTCCTTCACACATATATCTATTGTATGCAGGCAACAACCAATTTACCCATGTCCATTTGATGCATGGCCATGCACGAGTGCACCATGGCCACATAAGGAAACATAATGGGGTGGAGGCATAACAGGGTGGAGCAGACTTATGCGTGCTTCACTGCCACACGTGATGACCCAGAACGCAACTCCCATGCAAACAGGGGGTTGCCTGTAGTCAGGTGTGTACTGGGGCAGGGTACACCATAAGCCACACAGTACACTATGTATTTTTTCATTATTAGCTGCTGTATATGTATCAGCCCTTCCAAAAGCAACAAAGGTATTTCCATTTGTTGTTGTTTAGTCGTTTAGTCGTGTCCGACTCTTCGTGACCCCATGGACCAGAGCGTGCCAGGCACTCCTGTCTTCCACTGCCTCCCGCAGTTTGGTCAAACTCATGCGGGTAGCTTCGAGAACACTGTCCAACCATCTCGTCCTCTGTCATCCCCTTCTCCTTGTGCCCTCCATCTTTCCCAACATCAGGGTCTTTTCCAGGGAGTCTTCTCTTCTCATGAGGTGGCCAAAGTATTGGAGTCTCAGCTTCAGGATCTGTCCTTCCAGTGAGCATTCAGGGCTGATTTCATTAAGAATGGATAGGTTTGTTCTTCTTGCAGTCCATGGGACTCTCAAAAGTCTCCTCCAGCACCATAATTCAAAAGCATCAATTCTTCGGCGATCAGCCTTCTTTATGGTCCAGCTTTCACTTCCATACATCACTATTTTCCATTTATTAAGCCCTATTAAAGCCCATGGAAGAGCTTATGGCGATACAGCCAGCAGCCCAGCCATGCCAGATGTTTGCCAAATGTGCGTAAATCAGAGGGAGAGAGTTAGCAAAGTGTAAGCATGTTTGGGTTGGAGTCATGGCGACATTGGGATCGAAAGTTACAGCCTTCCTCCCCTTGCTCACTTTAGCCTTCTGCATTGTGTGTGTGTGTGTGTGTGTGTGAGAGAGAGAGAGAGAGAGAGAGAGAGGGAGAGAATTGGGCTTCTGTGGTTACATGCAGTATTAAAAGCAGCAAATACAACCTGATAACTTACAAGTTGAGAGTTACTCACATTCCTTTTATTGAACAATTTCTGGCTGGATGATATGACTGCGCAGTTTCATCTGCTAAATCTGGAAGAATAATACTCTCTAAGCATGTAATTCCTCACCATGCTGTAAAATCCCATTATGAACTTAATGTGGCAAAGATGACTACCGCAGCCAGCTTTCAGCTTCTTCTGTGTAAAATGTCACTGTTGTTGCAATTCACCTTTAGGAGCTTCATCCCCAGATTGTTAGCAGGCAGAAATTCAATGTATTGAATGTCATGTTGAGGAAACCTAACCTGCCACATCCTGGTGTGATCTTATTTGTGCTATGGCACCAACCGAGATTAACCATCCTCTTCCTGATCCCTGTCTTGAAGGGAAAACTCTTCCTAATTTTTCCACGTGTTGCAGGCAGTGAAGAGGAGGTGGGATCTCTCACTTCCTACTCTATGTTCACCATGATCTGATGCAGAAGGAGAGGGTGGGAGATTTAGCTGAGGATGAAATCTGCTGCTGAATTCAAGGGTTATTTGCAGTCTCCAGGTATCTCTGCCTGGCTCTTGGGAATACCTCTCCTCAGGCCAAACCCTCATTGGCATTCTTGAGTGTTTTTGCCTGGCTACAAATACATCCTCAAACTCTAATCATGTGCCAGGGGCTGGACTGAGGAGGGATGGTGGGGGCCGCCCCCCTTCTCCTGAACCATCCCTAGGGCAGGAGGACAGTATTGATTTAGAACAGTGGTTTGCAGAGGGGCATAGTCCAGAGGGGAAAAGCTAGGAAATACTGGGTGAGGAACAGCTAGAAGAGGAAACACCAGGAGAGAGACAGTTGGCAGATTCAGTATCCTTGGACAGCATTCCTGACCCACCTTCGCCTAAGACTAGACAGGCATTGAGAATGATAGAACAGAGAGCTCAGCAGCAAGAAGCTCAGATTACCCAACGTAGGAGTGACGTACATTAATGGGGACAGAGGGGGTAAACCTGTACTGAGAGCAACGCCATTTCTAGAGAGGTATGCATTCCTTTTCTCTCTCGCTGTGATTATTAAAGAAACTAACTGGTAAGAACGCTCCTTTTGTTTGATCTGCTGATTTACTGCCTCTGGGGGAGGGATTCAGTTCCCTGAAGCCTGACATCGTGCTTCCTATTTGCCTGGCTGGAGGATAGAGAGGGATGTGGAAGTACATTTTGTTGCTGTGCCCACTTTGCTGCTGCCTTTGCCCATGGCTGGCATGTGGCCTCCATATGTTTGGCTTCAAGGGCTTGTGCTCACCTGGTTTGAAAAGGATTCCATGCTGGTTGAATTTTGATACAAAAGAAATATTGCGACTTTGTATAATATTAAATCCACCAGCTCTTGTCTCGTTTTACCCTTACTGAGTTCACAGGCCTGAGGATGTTCAAGAGGGTTTTTTTTAACATTAGGATCTTACTGCAAAGAGGGGTTGAGATCTCTTTCTTCCCAGAAAGTAGCTAAGGGCAATAAACAGAATGCATAAATATAAATCTATGAAGGAGATCTTAGTCAGACAGTGATTATTGACAGAGGCAGTGCCCTTTGTGTGTATTAGCTGAGGCAAAGGACGTTATTGTGAAAAGCTTTCTAAAAAACAATGACTCCCCCCCCCCCCTTTGAAATGCCACAGCCACTGGATTTCTCACACACCAGTAGGGTACAAATAATTGCATTTATTTAACATAGTTATTTTCCTACATGTTAGAATATTCAAAAATGAAACCAGTAAAGATGTGAAAGCAATGACAATGTGAAGGTCTCTGACTTCCGCCATTCAACAAGTACTAAAAGTTATTGATTTTTTTCAGCTAGTACCTCAGAGGTTTAATCTGATTTCAGCTTGTCGGTGAATCTGGTATCTTCTCTCTCTTACGTCACTGATGTTGGTTTATATTTAGGATGTATGTTCTGTATTATTTTATTAATACTATTGCTGCAAGTTCATCATGCTATGAACAAAATTAAATAATAATAAAAAAATCAGTGCCTTGAATCGTGATCTGGCACACGGCTTGAGGACACATGCTTTCCTAATTGATATTGCAGCACAGATAAAACAAGAATATAGGAAATGTTGCCAAATTAAGGTTGGTTTCAAAAAAGATCAATACAACAAGATCCTAATGCCCTTTCATCCAACAAAACATCTGTGAGCATTTCATTAAATTTAAAACTTTTCATGAACCTTACTTTTTATAAATACCATACTTTTCCGTGTATAAGACTGTTTTTTTACTCTAAAATGATGTTCAAAATCTGGGCTCGTCTTATACATGGATAGTATCTCCCCCCATTTTCTTAAATTGGAGTCCTCAAAAATAGGGGGCGTCTTATAGATGGAAAAATACGGTATACATTTCTAAAGAGATCTCGGCATGGAGTAGGTGCAAGTGCAGATGCGACATTAAAAGCATTGGATTGGTTTCCATGAAGCACCTGCCCCACCCCGAACTCCCACTGCCTCATACCTTCCCCTCTCGGTTGGTGCCAGCAACCCGCCATATTCCCAAAGTGCAAGCAAGGCAGCCTCCCCAGCTGCTATGGTTATAGAGGAGCTCTAAATAAAATTAAAGAAATGGCAGCATGTGACATTCAGCTTCATTTGAAGATAACTCTTTTGGCATATTTAAAAGGAGAGACACTGACACTGATGATTTAGAATTAATTGCTGCTGCAAGAACTGAGTATTCCAGAACACTAGAAATCCACACAGACAATCCAGACTGGAAAAATAATAATTTGGAGACATTGAATTGCTCAGTTTAACATGCATCTTATTTAGCTACAGTCCTAGTTTAATGTTAATTTAATGTTGGTGGTTTATTTGCTTTTGCTGCAACTGACTGTTTTATTTAAACAGTGTTAACTATTACGTGTTTCATTTATGTGAAACAAGTCAGTGATTATAATAAACCCATTCATTCATTGCTGGTAAAATTTACTCATTTCTCAAGAAGTAACTCGAGGAGAAAAATTAAGAGATTTGTTGAAAGAGTCTCTTTTTATTGGTTTGTTTGTTTTTTTAATAATAATTTTGAAGATAAAATAGAGCCATATGTTTTCTTCTCAGAGTTGTAAATAAACGCTGCTTCTGTTTATTATCATTATTATATGGTCAAACAGTTTGCGTTGCCAAGGTATTGAATCCTAATTTGTCTTCTGTTTGGTCCATATTTTATTATGTTCTAAATGCAAACTGATATGGAAATGGGAAGAACTGAACTGAAGTCTGAAAAAATGAGAAACAGAGAGAAACATAAACTGATGGGTCTGCCTATACTTAGCCTATGAGACCTTCTTGTGTATGGGCAATGGAGTACCCTGTTGCTAGGAGCAATCCTCTAGCCTAAAGTCTAGCACTCTATCGTCTCTCAGTCTGCTCCCACCTTTAATAATAATAATAAATAATAATAATAATAATTAACAACAACAACAACAACAACAACAACAACAATAATAATTCTTTTACTCCCCATCTGACTGGGTTGCCCCAGCCACTCTGGTTGGCTTCCAACACAAACACAGCATCAAACATTAAAAGCTTCCCGAAACAGAGCTGCCTTCAGATGCCTACGAGAAATTACCGTATTTTTTGCTCCATAAGACGCACCAGACCATAAGGCGCACCTAGTTTTGGGAGGAGGAAAACAAGAAAAAATTATTCTGAATCCCAGAAGCCAGAACAGCAAGAGGGATCTGGCTTCTGGGATACCGTGTGGCTGTTCTGGCTTCTGGGATAACCGTGCCAAGCCTCTTCAGGGCAGCGGGATGAAGGCTCCCCCTGCCCGAAGAGGCTGCGCACGGCTAAGGCAGAAGCCAGGACAGGCACGTCGCCCCTTCAGCAAAGCTGGAGAAGGAACAGAAGGAGACCCTTCTGTTTCTCCTCTGGCTTCCAAGACAGCCGCGTCACTGAAGGGGTACTGCGCAGTTCTCCCTCTCTGCGCAGCGCGTCTCCTGTGAAGGGTCTCCTTCTGTTCCTCCTCCGGCTTCCAGGACAGCCGGTCACTGAAGGGGTGCTGCGCAGTTCTCCCTCTCTGCGCAGCGCGTCTCCTGCGAAGGGTCTCCTTCTGTTCCTCCTCCGGCTTCGCAGGACAGGCGCGTCGCTGAACAGAAGGGGCTCCGTTCCTCCTCCTGCTTTGCTGAAGGCGCGCTGTGCAGCTCTACCTCTCTGCGCAGCGCTATTCACTCCATAAGACGCACTCACATTTCCCCTTACTTTTTAGGAGGAAAAAAGTGCATCTTATGGAGCGAAAAATACGGTATATAGTTGTTTAACTCTTTGACATCTGCCAAGAGGCAGTGCTGGATTAAACGCTGTGGATGCCCCTAAGAAGTCAAAATTGGGGTGCAGAGGGGGGCTTGCAAATTATCTCCTAATAAGTTTTTTATTTCACCAACCAAAAATGTAAATAAGCCTAAACAATATTATTTGATCCGTTGTCATGGGGCCCCTAAAAGGCGTAGGGGCTATAGGCCAGTACCTAATCTGGCACTGTCAGGAGGCCATTCCACAGGGCGGGTGCAACTACTAAAAAGGCCTTGTGCCTGGTTCCCTGTACCTTCACTTTTCACAGTGTCCAGATTAAACAATGGGTGTGGAAAGCTGCCTTCCATGCTGCCTGCACTGGAAAACTGACACTGGAGTATGTGAAACCCCAGGTGTAAAGGTAAAGGGACCCCTGACCGTTGGGTCCAGTCACGGATGACTCTGGGGTAGCGACGCTCATCTTGCTTTACTGGCTGAGGGAGCTGGTGTACAGCTTACGGGTCATGTGGCCAGCATGACTAAGCCACTTCTGGCGAACCAGAGCAGCGCATGGAAACGCCGTTTGCCTTCCCGCCGGAGTGGTTCCTATTTATCTACTTGCACTTTGACGTGCTTTCGAACTGCTAGGTGGCAGGAGCAGGGACCGAGCAACAGGAGCTCACCCCATCGCGGGGAATCGAACCACCGACCTTCTGATTGGCAAGCCTGGATTAGTGCTTGTTGCTAAATTGTGTGTCTCTGGATCCTGGGAGCTCTAGTTCAGTGTCAGAGTCCCAGTTCAGCACCTCCAAAGGGTGCACCACTGGTGTTCCTGAACCAGCTGGTTGCTCCTTTTTTGGGTCAGAATCCTCATAGTCCAGTGCTATTTTTTCTAGAAAAAGAGGTGCCAGAACTCACTATGAACACCTGAGAGGTGCCAGAACTGAGTTCCAGCTGAAAAAAAAAGCCCTGCCATAGACTATCAGGAACATAATACCACAGGAACACACAAATTACTCACCTGAGGTTAAGCAGGGGGGATTTTACCCTGAAAAATCCCAAGGAGCCCTGACTGCATTTTATTATGATGTATTATTGTTGCTTTGGGAGACACTTTCCAAAATGTGTGTCCAGTAGTTGTGTATTCAGACCCGATTTCCTTGGTACGCGAATTCCATTTACTTCAACACACGAGGCATATTGTTGGAAATAACTAGGGAGTGTTGTCCTTTCCTCCTGCTGCATAAAATATTTGTGTGAATGGCAACTTGCTACGATTAATCATGTTAAGTAGTAGCATGCAGTATGACTATAAAAATCACAGCCAGCGCATTAAATACATCATACTCATTCAGGAAAAAAATTAGTGACTTTAAACACATGTAATTGTATGCATTTTGAACTAGTGTGTTTAAACAATCCTGCCATGCTGCCATAGTGCAATTAACACACTGCACAGAAGACATTTATCACAGTAATTTCCGTAGGCAGAGGGATATCAGATATTCTCCTGTGTAGAAATCAAGCATTTAATGAGTTTCAACTTGCCTGTATTTAACAGCTGAGATTTGAGGAGCTGTGCTTTAGTTTCTATTTTAAGGCAGAGTGTGATTAGTTTGAATGTCTTTGAAACAGTGGAGTCATACATTAGACGCCAGGAATGTAACCAATGCCAGGGGGAGGGCAAGGAGGGAGTGATGGTATAATCTAAAGTAATGGCATTTGATAGTGAATAAAGGAGGTTAAGAAGCCAAAGTTAACATACGGGGGGGGGCATTTCTTTAAAATAGGAAACACAGGCCAAGTTAAAAGGGCAATACCATGTAAGAAAAATAAAAAGCTTCATTAGACTATTAATGATCCCAGTAGATGCATATTGCGTTTAAATTAATGCTTTGCTTTCAGAGGAAGCAGAATTACTGAGCTTCAGCTGATGATGCAAAGAGATTTACAGGAGCTGAACATCTGTGATTTCCTGACTATTGACCCTTTAGATAAGTTATGGGTGTTTTGGTTTGGTATTTTTTAAAATTGCATTACTTGTAGTTTTCATTCTTTAAATATATTTTTCTACCAAAGAAGGGAAAAGATTGCTGTTTGAATTAAATATATTCTTTCCCCCCCTACAGGGTCTTCATTTTGGTGCCTATTGGACATTGTCCCTATTAAGAATGAGAAAGGCGATGTAGTTCTGTTTCTATCCTCTTTCAAAGATATAACGGATACAAAAGTGAAGGTTTCTCTGGAAGATAAAAAAGAAGGTTCGTATCATTTCCAGAATAAAAGGGGACATGTTTTCAGAGAAGTGTGACATGAAACAAGAGTGAAAAATGTACATTACTGTAGAAGTGACTAGGCTCTAACTCAGTGGAAAAGGTATGTCATGAATTTATGTCATTTGCAGTGTTATAACCATATTGAGCCTAGAAAATTAGAACTTTACTGCTTGTTTACTGATGGAATTGCAGGAGACTCTGCTCCATGTGTCACAATTGCTTAGTTCACATGTGTCCAGCAGTAGTTCCGTACTGAAATCACACCATAATTAATATTTAGTACGTTTATATCCCACATTTCCCCCCATCATGCAACTCAAGGAAGCTTACATGGCGTTCCAAGGTGGTTTCCTATTCATCACTGAGCAGACCCAGACTTGCTTACCTTCAGAAATGTGGCCATATCATGTGTCCTCAGACCATGTTCTGGACACCAGTAGAGCTGGCATTAGTTTTCATCTGTTTCTGAAAGTAAGTGTGACAGAGGCACCAACTATAGGGGGCGGAAGGGGCTTCAGCCCCCTCAATATTTGTGGGTAGGGGGCTGAGCCCCCCTCAATATGGAGCAGACTGCCATCCTCCCGCTGCGCGCTGCCGCTGGGCACCACTTGCACGCCGGGCAGGGGTGGGACACATAGAGGGAGCATGACATGCAAATCATGTCACACAACGCAGGGTCCCCTCAATGTGAGGGGCAAGTCAGCTCCTTGGAGAAGTGGGTAACTACTCTAATTCTCCTGGGTGCAAATACTTGGTGCCTGTAAGCACTATGGTGCCCTTGACATCTTTCTGCAGCATCAATGAAGCCTCTGAACCACCCACACATCTCCCGGTCCCTTTAGTCTTGAGCTGGTTATTGATTTCCCCTTGAAAAACCCATAGAGCTGAAGGAGGGTGTCAGAAGAGTAATTCTCTTTCCTACTTCCTCTTTCAACTTTGTATGCTTTTTCAAGGCTCAGATTAATTCTACGGGATCTGACTTTTACCCAGATCTCTTGAAAAGGCATCTATCTCTTAGGAAGGTGATCTAAGGGAGAGGAGAGGTGATAAGAGGGGATGGTGCCCATAGTACTTGCTCAAAATGGTTGACATTCTCTGAGGTAAACGGTCACATGTTGTGATTTTATCATAAATGTTTCTTTAAAATGGGGAAAAGGCCTGAGAATTCACATATCATATGAAAGATGGAAATAACTGCAATGATTATTTATAAGGTTTAAGGAAAGCTTCCTATTGATTCAATGTCAAAAAGTATAAAACTTTTTACAGGCTAAAATATATTAATAATCTGGAGGTATAGAGATCCTTGAGGTAAATGTTAAAAAACACAGAGGAATTGTGAAACAGTTAAATTATTTTGGAGTTCACTTATAAGAGTCTTTTGAAAGTTGTTTTTAGCTGACACTACTCATCTAGTGCACTTTGAAGCATTAGAGTCATTAAGGCCTATAATAGTGCATTAGAGACTACAAAAAGTGAGATGCCCCAGAAACATTTAGCATACCTAATTGTTTATGTCTCTTTACTGCAAAATGTAAACAGTTCAGTAATTTACCACAGCAAACATTTAGAAATGGAATGGCTGTTCTAGAGAAATAAAAAGGCATTTTATCCAAGAACAAAAATTAGCAATATTAGAAATGGGGATTTTTCTTTTTGGATTAATCTTACGTGTCAAATTCATGGCCAGTGGTTTTCCAGGTGAAACTGATCACTATGAAGTCACATAGAGCATGAAGGCAGATGTCCACATGTCTGCTAAGCCTTCATACACACCAGTTGTGATAGCCCAGTGGAATTTTTGACTTTTCTTGTACAGTTTGGGCTCATGCTACAGTATAAACTGCTTTTGAATCCTCAGTTACAAAGTCTGCTTCAGCACCAGGGAACATGCAACTGTTAAGATTCCTGCTCCGTGATTGCAGTCATAGGATTGTTGTCTATCACATGACGGTGTATGTTTTGACTCCACGGTGTGGGAAGTGACGGAGACAGGATGTTTGTGTTACTGTGTTCCGTGAAGTGGGACTATTGTCCTTTGGTCTTTTTCTCTTTGCTGTCTGAGAGAGAGGAAGCCATGTTGCAGTGCTCTCTGTGTGTTTATATGTAAATAAAGGAGATTAGCCAAAATGCTGAGTTGCTGAGTTCTGTTACGCAAGCTGTGAAGACTCTGTGGATCCCTAAGTGTGCTGATGTCTGTTGGCATCAGTCGCTGTGATGTTCAGGCAGAAGAAAGCTTTTGAAGCTCCCGAACGATCAGCCAGGAAGGAGAGAACATGCTAGTCGGGCATGTGTCTCTGCCAGGGTCCTACTCAAGAGTAGGACGAGCTCCTGACAGCAACACCATTTTCAAGAAATGCAGCAAAAATATTCGGTATTTTCAGTTGCATGCTTATAAAATACAAGGAGTGCCTAGGAAAAATAGATAGAATTGTGAACTACAGAATAGTTTAGAAAAGAAAATATTATCGTCGTTTTCCAAAGCCTTATTTTTCAGATGAGTAATGCTAGCCAGGTAAATTCAGTTACACATTATCAAGATTTCTGTAAATATTTATGGTTCTACTATGTACCTTCCGGGTTTTTGTTATAATTATTATTGCTGCTGCTGAATTTCTATTAGGAGCAAAGAAAAAGCTAGACAAAATTGATTTCATAAAGCAGCAATACACTGGGGAGAATAATTCCATGGGGATAATAGTTAATAAAAACTTTTTTAGGGTTGCCACAGTAATCTGCCAGCTATGATTACCGATGTGGATATTATTATTCTGGTGGAGACTCTTCATTATGTCTAAATCTTATGCCTATTTATTTTCCCACACCATCATAGTTGTTGATGAAACATCATCCTCACTCTTCCAACCTTTTGCCTAATTTACTCCTGCCATATTCACTGTAAAGTACTGAACTTTACACTTGGCTACTAGACAACAAGACCTGGCTTGCAGGTTCCTGGTCCTACAAGTCTAAAACCCTGGTACCAGTGATGCTTCAAGAAAAAGGACAAAATTGAACTGAACCCAGACTTTCACAAAGCCTGCTGTGAATTACAGGGCTATGCTTCCTTGATCCCATGAGCTGCCAGAACCTTGCCCTAGCCCAAGGCCCAGAAATTTGAAAAAGGGGAAAGCAGTAGCACTGGGCACTTCTAAATTCCAGTGTAATCTGTCCTTACCCGATGCGGCTGAGGACTACAAGTTCAAGAAATCCCAGCAGGAAACTGACAGAATACCGGGGATTCTGGAACTTGTATTACCAGTATGCAATATAGGAAAAGGCACTCTGTTGGGAAGGTCTGATTACTTGTCTTCAGTTAAGTTTCAGGACAGGTTGGACTTCCGGGTTGGTGCCTCCGGCAATGGCGGAGCTCCTCCGTTCAGGAGGAACTTGCTCCGTGAAAAACAGGGTCTGACCGCCACGGCGAAGGTGGAGACCCATTGAAATCACAAGCGGGAGAAGCTTGTGAACCTGGGATTTGGCTGGCACCTTTTGCGCCTCCCCTACTCGCGGGGAAACCCAGTTTTGGGGATCCGGAGCAACGTGGGGTGAGTGGCGCGGTGCTTTGAATCGACTGCTTCTTTCACAGAGTGAAGCCGCATTGCTGTTGCCGGAGAGCGCTGACTTTTTCCTGTGAACAATTGGATTTTAAACAACTACTCGTGAGTAAAACGGAAAATTGGATTCTTAAATACTTTAATTCGGCACTGAAATGGGAAGGTTATAAACAGGAAGTCCGCCTCCCATTTTTGTAAATAGACTGAAGCAAAGACGTTACAAGTTAAAGCCTTTGAAAGCTTTTGGTAAAGGATTAAATTTCCACCGGTTTAAAATACAAAACCCCCCTTGGAAGCAGGAGAAGAGGGGGAAATTTTGGATCTAGTGAGCCTGCAGGAGAGAGTGAAAAATCAAATTACCACTGCTCTGAACCTGGGAACGGGCTGCCAGATGACGTTTGGAGAGAGTGCATTTGACAGAACGGATTTGACAGCTAGCTAAATAAGAGTAAGATACTGTTTCCATTGTCCTTTTCTGAGTTTAAAAAAGAGGAAAAGTAACTGAAAATTTATCTTTAATGCTTGAGTTGTGCCTGAAAGAACTGATACAAGTGGAGACTGTTTCCCTCTAGAGGGAGCTTTTGAAACTGTTACAGGAGTGTAACTGGGGGATTTCCAGCTGCAGATAAGGATTCTGAGAACCAGAGAGTGACCTTGGACTATTTAAAAATGTTGACAGGAGAGGCCATTGTGACTGTTTTATGTAAGATAAGCTGTTCGCTGGGACAGCTTCACAAGAAGATGGATGACATGACTTTTAAAGTTGATAACTTGGAACAGAAAGTGACCAATTTGAGTCAAAAAGCGAACACCAACACAGAAATAATTCAGGACTTGGTACAGGAACCCATTTTGGCAGGACAAATGGTGGAGGAGAAGGAGGAGAAGGAGAATGCTGCTGTTGTTGAACATAAAATAATACAAGTGAGATCTGCGGCTTTACAGAAGCCAATTGAGGACTATAAGTTGAGGCCTTCTATGATTGAATCTAGGAAAAGTCAGGCTCTGAGGAATGGATCCCGGCTTGGATCAAAGAAGGAAAGTTGGAAAGAGCCCTCTATGCAGGGATTAACTGACTTTTGGGACATGGACTCGGGCCTGGAGGAGATTGAAGTTTTGGGGGCCTTTGGACTTGGAGGAATCTTGAAATATGCCCTGAAATACTTTATGGACTGTAGCTTTAACTATGGAAATTTAGCTGATCTGTTCAGAAGGAAGAAAAGGATTGACAGGTTGGAGTTTCCCCGAGATTTGCTCTTCAGCATTAAAGAAAATGAAGAAGACCTGCAGAAGGGACTTGGAAAAGAGTTAAGAGCCTCGGACATAAGATCACCAGGTTGATGGACTTTATGGAGTTGACGGAAAGGACTGGCAGAATCCGAAACCTGGGAGAGGAGATGGTGGAAGAAGATTGGAAAATTTAAAGTTTATATATAGACTTATGGTAAAACTAATGAGTGATAGAAAAATGGTGGAATGATTCTTTATGGGCTTAACAGAAATGTTATAAGGAGTTAAGCATATATAAGTATTTTAGTTTTAATGGAAAATAAGGTTAAAAAATACGTTATTTACAATATCACAGAAAATGGAGAAAGGTGGAAAGGATTTGCTGAAACAATTAATAGAAGTGGAATACAAAAAGGGAGGTGAGAGGAAGAAGAAGAAGAGTTTGGATTTGATATCCCGCCTTTCACTCCCCTTCAGGAGTCTCAAAGCGGCTAACAATCTCCTTTCCCTTCCTCCCCCACAACAAGCACTCTGTGAGGTGAGTGGGGCTGAGAGACTTCAAAGAAGTGTGACTGGCCCAAGGTCACCCAGCAGCTGCATGTGGAGGAGCGGAGACGCGAACCCGGTTCCCCAGATTACGAGACTACCGCTCTTAACCACTACACCACACTGGCTCTCCAGGAGGCTGAGGAAACAAGGGAATGAAAGAAAGAGTATGGAAAAGAGATGATGTATGTTTTTAAACTGTTTTTGTTTTGTTTCATTTAGGGTTAAGGTTAGGGAGTGGGATTTGTTTAGTTTAGTTTAATGTGTTTAGTTTTGAGTTTAGGTTGTGTTTTGTATTGTTTATATATTGTATTGTATTGTTTTTTTTCTTTTTGCTTTTCTCCTTTGTTTCCCCCCCCCCCCTGTTTTTTTCTTTCTTGTTTTTTCCCCCTCTTTTGGTAATCTATAAAAGTAATATTTTATTATTATTATTTTTTTTAATAAGTTTCAGGACAGGTTAAGGAAGAGGTAGTGGTGGATGCTTTGACTTTAATGAATGTTCTAAATAACTTGGGACCATGTTACTTGAAAATACTGCCTTCTACAGAACTGTTGTCCTGTTCAAGCATGACTAGATGTTGAGCTCCTCTAGAGTCTTTTTCTTTCTGTCCTGCCAACATTTGGTGCGTGTGCTTGGCTGAAACTTATGAAAAGGCCTTCAAGTCATTTGTGATCATTTTATCGGAATACTCAGACATGGCTGTGGTCCAACATCTTCAGCTTCATTGGGTACCCATGAATTCTAGTATTATAAGAGAGGGAGGAAAACTTTTATCCATCCATTTCCTCCATGCAATGCATAATTTTATAAACTGCTTACTCACTTTACCCTTGGACACCTTGCAGTCACGCAAACAGCAATTGAGACTCAGATTTAAAAGACGAACTGGGCTGGGTTTAATCAACAGTTGCCAATTATGATATGAATGTTGCGAAAGCAGCAATGGGAGAAGGAATTCTAGAAAGGTGGAATTGTACAGCTAATACATCATCTGCAGGGCCCCCTACATTCACCATAAAAGTAGTCTACACACAGTTGACAAAACAGCTCATATATTCAGTACACTATTGGCATGGCAATTATTTTGAAACAGCAAATTTCCACAAGTGATATTTAAATTTGTAACTTTTAACAAGCAGTAAATTACTTTTCAATTATCCACAAGTTACACTGCTAATTAGGTTCCATACAAAGAGTTTTCCATAACACTCAGTGTCATGCATTTTAAAGTCAATCAACCTTCTCTCTCTCTCTCCCTCCCTCTCTCTCTCTCTCTCTCCGTCCTTTTAAATCCTCTAATCAAATACTGCTTTGAGACACTATTCGTCGCCAGATTTAGCATAACCTGACTAAAAAGGATGGTTCTTCCACAGCATGCAGGAAATGTGCTGTGCTATTTTAGAAAAGCTGTTTTGCTTTCAAAGAATCAAATGAAAGTTTAGGAGTCACCGCCTGGCAAGGGTTATTTCAGTCCCTTGCATTATGTTGAGTAATGTATAGGAACGATTCTAACACTGGTTACGTCTTTGTCAACTGAGTTCACATTCAAAGTAATCTTAGCTGAATCACCAAATGTATTAATTACTTCCTGATCTTATAGATGAACACTGGCAACATCTTTCCTTGATCTAATTTAGCCTGCTGTTTATATGTTTGTGTGGGCCAGGCTGAAAAGAGCAAATAAATGGGGAAATAGACATATAATGCCTTGCATCCTAGACCACCTATTCATCACCATCTCTCATCTTGCCTAGGATCCCTGGCTTCCCTTCCCTTCTCTTCCTGGGCCTTTCTACTTATTGCTGACATTCCTCTAGTAATTGCCTGCTCTTTTACCCACAGTGCTCAAAAATATCCACCATTACGCATAGTAAAAATAAAAATAAAAATCCTAATAAAAATGTAAAAGCATTTTAATGCAAATTTCTCATAATATGCACATTTTATATGCAATTTGCCTGATAGTCACCTTTTTGCAACCAATTTATCCTAATATAAAGCACTTTATGTTCTTTCAGTGATATATGCATTTTGATGCACACTTTCCCCTAATATACACATTTTAGAAAACCTTATCACAAAATTTGGAGAAGAGTAAATATTGAAGGAAAGCTATTTTCTGTTCACATATTATTTTGGAAGGTTCAAAGTAGGTAGGTTCGTATTAAATCCTAACAGAACCGAATTTCTCTGCCATTCCTAGTGTTAATTTAAATAGATGCCCACTCAAAAACAATAATCAAACCCAGATATCACGGACACAATGTGGTTCATGAGATGACAGTACTTGAGAAAGGATTGGGGCATAATCTATAAATAGGTTAGCAGATGAAGCTTTAGGTAACCATCATCCACTTACTTGAAGGTAAAGGGACCCCTGACCATTAGGTCCAGTCGCGTACGACTCTGGGGTTGGGGCGCTCATCTCGCTCTATAGGCCGAAGAGCCGGCGTACAGCTTCCGGGTCATGTGGCCAGCATGACTAAGCCGCTTCTGGCGAAGCAGAGCAGCGCACAGAAATGCTGTTTACCTTCCCGCTGGAGCAGTACCTATTTATCTACTTGTACTTTGTGCTTTCGTACTGCTAGGTTGGCAGGAGCAGGGACCGAGCAACGGGAGCTCACCCCCTCGCGGGGATTCGAACTACCGACCTTCTGATTGGCAAGCTCTAGGCTCTGTGGTTTAACCCACAGTGCCACCCACGTTGTGCATATCCACTTACTTACATAAGAAGAATTATTGAGATAAGGGGCATTCTGCAGATACCAGAAGGCCAGTATCTTGTTTCCTAAAGTGGCCAACCAGACACCCCTCTGAAGCCCATGAATAAAGCACAAAGGTATAGCAACTGACATTCATAGGTGAACATCTGCACATCTTGGACAATAAATTGCATGGGTTTGCCAATTCATGCTAATTATGAAGTTCTTGGAAAATGCTTAGCCTCTGTGGCACAGGTTTTTATAAAGACTTGTTCACCCAATTATTGTGGCAGATTCTTCCCAAACCTGCATCACTATGGAAGATCTCATCTGTGGCAATAGACTCACCTGCATTGCTTCAGCCCTTTGAGACCAAGTGAGCCACACTTATAAGATGTGAGATTTCTTAGAAAAGCTGTCAACAAATAACTATTATTGAATGCCTGGCTTTGCTCCTGAATTATGGATAATCTTTATCATCTTCCAGGGACTAAAGTTTCACTGCAGGATAGAAAGGTCACTTAATAAACAGAGGAATATACTCAAGAGCTGAACCAACTGTATGCAAAGACACAGAATCTGCTCAATTGCAGCAGCATTTGTGCAGAGAAAATTCATTCAAGTCAAAGGAAATTCTTTGCACAGTGAAAAGCATGATGGCAGGATTTTGCTGCAGCATTCAAAGACTGACAGAATATAGAATCAATGCAAATATTTCATCTTCTGAATAAAATATAGGCCTGGTGTTGATGGCTGGTAACTATTCTGGCCATATGATTATCACCATGGCTACTCTATAGCCATCTGTTCTCAATCACTATTATGTGCAAATGACACCTACATTCTCGACATAGAGTAAATAATGCAACAGTATGTTGTCCTGTGCTTTTATTTGGCTTAGGTTTTCTTTTGAGCTTCTGAGGTCCAGGTTTTCACAAAATTTGGAATGTTGGGCAGAGGTTTAGAATGGGGCAGAAAATTGAGCTTGGTGCAAATTTCAGTAATGGGAATGCTGAGAATCTCAATTTTGGGGGTGCATTTTTTCAATCCATTAAGGATTTAATAGAGTTTAAAGGGAGCTTGTGTCGATCTCAGGAGCTTGTGTCAGAGCTGAGCCATAGGTTTCTTTGGGAAGCAGGAGTCCGAGCTAAGAAGTTTGAACTGGATGATAAACCCAGAAGCAACTTGGATCAGCATTGCCTGATCCCCAAAAGCAATAAAGTCTCCTGTACGTTAAGTTTAGTTTCATTATTTCTACCAATACATTTCCAAACATCTTTCCAATGAGTTAAAACTTTGTTTCTGTTTGTTTGGGTTTGGGGGACGGTATTTAGAATGATGATGACAACAATGGTAATGATGATGATTTTTTTTATTTATACCCCACCCATCTGGCTGGGTTGCCCCAGCCACTCTGGGCGGCTTCCAACACATATAAAAACATAATAAAATGCCAAACATTAAAAATATTAATGTTTTTTAAAAACATTGGGACATCACCACACATTGTGTAATATAAAAATAACACCCTGATGACTTTTCAGGTTTCAAACTTGTGACTGTGAGTTCAAACAATGCACCTGGAAGAGCTGCTAGAGCAAGAAGGGCGCACAATATTGTTTAAAGGCACAAATTTAGTTAAACTAACTTATTTTGCTACCTGACAGAATAATGAAAGTGCAAATCTACCATATTCATGGCAGACCTAAATCATTAATTATTGCATGAATTATTCATGCAAAGTATGAACAGGGCTACTTTGAGAATCAGTTGCTTAAAATCTATGTGGCATTTGAAGAAACATTTTTAGAGTCTTTCTTCATATCTCTGTGTTGTGAGCAGTCTAAATAGGGAAAATCTTCCACATAAAAGCACAATATAAATAAAGGAACTTTGTTTTTAGACCTGTCACATCATGAGAGGCAGATATCGGCCCCCGAAACATAATTAAAATCTGTCAGATAAGACTACCCACTAAAATACAATAAAAGTAAAGCATAATATCTACCAAAGTATTGAGTTGCATCTAGACTAAGAGATTGTACACACTTTCACTTGTCCTGCCACGTCCCCTCAGGAAAACTCGTCGTTTACCACTGAATTGGAACAAACATCTCTAGATTTTTGCGAATTGATGTTTGTTCCAATTCAGCGATAAGCAGCTGGTTTTCCTGGGGAAAGCGACAAGACCAATGAAAAACTGCTCAGACCCACAAGACAAGTGGAAACCTCTCAGATATGTGCTTTTGGGGCACAGAACAAGCGGAACAGTGGACAAGCCCTATGTTAGTGGTACCAAGTTCCCACTGAAATCAGTGAAGCAACAAGCTTGAGCTGCAACCCTATACCCTTTCCCTCTAGGAATAAGCAGCATTGAACTCAATGGGACCATGTTGTGCATGTTTCTGGCAAATTCTACTGATAACAGCAGGGCCTTTTCAATAAGGTCGTGCGAATCTAGAATAGCCTACTGAGAAGTCCATTAGCAAGCCTCCATGTTGATGTTTCAAAAGAACACAATACCTTGTTTGTCATTCAGTTCTGACTGTACTCACATTGGTGGGGTTTGAACTCTCACACAGCATTTTTTTTTTTAAAAAGACTACATTTTAGTGCACTTTTCTGGATATGGGTGAGGTTTGGTTCTTACTCTAAGGCATGGATAGGAAACCTCTGGTATTCAAGTGGCCGGGAGTTGTTGGAGTCCAACAACATCTGTAGCCTCACAGATTCCTCATCCGTGCTCTAGGATAAGGATTCTTCCTGCTGCTTGGTTAAGTCTTCAGACTTAACTGGGATCCACTTGGGCCTCACATACCCTATTGAGAGCCACATCAGCAAAGCTTTATCTAATCAGAATCCATTGTGTCACCTGCACCTATGTTTTCACAGTAGAACTTTGGTCAAATCTGTGATAACAGCACAGGAATTTTCCTAGGTTTGGATTTGATATCCCACTTTATCACTTCCTGAAGGAGTCTCAAAGTGGCTAACATTCTCCTTTCCCTTCCTCCCCCACAACAAACACACTGTGAGGTGAGTGGGGCTGAGAGACTTCAGAGAAGTGTGACTGGCCCAAGGTCACCCAGCAGCTGCATGTGGAGGAGCGGAGACGCGAACCCGGTTCCCCAGATTACGAGACTACCGCTCTTAACCACTACACCACACTGGCTCTCTGCCAGTGAATCAGTCCAGCACATTAATCCGAGCCAAGCCTACCATTAGGCTGTGTGAAGCAACCGCCTCAGGTAGCGGATGCTTAGGGCCAGCGGTAGCAATCTCGGTTATTCCTACTGAGCCACCAGCCATTGCCCTTTGGCACCACATGGTATCTTCTGGCCACCCTAATCTGGCTTGCTGCTTCAAGGCTTGGTACTGAAGTAAGATTCAACTGTTGGTCCTGGAGTATGCTTCTGTAAGTAGAATTAGAGGAGGCACTTCTTGTTCTTCGCTTCAGGCACCAAAAGGTTCTAGGCCAGTCCTGCTAACCATGGGCAATCAGATGCCTGCAGAAGCAGGACTTTATGATTTAGGTGGCAGTCCTGAGATTGTATCCAAGAACCACAAGTAATCTATCTCTTTTTAGACTTAATATGTGGACTAAATGAACATAAATAAGCGGATGAGAGGGTGGCATTCTGTACACATTCATTTTCCAGGAACTCCCTTCATGGTTGAGAAGAAAGCCTCTGGTGACAATGTCTGTCCTGTGTGTGTGTCTGAAGTATGTTTTCTGTTTTGACTTTATTTATGGCTGCCACCTAAATAAAAAAAACTATTAGATGCACGGGACGCAGGTGGCGCTGTGGGTTAAACCACAGAGCCTAGGACTTGCCGATCAGAAGGTCGGCGGTTCGAATCCCTGCGAAGGGGTGAGCTCCCGTTGCTCGGTCCCAGCTCCTGCCAACCTAGCAGTTTGAAAGCACGTCAAAGTGCAAGTAGATAAATAGGTACTGCTCTGGTGGGAAGGTAAACAGCGTTGCTCTGGTTCGCCAGAAGCAGCTTAGTCATGCTGGCCACATGACCCAGAAGTTGTACGCCAGCTCCCTCGGCCAATAAAGCGAGATGAGCGCCGCAACCCCAGAGTCGGCCATGACTGGACCTAACTGTCAGGGGTCCCTTTACCTCTACCTTATTAGATGCACACTGTTGCAAACTAGCTCAAAAATATGCCACCATTCTTCCCAACTGTTGTATAAGATTTTATATCAGATTTATATCAGTTTCAGATTTCCCTGACACCTGGCCTGCCCCTTAAACCATTTGTTTTGAGTAATGCAGAGATAAGCTGCCCTAGTTTTTGTAGTCTGCGATGCAATGCTTTTTATTTAATCTTATCTGCCTGAGATATATTAGAGGCATTCTTCAACGGTTTTCTGCATAAATGTGGCTTTCTGGAAATACTGTTAAATCCCTCTTTTTCCTCTCTTGTATAGCTCTAGCTGATTGCTGCGGCATAAATCAGAGAATTATGTCTAGGTTCCTTCACTGTGTTATTCCAGTGACTATTTGTATCATTACAGGTGGGACTTACAAGAAAATGTTGCTGCATAAAGTGTTCCTGTTCCTGTTCCTGTTCCAGCTGACTGGCTGGATCCCTGCCTGTTTCTAGGATATTCCCAGTGCTTTTTTTCTCAGGATACGCAGGGGTACGCATATCCCTTAACATTTTGTGAATCTAAGTTTGGCCTCATGGAGAGGTAGTATTTCAATATGAGTAGGAAAATGAGAGTACCTCTAAGCATTTTTTTAAAGGAAAAAAAGCACTGGATATTCCATTCTGTTTCTCTCGTTCCAACAATTAGTCAGCCTTCCATTGCCTTTAACCACAGAAGCAACTTATGTGCTGGTAACAGTGACAGATTAAGGACCATTGCCCAGGCTATGAACCTGCTTCTTCTGGGGGAGTTCAACGCTATCTAGCGCAGGATTGCCACTGTGTCCTTCAACATTACTTTAGCCTGGCACTGATGGCATTGATTTAGCACTCCTGCTGCTTTACCTTCAATTTGATGAAAAAGAGTAATAGAGTTAAGTGTCATCCACTTATTCATAACACTTCACCCCAGATCTTTGCATGGCCTTTCTCAGTGATTTCATGCAAATGCTAAATAGCACGGCGGACCAAATGGAACCCTACAGACCCCATGGCATAATGCCAAGGGTCTGAGAAGGAGTCTTCTGGGATTGCTTGAAACCTCTCCCTCCGTTGAAATGGATCTGGAAACTCAGGCTCATCCAAAGAATGCCGGGACAACTACCAGCCTTTCAAATACCTTGTCCGTTAGCAACTGGCTGATAATTGTTAATATCTTCTGGTTCCGGAGCAGGTTTTTGTTTAGAGGCAGCCAAAGCATTTGGTCTCTCAAGAAGACATTTATCTCAAGAAGAATTTATCTTCTGGACCCAGCAAGCCAGCATATTTTACCCCGGTGTAAATTACATTGGATTCCTATGATTTATAATTCTTTGTGTCTTTCAGCAATGAAATAAGCTGCCTATGGAAGTTAGTGAATTCCTTTTCTGGATGCTTTTGAGGAAAGAGAAGAAAGACATTGGTTAGGGGTGATTCTGATAGAATGTGGCCTCTCTTCTTAATCTCTGAGTGGCCCTGAAAGTTAATAAAATGTGTGAATTCAGGAAGAGTGTGCCAGTGCTTTCTCCAGTGTGAGAATTCCATCCAAATACCTCGTATTTAGCGGTGGCTTATAATGATTTGAAGATTAGGATGTTCATTCTAATGCAAAAAAAGGTGTAAAAATAAAAGTCAGTGCATTCAAGTAGATGGCATGATGCTAGAAAAGCCTTTGGGGGTTTCACAGCAGTGTTTAAAAAAGGCTCCTTAGCCAGCTCTGCAGGGTGAACGAAGCATGTCCAGAATCATTTTAGGGAGAGGTGATTGCCCCTCTGTGTTGCCTCACTAATGGACTTGCTTTCCATTTAAGCCTTCACATCAATCATGTAGGCATCAAGTCTCGCTGTTTCCTTTTGTGCAGACGTCAAGATGCACTTTTTTATCTATTGCTGATTTCTTGCTGTGCTAATTGGGTTTTCTTCACCTCATCTGTATATTTGGCATTGATTTTAATTACGCTTGCTTGATGGACAGCTTAGTTTGAAGCTCCCCAAATTCCTATTCTCATTTCTAGCAACAAGTTTAAGTTAACAATTACTTGAGGAAAGGGTGCAAGACTTCATTAAAAATAATAATCATCAAATTGTTCCCATTGTATCTGTAAGGATAACTGAAATGCTTTTATTGAACAAGCCTGGACATTTGTAGGTGATTACCTACTTCATGAGATGCTAAAGTTGGAATTGTGAGCAGCAAATCAAATCAATCAATTAATGTAATAATTACACACAATCAGTGTGTGAACAGATATATATTCTTGAGGCTGAAGTTCTGTATCCACTTCCCTGGGAGCAAGTCCTGTTGAATTCAATGAGACTTGCTTTGGAATAGACATATTACAGCAGAGCTTTTCAAACTGTGTGTCACAACACGTTAGTGTGTTGGATGCAGTATGTAGGTATGTCACACGAACACTCCCTGTGCTCTTCCCAGGGCTGGAAAAGGGTTAGTTTAATCTCCGCTTTGCTTTTGCACGTCTAAAAAGCATGTCACCAACATGAAAAGTTTGGAAAGCTCTGTCTTACAGGATTGCACTGTTAGTATGAATTGTTTCTATACACATTTATTCCGATCCACAGCATTTGTTTTCAAGGCAAGTAATGTGTTTTCAAACCCCTTCTGTGACATTGAGGGTCCCGCCAGGTGTCCAAATAGAGGAGCATCACAGATGATGTGGACCGAGTTGGCATATCCTCTGTGTTGATTAATGGGCAATAGGCAATTCACAGCCCAACTCACATTGAGTTCCTTGGTGCCTACTGCGCAGATAACTGAACTCTTGCAGTCACAGTGTTTTACACATTGTTGTAACTTGATATGATTCATGATGATACTCTCATTAGTAGCTTTATATTTGTGGGGTTATCTGTATAGCAGCAACTATCGTCTTTCTGAGAGCAGGATCATTCTCTAGAACAGGTTGTAGGTGTGTGTCATGCTGTGTCACAGTACGTTCAGATGATCCCAGCATTTTATCGAATATAGGTCAAACTCTGCTCTAATTTACACAAGGATAAACCCAGGGATACTCTACTGAAGCTATGGCAACTGCATTGAATGGAGGGCAGTATAAATGATACCTCAGCTGGCCATTGTGTAAAATGAAATAAAAAAATCTTAGTTTAAATCAGCACAATTAGAAATCTGAAAGCTGGAAAACAATTGAATGCTGAATTCTGGCCCTCATGGATTGCCTGTACTAAGATAATAGCTACAGGAGAAGAAAATGACATTACAGAAACACTGGTGATCAGCTGTATACTTAAATACGATTCCATACAGATGAACTGTTGGTCCACTTCCCAGGATTCATGAGGATCAGTGAATACATATGTGGACACAGAAGTGATTTCTGAGTTGATGGTGGTTTGGAGGAGCCAATAAGGATGGGGGGGGGGATGTCCAAAATTTGGAGGATCTATAAGGATTAGTACACAATGGGAATATTAGAAAGCACTGGATCTGTGACTTTTATTATTCAGTCATGGGGGACAGATGTGGCCTGTGATTTAGCGGTGGTGGTGTGTTGAGGCACCTCGCAAAACAATTATGTATTTTCAAGACAATTCATTTCACTAGATCAAACTTTTGTGTGCAAGACCAAGTAGACCTTCTCTCTCTCTCCCCTTCCCTCTGCCTCCCCTTCTCCTCTCCCTCCCACACCCAAATCCACCCGCACTCTCTTTCTCCCGACTGCTGCAGCACCCCTCTTTCTTCCCATTGCTCACTCCATTTCCCTATTCCCAGTCCCCATATTGCTCCCCCTTCCCTTCTACCCTTACAGTCTAACCACTATACCACAGTGTCTCTCTCTGTTGAATTAGGGTTGGTGCCTTCTATGAAAATTAATTCAATTTTAAAATGGAAAGGAAGCAAAACCAAAACAAACAAAACGAAACAAATAAACAGCCATCTGGGGCTTAGACTGCCAAAGTGGTGAAACTTGAAATAGCAGTGGTTCAGTGTCCAGAAGTCAAAGTGCTGTCTGCATTGTTTAATATTGTCTCATCTTTGTTCTTCAGAAAAATTCAAAGGAAGAGGGAGAGCAGGATCACATTTTGATTCAGCCCGCAGACGGAGTAGAGCAGTCCTTTATCACATCTCTGGACACCTACAAAGAAGAGAAAAGAACAAATTAAAAATTAATAATGTAGGTGTAGAGCACTAAGCTTCTTTTTGTGTGGTTATTTGTACAGTGAATTTTCTTCTAACTCCGAAGAGTTTCTCTAATGGGTACTACTAATCATTTGTAATTTTATTTGTAGTACGTTCTTGCTCTCAAGTTTCTTTTCAATAATGCAATATGGAAGGTCAATATATAAAGCAAAAAACTATGCCAGTATAATATTTTTATAGAGAATGAATTGAGCTATATTACAAGACAAGGGTAGAACACAATAGAGGCTGGCTGGGACCTTGGCTTTTCATATAGGTGACACATAAGCTTGCAGATCAATGCCATTCATTTTCACAGCTGCAAGCTTCTTTATGTTTTCTTTTCTTTAGCAAAGTTCTTAAAACTGATTCTAATGTAGTAGATAAGGAATTTCCCTGCTGGATGCACACAATCTCCAAGCTTCTCTGGAGTTTGAGCCAATTCAGAATACCCTAATCCCTTGTGTTAGGAATTTGATTGTTTTCCTTCTCCTAGAAATGTTGTAGTGTTGTTGAAACTCCTTTGGACTTCCTTAGTATTCTGCAAAAGTTTTACCTAAGGAGGAACTTCCATATTAAGTAGGGACAGCCTAGGGATGTGTAGAACTCACATAGATAATGTAACCTCCGGTAATGTCAGAGGCGTGCTCTCATATGAATGGTACAATTTCATATACAGTGGGTTCAGAGCCCCTCTCTGAGAGCCAAACTAGATGCGATACTAATGGTGTTCCCACTATTAACAGGACTGAAATTGCTGTACCAACCCCTTACCTGAATGAGACTCTGAAATGAATTTCCCAAGGGGGGGGGGCAAATATGTGACCTGGGGTGAGGTGACCAATCATGGGGGAGTGGACCAGGCCAGTTTTAGGGCTACTCCAACCCCTCCTTTTCTTATGTGGTTGGGTGGAGGCAAACAAGTAGAAGCTGATCACCTTGGGTGGTATTTAGTGCAGGCAGCTGAGCAAATTAAGATGAAATCCTATGCCACCCTGAGGCATTATAGGGTTGTGGGTTCATGGGAGCAATCAACTATAGCCCCAGACTAGGGGGAAGTGGTTTCTGGGTGCCTACAGGGATGGGCCGGGACATTTGGGTGAATGCTTTTCTGTACATGTTTGGTCCTCACTCCTCAAGGCTCATCTAGCAAGAAGGAGGGATGAAGTACCTTTAATGTACCTTTAATGAAGTACCTTTTAGAAGACATCTGAAGGCAGCCCTGTTTAGCGAAGCTTTTAATGTTTAACAGACTATTGTATTTTAATATTTTGTTGTACCCCAGCCACTCTGGGTGGGGTATAAATAAAAATTATTATTATTATTATTATTATTATTATTATTATTATCATCACTGAATGGCATGCTCAGGGGATGATAAGAGGGGTGCTCTCCTCTAAGCAATGAATGAACTCCCTTGCCCTCACTTATTAATTGGCTCTTGCTTTGCAGATCATCTCGTGTTATAATTGAATAATATACTGACTCTTGAGTCCTCTTCACAGGTGTTGGGGCAAATGCATTGTTAGCAACTGAAGAGCAGATTTGATCCTTTCCTCTATCAATGTCCTAATAAAAAAATGCCCCCCACCTGTGCCTACTACTAGGCTTGGAAGGAAAGGTCCCCTTGGTACCAGTAGAGGTTACCACTCCCATGGAATGTGGGGTGGGATTTTAATTTGGACTACAGTGAGGGAGGAAAGAGTTAAACCTGCTAACGGGCTGTTTGTTTATTTTATTTTATTTTTAAAAGCATAGACATGATGGCTAACAATGCATTTAGCATCATATACAGTTTGGCTCTGAAAAGGGACATAAGATACTCTTGCAGCATTCAACATTTCACTTGCTTTTCTCCCATTTCTTATGCCTGTGTGCTATGGAAAGATACAGTGTCATACTACACACCCTTCCTCCCAAATGCTGGGCTGCTCATCATCTTGGTAATTGATACTTGTGGAGGTTGCCTTCTTCCCACCCACCTCCTTCTTTAACTGTTGAGCTACACGCGCAAAATATTTTTCACCATGCATGTCAGTTTGGAAAGATACACATTCCCTGAACCAGGGCAGCAGCGTTTAGAACTGGAATGTTTTAGCACAGTTGCTCATATTTCCATTGCAAGTTTAAAGCATGAGGTATTTTTAGTAATTCATTACTTTCAGTCTCCCTTTAATTGGCAGCAAGACTTTGAATCAAATCATTGCTGTTGTAAATAAAACCTAGAAGCTGAGGAGATTTCTCCCTGGATTTGAAATGGATGTGTGTAGCTTGGTAGAATACATAAATCGATCTTCTTGTGCTTTAATTGGAATCATAGTCTCTGCTAAGGCTTCCATGATGCACATCTCTAAGTAACCACAGCTGACAAGTAAGCCTACAAAATACACTTGCTGTTTTTGTAGGCTGGTTTCTTTTGACACCAGACCTTTGGACTAATGCTTCTACAAGATGCCCTAATGCAATCTCAGCTACAAGTGGATACAATTTTAATTGTGTGCATTGATTAACACATTACTTTGGTCTTGCGTCCCCACTTTTTGCTTGTCCTGTACTTGTGTTTTGCTTGTTTTAATCCACATCAAGCTGGGAAGGACATTTTGGCAACCAGGAAGCCAAAGACATGAGTTCATGTCTTTAAAATGTTTTTTTAAAAGCTTGCATGACTGAGAAGTTGAAATATACCGGATGCTCTGGTCAGTTTCTTGCCACTCTGTTGCTCCTTGATAAAAATCCTGCTATAACACACAAAGTGGCCAAATTTTGTGCAGCAGCTATCAAAATATGACATATAATAGTTAGCACCCGTTATATATTAGTATAATATAGAATATATTGACCAATGGACACTTCTAGGTCAGAAGGTTTTCCACTCTGACAGATAAATGATCACCCATAACTGCTTTTTAATGTATATGTGATTTTATTTCATTTTATCTTGTTTTTAGCTTCCACAAAATTTTAATTGGTGTTTTGCTCTTAATACTGGTCATTGAACGTAATAAAATGACTTGTAGTAAATTTCTCAAATGGAGAGTATATTGAGCCCGGAGCTTGTTGGAGGTTGTATTTTGTTGTTCTCTGAATTTTAATTTTTAATTATGGTGAGATGATCCTGGGAAAGAAAGGCTTGATATTTAATATGTAAATATTAAGTGTATTTAATATTTTCTGATGAAAATAATAATATAATGTAAACATATGCTTAATCCACCCCTTGGAATTTATGAGATGAGCAGAACAATTCACCCTGAGATCAGAAAGCAGCAGGGCAAGGCAGAGAGTTTTAGATTCACTGCCACATCTGAAACTCTGTTAAACATGCACCAGCCAGGATGGGAGGTGTGATGGTGGGCTTTTATTTTTATTTTTTGCTATGCCAGCTCCAGGCTGGTGTCACTGAGGAGCCCTTTAGGGAATTCACAGGGCTTTAGATTCAGAAGTCTCAAAGCCACCTGCCTCCAGACAACCTATTTCTGGGCTTTCTGGGCTCTACATCAGCATGCCACTCCCACAGGACGCACCATCCCCATCCTTGTTCTTTTTATTATAGAATCATAGAATTGTAGAGTTGGAAGGGACCTTTAGGGTTTACTAGTCCAACCCCCCTGCAAAGCATCCATGGCTACTCAAACTCTGCTTAAAAACCTCCAAGGAAGAAAAGAGTCCGCTACCTTCTAAGGGAATCTGTTCCACTTTTGAACAGCTTGTACCATCGGAAAGTTCTTCCTGATGTTTAGTCCGAGTCTCCTTTCTTGTAACTTGAATCTGTTGGTTCGGGTTCTAAGCTCCAGAACAGGAGAAATCAGGCTTGCTCTATCTTCCATGTGACAGCCCTTTAGATATTTGAAGATGGCTATCATATCTCCTCTTACCCAGGCCAAACATACCCAGCTCCCTCAACCATTCCTCATAAGGCTTGGTTTTCTAACTTACCACCTACTTGGGCAAAGCTTGGGACTTTACTAAACTTTACTTAACTTTGGTTAGATTGTGTTCATACTTAGCAAAGTACTCTGACATCAGTGCCTACAGTTGAAACAACAACACACAAAACGATTTACCCTTTTTTGCAGCTACAACAATAAAGAGACAGAAAGTATGGCTTTAGTGTTGAATTGCCAAGCATTATTTTTTAATGCCCGAGGTGGGCAAGTCAGCCAAGAATTATTACATGAACAGTCAGTTTAAAAGGTCAAGAGTTCTGTAATGGATGCTTCAGAAATGGCTGTAGCTAAACTGAAAATGCCAGCTTATGCTGGTAACAGCACCTCTCAGGAGCAGCACCATGCATTTTCTCTGGATTTATAATGCAACAGCCGCTCTCTTGAGCACTTTTGGCCTCTTTACTGAGTTAGCATCGAGGATTTTCCCTTTCCATTTCTGGCAGAAAGTGTTTCCATTCTCCTCCCTTACAGTTAAAATAACCCTGCAGTACATTAATGTGAAGTGCGATTATGCTGAGCCCATGGAAGGAGGATTAAAGGAACAATATTGGCAAATTTAGCTTTGGTGGGCAATGTGTGGGTGGGGGAGGGCAGCTTTTACAAAGTTGTAAGACTACCAAAAAGTTTTCCATTAGTTGTCAAATAAGAACTGATGCATTGTATATTGATTCTCTTTCTCTCTTTCCCTTCCAGAATGTTTTTGTAGATAAACCAGCATTTCCAGAATACAAAGTTTCAGATGCAAAAAAGTCGAAATTCATACTTTTGCATTTTAGCACTTTCAAAGCTGGCTGGGACTGGCTTATTTTATTGGCGACGTTTTATGTTGCCGTGACTGTACCTTACAATGTTTGCTTTATTGGCAACGATGATCTATCTACAACCCGAAGCACAACTGTCAGTGACATTGCAGTGGAAATTCTTTTTATCATAGGTAAGACACACCTCTTCTCTTTCTGCTTTGCTCATTTCGTGGCTCTGAAAATAACTATAGGTTTTTGACAAGAAGAAATAATGCTGCATTCAAATATCTGTATTTACCGTATTTTTCGCTCTATAAGACGCACCAGACCACAAGATGCACCTAGTTTTTGGAGGAGGAAAACAAGAAAAAAAATATTCTGAATCTCAGAAGCCAGAATAGCAAGAGGGATTGCTGCGTAGTGAAAGCAGCGATCCCTCTTGCTGTTCTGGCTTCTGAGATAGTTGTGCAGCCTGCATTCGCCCCATAAGACGCACACACATCTCCCCTTACTTTTTAGGAGGGAAAAAGTGAGTCTTATAGAGCAAAAAATACAGTATTTTCTGGCATGGCTGACCATACTGTTAGGCAGAGCAAAACAGACCGTCTGAGACAGCATATTTTGTTGTGCCATCAAAGGGAAGCAGTTAGTGATTTAGGCTGTAATCCTGTGTACACTAACCTAGCAGAAAGCTACACTAAATTCAGTAGGACTTAACGGCTAAGTAGAAGTGAATGGAATTGATCCGTTGATGAAAATAAGAATAATAAATTGTGGCAGGGGAAGGGGGAGTGAAGGTGTCACTTGGATTTCCATCTTTAGTCATCAATATATATTGGACTGTTTCTGTTTTTCTGGACAGCTCATTACAAAGTACAGATGATAGATGCCTGTCAAATTAACTGGCATCACTAACTGACTGACAAGGCATTTAAGCTGGTGTACTTGCATTTTAAGCCATCCCTTCCCTAGTCAGAGCATATGCAGAGCACCTTTCCCTCTGATTAATTTCAGAGAAGCCTCACATATTTGGGAAGTCAAGCTTTAAGTGTATGGCTTCAGGGAAATCCCGAATCTCCATTTGAAAGTTATCCATTGCATTGACTTTAGTTACAAAATGATCAGGGTCCATGACTATGAAAGGGGTCTGTGAATCATGGTATCAGTTTGATGTTTGTATATCAAGGCAAACTTGCACAAGTGTCAGACGGTAGTCATGGAAACCCTTACTCTATGATCAGAGCCACAAGTGGATTAAACTCACTTGAAGCTGTCTTTGGTCCATCTGGCTCAACATGATTTACACAGACTGGCAGCAGCTCCCCAGGATTCAATCAGAAGTCTTTCCCAGTCTAACCTGGAAATTGAACCAGTGACTTTTTTGAATGCAAACAAATGCTCTACCACTGACTTTCCTTGACAACAGTCCTTCCAAGTGGTGATTTCTATGAGCTTCATGAATGAACATGTATTTGAGTCTTGAGTTACCCCACATCCAAGCTCTGCATTCTTGCCATTATGCTGCATAGCTTATCTGATTTATTTAACGTTATAGTTCTAGCTGCTTTTACTAGGGAGTAAGAATTTTACTCAGGGACGCGGGTGGCGCTGTGGGTAAAACCTCAGTGCCTAGGGCTTGCTGATCGCATGGTCGGCGGTTCAAATCCCCGCGGCGGGGTGAGCTCCTGTCTTTCAGTCCCAGCTCCTGCCCACCTAGCAGTTCAAAAGCACCCCTAAGTGCAAGTAGATAAATAGGTACCGCTTTATAGCAGGAAGGTAAATGGCGTTTCCGTGTGCTGCGCTGGTGCTGGCTCACCAGAGTAGCTTCGTCACGCTGGCCACGTGACCCGGAAGTGTCTCCGGACAGCGCTGGCCCCCGGCCTCTTAAGTGAGATGGGCACACAACCCTAGAGTCGGACACGACTGGCCCATACGGGCAGGGATACCTTTTACCTTTAAGAATTTTACTAGGGAGTAAGAATTTTACTAGGGAGTGACTCGGATGGCGCTGTGGGTTAAACCACAGAGCCTAGGACTTGCTGATCAGAATCCCCACGACGGGATGAGCTCCCGTTGCTCGGTCCCTGCTCCTACCAACATAGCAGTTCGAAAGCACGTCAAAGTGCAAGTAGATAAATAGGTACTGCTCCAGCGGGAAGGTAAACGGCGTTTCTGTGTGCTGCTCTGGTTCGCTATAAGCGGCTTAGTCCTGCTGGCCACATGACCCGGAAGCTGTAGGCCGTTTACCTCGGCCAATAAAGCGAGATGAGCGCCGCAACCCCAGAGTCAGTCATGACTGGACCTAATGGTCAGGGGTCCCTTTACCTTTAAGAATAGTTCGTTCTCCTACATTCTCCTACCGAGGCTGAGGGTAGAATTCGGAATTCTGATGACTAGGTTTTACTTAAAAAAAAAAAAAAAAAAAAAGCACCTCACATTTCCTATCAACACCTGAGATGAACTGAGAGACTTAGCTGCATTATTCACAAATTCATCCATTAAATCCATCATTGACTAATGCCTTAGAATTTGCCTTCTTTCACCAACCACAGATGCTATCCATCTAATATATTATTCTCCAGTACACATAACTTGTACAGGGTGTAGAAAGATGTATTCTTCCCTGTACAACACCAGGCTGGGCTGCTGTGCATACAATTTACTAGGGTAGTTGCTATTGCTATGCAAATAGAGAATAACAATGAAGGATAATGAAGTTAAGCCTATGCTGATGTAACATTTCACTATGTCTTAACTAGAGTTAAAATTGGGAGGGTTCTTTGAAATTAATGTCATGCCTGGTTTGACCCTGGGACCTTCTTCATTAAAAACCGATGCTCTACCACTTAGATACCCCCCCCCCCAATTTTGGTGTGTATTTGTTTTGTGCCTTTCTCTCCTCCCAGTAACTCAGAGCAGCTACCAATAGCATTTGGAGAAATGTTTCTTTGAGTGGAAGGCTCAAAGTCTAATACACACACTATTGATCTGATGTATCATTAAGGCGGTTTCTTCATAAAGGATGCTTCAGTCCCAGGAATGCTAGTGGAATTTATTTTAGAGTATTTTTTTTTAATAATTTTTTATTAGTTTTATAAATAAGTGCAATTAAACGTATACAAAGTCCGTTACATGGCTTACGCAAATCATATCCACTCCACCAATCATAAGTGTTATACAAAGTTTTTACAAATCATAGATATAATACAGAGTTATTTTAGGCTCTGCAGAGCCTTGAGCTTCCCTCCACTCCTTTGGTAAGTATCGAATAAGTTTTACAGTCACGTATTTTATCTCTTTTACCTAATAATCATTTGCTGTTAGAGTTATTCCAACCCTGCCAGTGTTGTCTGAAAATTGGTTCCCATATACTTCAAAAATTTGTTCCAATTGTCATGAAATTTCTGTTCGTCTTGATCTCTTAGTCTTCCTGTTATTCTAGCGAGCTCGGCATAGTTTATCACTTTAACCTGCCAATCATTTATATTAGGTATAGCCTCCGTTTTCCAGTTTTGTGCTAACATAATTCTTGCGGCTGTTGTGGCATATAGAAATAAGATCTTATCTTCTTTTCTGATTTCTTTACCCGTCATTCCTAGCAGGAAAGCTTCGGGCTTTTTGGGAAAGGTATATTTAAGGATTTTTTTCAGTTCATTATAGATCGACTCCCAAAAGCCTTTCACTTTGCTGCATAACCACCACATATGGTAGAAGTCGCCTTCTACCTCTCCGCATTTCCAGCATCTTTTATTTTTCAACCTATACATCTTGGCCAGCTTCACTGGCGTGTGGTACCGCCTATAGATCATTTCCCACAGATTTTCTTTTAATGCCGTACACGCCATGAACTTCATGTTAGTATTCCACAATTCCAGCCACCTCTCAAAGTTGATGTTATAACCAATATCTATCGCCCATTTAATCATGGCCTCCTTCACCTCCTCGTCTTTTGTGTGCCACTCCAGTAGAATATCATATATTCTAGACAGTATTTTATTCTTACCTTCTATCACTTCCACATTAAATTTGGATTTTTTATCTTCAAATCCTGATTTCTTTTTATCTTCCTTTAGCAAGTCATTTACCTGGTGGTATTGCAACCACCCCGTAAACGAGTTTTTTATCTCTTCAGTTTTCTGTGTAAGTTCTTCATAGGTAGCATTCTTCCCTTCCATATTATTATTTTTAACAGTTAGTACCTCTATTGGTGAAATCCACCAAGGGGTCTTCCTTTCCAATAGGTTTTTATTTCTTTCCCATGCTTGGAGTAATGGTCCTCTAAAAATATGGTTTAGAAAGCCTCTGTGTACTTTCACCTTTTCGTACCACAGGTACGAGTGCCACCCGTACCTGTTATCAAAGCCCTCCAAGTCCAAGATATCCCTATTCTCCAATCTTATCCAATCTTTCAGCCACAGTATACACGCCGCTTCATAATATATACTTAAATCCGGTAGGGAGAAGCCCCCTCTTTCTTTTTTATCTACCAGTATTTTCATTTTATTCGCGGTCTTTTTCCCTGCCAGATATACCTCGCCAAGGCTCTTTGCCATTCTTTACACTGCTTTAACCCTTTAAGCACAGGGATGGTTTGAAATAAGAATAGCATTCTGGGGAGGACATTCATTTTAATAACCACTATCCTCCCCAAGAAGGATAGTTTCATTCTCTCCCAGATTTCTAAATCTTTCTTAATATCCTTCCAAGTAGTCTCATAGTTATCCTTGTATAAGTTAATGTTTTTAGCTGTAATCCACACTCCAAGGTACTTCACCTTCTTTGCTATCATAATTCCCGTCTTTCATTCTAGATCTACAGTATCTTCTTTGGTTAAATTTATGGTTAGCATTTTGGTCTTATTCTTATTAACTTTAAGGCCTGACACAGCACCGAACTCTTCAAAAAATTTTAGGGCTTCTTTTACGCTGTGTTTTGGATCTTCTAGTGTTAATACGATATCATCCGCATAAGCTTTGATTTTGTGTTCCTTAGTTCCTACCTTGACTTCTTTAACTTCTGTTGTTTCCCTCAGTTTCTTAGTAAATACTTCCAATACTGTTATAAACAACAAAGGAGACAAGGGGCATCCTTGTCTAGTCCCTTTGGATATGTCAAAAAATTCTGATGTAGTATTATTTATTACCAGCTTTGCTTTTTGCTCATAATAGATAGCTTCAATGCCTTTTCTAAATCTATCTCCCATCCCCATCATTTTCAAATTTTCTGTCAAAAAGCGCCAAGAGACATTATCGAATGCCTTTTCGGCATCAATAAATATCAGTGCCGCCTGTTTATCTATTCTACTTTCCAAGTATTCAATGATGTCAGTTACATGTCTTACGTTATCCTTCAATTGTCTCCCTGGAAGGAAGCCCGTTTGGTCTTTATGTATTCTACTATTTAATACCTTTTTTAATTTTTCTGCCATTACATCCGCAAACAATTTATAGTCGTTATTTAATAGCGAAATCGGCCTGTAATTCTTCACTTCTAAGGTGTCTGCATCTTTTTTAAGAATTAATGTAATATAGGCTTCCTTCCATGTGTTTGGAATCCTTCCTTCATTTATGGTATTGTTCATGACTTCACATAGAGTTGGACATAGTTGGTCGCTTAATACTTTATAATATTTGGCCGGTAAACCATCCGGCCCTGGCGCTTTTCCAATTTTCATTTTATTTATTGCCTTCCTTATCTCATTTTCTGTAATCAGCTGATTTAATAGCTCTTTTTCTTCCGTTGCAATCTGTTGTAGATGGTGTTTTTCCAAATAGCGTTCTATTTCATAGTCTGTTTCCTTTCCTCTTTTATATAAGTCCTTATAGTACTTCTGAAATATCCTTTTTATTTCTTTTGGTTCTTCCACTATCCTTTCTCCAGATCCTTTCTTCCACTATCCTTATCTTGCAGATCGTATTTTGTTTTTTCCTTTCTCTTAATTGCCACGCCAAATATTTCCCTATTTTATTCGCTGATTCAAAGCTCTTTTGTTTCATCATTTTAATTCTCCCCTCAATCTCCTGATTTACTATCATGGTAAATTGAGCTTGTAGTATCTTTATATTTTGTTTTATTGTCTCCTCTCCTGGTTTAAGAATTAATTTTCTTTCATTTTCCATAAGCTGTGTTAGGATCTCTTCTTTCTTTTTCTCTTTTTCTTTTCTTAGGTGACTATTTTTCTGGATTAAGAAACCCCTCATGACAGCTTTTCCTGCATCCCAAACCATTTCTATAGCTGTCCCTTTGTTTAAGTTCCACTTGAAGTACTCTTCAATTGTTTCTTTTGCCTTGCT
Source organism: Podarcis pityusensis (assembly GCF_964106645.2). NCBI lineage: Eukaryota > Metazoa > Chordata > Lepidosauria > Squamata > Lacertidae > Podarcis > Podarcis pityusensis. Next base: position 39,919,027 of record NC_138037.1, read on the forward strand.
TACAATCTTTTGGTCATTGAATAAATATTCATTCATTCTCCATCTGAACGCTCTAACATCTTTTCCCTTTATCTCTATGAGTACTGGATTGTGGTCAGACACAGTTTGTGGGAGAATTTCAGATTTAATTAAACTCTGCGTCAATTCCTTCGAGATCCAGATACTGTCTATTCTCCCCCAACTCTTATTTGGGTTTGAGAAAAATGTATACTGTTTTGTAGTGGGGTTTTTAGAGTATTTTAGAGTATTTTAAGGGCAATATGCTATTGTGCAGAGCAGCTATGAACAAACAACAAAGATGGGAGTCACCGTAATTTTTAACTGAAGCCACAGAGAGAAAGAATAAGAAATTACTGGCTGAGATATACAGACCCACCACTGATTTCTTCTGCCACATGGCGGGGCAATTTAACACCACCCGCTTTCATTATTTCATCCATGCACAAATTTCATGGCGTTTATGACAAGGACATAAAGAAATGGACATTCTTCATCTCAGCTCTTTCTGTCTGTGATACTATTGCATCTCATGCCTGCCTTGTATCTGTGTGAATATTTTTGAATGGTGGTATGTCAGAAATTTCATTGCCTTGTCAGGCCCTGTAGACGAGAAAGTCTGAGGCCTGCAGGTAAGCAATTACGATGGCCACTCTGTAAAGCCAGAGTCAGCAGAGAGGGAGACTGTACAGAAGAGATGCACAGGCAGAGGTTTTTTAAATCATTCAACATCTGTGCATGGCCTAGTTGACAGATGCCAGTGTTTTAACTTTGGTAGCTTGGTACATGTACATTTATAATGCAAAATAGGCTTATAGAATCAAAGAATCATAGAACTGTAGAGTTGGAAGGAACCATGAAGATAATCTTGCCCAACCTTCTGCAACTGTGCTATCCCTGATCTTACCACCCTCCAGATCAGCATGTTTTCATTAGGCAATTTGAGATGTATCTCACAATGACAGTCTTATGGAATGTTAAAAAATTATTTCAGATCTGCCAGAATTTAACATGGGAACTTTTAAACTTTGGGAAGGCATTCACAAGTCACTTAATGTGAGGCGGAGTTTTAGAAAATGCAGATGGGTGGATTGACTTAAAACAACCCCCAGTTTTCCAGCCTGATACATGCACTGATAGGAAACATGATATGTTAAAAATTACCTATGAATGTGAAACTGATTTTGTAGTTGTTTTTCTTTATCTGCATGTGTTGCTTACCTTGTGGAAGGGCTTTAGATTCCACTCCTCCCATCTGCATAATCATAGCTGAAGAATGGGGAAACATTCCTTAAAAAAATAAAAAAGAGGGCTGTCCAAAAAGGATAGCCATTTTGGACACCATATTGACCCAACTTTACTGGAGCAACTTCTTTGAGGTCAAGGGTTTCAGCGTGAATCCACATCACAGGAGTATTTAAAAAGCTCAGAATCGTTGTAGATTTAAAAGCAGAAGTTCAAAAGCTTTTGTTTCTGATGTTTTTGATCTGTTTTATATTTGTTTTATGGTTCTCTTTTGTAGGCTCTCTTTTGGAAATCTAGATTAATAAAATTATTGGGGTTTGTTTGTTTTTTTAAAAAAAGAATTGTTGTAGATTGAAAGCCTTAGTAAGTAGGAAGAAAGCAGAAACAATGAAAGTGTTTATAATCCCTTATAATTTCTATGAATGTTCCCTTCTTCCGTGTTTCAGATTACATGGATGTTTATTCAGGAGCATAAGTGCAGAAACACAGCCTATTCAGGAACATAATGACTTCAGGAACACAATGACTTCAGGAACATAATTATCACAATAGTGGGCAATCAAATGTGGACTTTGAAGTAGGAATACACACACACACAGAGCGCCATTTTGAAACAGGGAAGTGGGGACCATAGAATCATAGCATTGTAGAGTTTGGAAGGACCTTGAGGCTCATCTAGTCCAATCCCTTGCAGGAATTGCAGCTAAAGAATCCCTGGCCACCCAAGCGCTGTTTAAAAACCTCCAATGAAGAGGGGGTGTCTACCACCATCCGAGGTAGTCCATTCCACTGCCAGACTCAGTGTCAGAAAGTTCTTCCTAATGTTCAGTTGGAATCTCCTTTCTTGTAAATTTGAATCCAGAAGAAAATAAGTTAGCTCCATCTTCATGAGACAACCCTCCAGACATTTGAAGATGGCTACCATAGCTTCTCTCAGACTTCTGTTCTTCAGGCTAAACATGCCCAACTCCCTCAACTGTTCCTCATAAGGAAGGCTTGGTTTCCAGACCCGTGATCATCTTGGTCACCCTCCTCTGCCTACATTCCAGCTTGTCAATATCCTCCTTAAACTGTGGTGCCCAGAACTGGACACAGTAATCCAGATGGGATTTGACCAAGGCAGAATAGAATTGTACTATTACTTCCCTTGATCTGGACATTACTGTTGATGCAACCAAGAAATGCATTAGCTTTTTTGCTGCAACATAACACAGTTCACTCGTGTTGAGATTGTGGTCTACTAAGACCCCTAGATCCTTTTCACGTGTACTGTTGTCAAATCAGGTGAACCCTACCAAAATTGATTTTGTTAGTTTCAGCCCAGTTCTGCAAGGTCATCTTGAATCCTGATTCTATCTTCTGAAGTATTAGCTACTCTTCCTAGTGTGGTACCATCTGCAAATTTGATGAGCATCCTATCAATTCCTTAATCTGAGTCATTTATAGGTCCTAACCATGCAGGCAAAATAACTTATAGTTAGTAGAGCATGAGACTTTTTATCTCAGGGTCTTTCCGCAGGGAGTTGGACTACATGACCCTTGTGGTCCCTTCCAACTCTATGATTCTATGTCTACTTAGAAGTAAGGTCTATGGAAATCAATGAGGTTTACTCCCAAGTAAGTGAAGTTATAATCACATTCTATATACGTTTTGAAACAGGTCAATAATAATAAATTACTTTTTGTGACTCTTAGTTGGCTTTTACATTTAGAAAACTGAATCATGGTAGCTCAATAAGTAGATAGCTATCTTCTAATCTCTTGTTTAGGTCTGTTGTCATGTTTTCCATTACTAGAATAGACCAAAGTGGCTATTTATCTATTTCTTCTCAGCAGGAATGGTCGGCTTTCTCCCTTTCCTTGTAATGAATGAGTGCTCCTGATTTGTAGGTTTAATCTGATTGATAAACCAGGCTTTGAATGTTGCCCCAATTTTATTTCTAAACAGGCTGGAATACTGTACTTTAATTAAGAACTAAACTTGAAAATTATTAGGGGTGCTTTTTTCTTTTTCTTTTTTTACTGTGGAAATTTTATGGGAAAATCTGTCAAAGTCACCACATCTTAAGCGTCTGAAAAATAAAACAAAACAAATAGCAATGAGACCAATTAAATAAATGTGCAGCTTTTAGAAGGTCGGGAAGTAAAGCCTAATTAATCTTCTCTGGATGTGACTTTTGTAGAATAATGACTATTCAGTGACAGCAAGAAAGAAATGTAGGGGGGAAAGCCATTGCTGAAGAAAAGTTCAAAATTTGCCAGAATTGCCTGATTGAGTAAAAAAGTCAAAGGGGTGAAGAACAATATGCCCAGTGAAAATGTTCCAGTGCTTTGATTGCTTTTCATCAGAAACTCTTTAGTGGCAACACTCTGCAGGCATAATAGTTGGCCGCAAAAGGAACTAGGATCTTATGTATATTTATAAGCAAATCAGGAAGTAGGGCTGAGAAAAAGCAATTATGAAACCTGACATGCTTGTCACAAGCCATATTAGCGTTAGATGCTGTATGTGCACATTCAAGGATGATATTTGCACACCTCTGAGCACAGAAGCTAAAACAGCCCGTCTATCTCCAGCTTAATGACCTAGGCAGAACCTTCAGTCGCATCCAGGGATGGCATAGCAGGACTTCCTTGAAGACCTTGGTGTGCAAATTGGAGTCTGGCACCACGAGCGTGCCTCACTGGAGCAAATTCTTTCCCCTGCTGATATTAGAGAGTTATATGGTCCCCAGTTTATAATCTAGATTATATTAAGAACCCAAAGTGGAAACGATTAGCGTTATTTTACTTTAGAAAGTTTGTGGGGGGATTTGTCAAAGTCATCTCAACATTGTCAGTCCTATCATGTCTGTTCCCAGGGATGCCAACTTGACTAAAATGTTTTTCTTGGTGTGGGGGATGGGGGCGGTAAGCCCCAACCCACACAATCAATCACATGACATGGTGCACACACCCCATTTGAATGGCAGTGCCCATCAATTTCAGGGAGGGCTGGCCCACTCAAATATTTTATTGGGAGGGCCAAAGGGACCTTAGCCCCTAGGAGTTGGCTCCTATGTCTGTTCCTTTCACCTGCTTTAGTCCCTATTGAGATGGGGAGATTGATGCCTGAATGTTTCAGCAAAACTTTTTCAAAGCACTGCCCCTAGTGGTGGCCCCTCTTTATTCCTATTATCAGTAGGCTATATAGAAAAATGCTGCTGACAGTATCTTCACTAGAGGGGGAGGAGTGTAAAAAATGTGTGGCCCAAAGGGAAAAGTGTCTCTTTAAAAAAGATGGAACTGAGCATGCTCTAGGCCTGTGCTTTTTGGAAATGTTTCCAAGGTGGATATCAGACTGAGAACTATGTAAAAAGAAACCCAGAAATAAACCATTTATTGTTTCATCTTACTGGTGTAGTCTGAACACTATAGGGGAACTTAAACTTGGGCTCCATTTCAGGCAGCAAAATGTCTTGGGCCAGCACTGCATCTACATGTCATTCTAAATTATGATTAACAAGAAGGTTTTTCCCCGATCCATAAGATTGGACCCTGCTATTCCTAATTCCTCTTTTGACCTTGTTTTTACCTTTTTGATAACGTTGCTTTACTGTTTTTATTAAAACCTTTTACTGCCTTTTGTGTTATTTTTGTAGCCCGCCTATTATTGTTTTTTTTAAATAAAAATAAAAATAAAGCAGTTTAAAAAATGCTTTTAAATTAAACAAACAAGGGGAATAATGGGAAATCTAGCAGACAGGAAGAGGGAATTGAGAATATGTAAATATCCTAAAGGCTGGCTGTATTTTGTGTTTTTTATATTGTAATTTATGTTGTGAACTGCCCTGAGATCTACAGATGAAGGGAATAATAATAATAATAATAATAATAATAATAATAATAATAATATAATGGTAATTTGTGAGGAATTGTGCTACATAGGCTGGACATGTCTTGACATTGTCTTGCGAAGCCCTTCCTTTTTTCCTTTTCTCTCAGGGAAAAGAGAGAGAGAGGCCATGTGCCACTTTAGAGCTGAAGTGTAAAATAGTGCAAAACCTGGTAGCTTGTCTGTCATATTGAGTCACTTGTGCCTTCACAAAAAGAAAAAAGAAAAAGTTATAGACAGCAACTGTAAGATGGCAGTGGAATATTTTCCCTGTTGTGGCTTGGAAGCCTTTACAACTTTACTGAAGGGGCTACAAAAAAACTGTTAATGGTGTGGCCCAGAGGTCAGCATTTTTTTTCAGCAGGGGGCCGGTCCACTGTCCCTCAGATCTTGTGGGGAGCCAGACTATATTTTTTGGGGGGAAATGAACGAATTCCTATGCCCCACAAATAAGCCAGAGATGCATTTTAAATAAAAGCACACATTGTACTCATGTAAAAACACCAGGCAGGTCCCACAAATAACCCAGAGAGGCATTTTAAATAAAAGGGCACATTCTACTCATGTAAAAACACACTGTTTCCTGGACCATCCGCGGGCTGGATTTAGAAGGCGATTGGGCCGGATCCGGCCCCCGGGCCTTAGTTTGCCTACCCATGGTGTGGCCTGTCGCTACACTGCAACATGATATATACAAGAAGACAAAGGACCATTTCAAAACATTTCCTCCTCTTTGCTGCCCTCTCTCCTCTTTTACATATATTTCAGAGCTAGGTGATTACTAACATTTGAAAAGGTTCCGGGGATAATTAACCCCTGCCTTGTGCCAGTTTTAACACTACACTGAACCGTTGTTAGAGTTAAATGGTTCGCTGGATTAATGAATGCACCAAGAAGAATACATTTCTAGTGTAAAGTACAAGCTCTAAGCATCAATCAATACTATGCACCCTTACCAGGGATTCCCACCGAACTTACTTTTGAGTAGATGAGCAGAGGTTTATTTTAAATTCATTGGATCTACTTCTCAGTCGACTCACATAAGAACATACTGCACATTGAAGACATTTTCATGTTAAAAAATGGCTAAAGCATGGTTCATCTTTTTATAGTAATTTTTTTTAAAAAATGCCTACAGACAATAGGTCCTTGTGGTCCTCCAGATGTATGGTTTCTGTTCACAAGCGATATAGACTGTGATGTACCCAGAAGCCAAGCTATAGCTCTTGATAGTTGCTTGTCACTACCAGGTGTTATGTACTGAAGTTCTCACCCTGGGCCAGCAGGGGGATACTGTAGATAGTTTTCACTCAGGTCCACATATGCAAATAAGGGATCGAAAGTGACGTTCAGTGATTGGATAGTTAGAGAAAATGGTTACTGTTGCGTTGTTCTGGAGCTCTATATAAGCAGGCTGGCTGAACCCTTCAGTTCAGTTCTGTTCTGGCCTGTGAATAAACAAGAGCTGTTTGAAGAATCGCTGTGTCGTCTGATATGTTCACCCACAACTTAACACCAGGGACTTCACACTGCCCTGTGGAGTTTCCTGTCTGCAGAGCTCCTGCTGCACATCCAGGGGATTCATAGTGCCAAATGGCTCTAGATCAGCGGTATTTCAGTTAAGGCAAAAATGGCAATGTGTGTGAAGTTTCAGCCAACTTCAGCATGACAACATTTTTCTCATGGTTTCTTTTCAGAGGCCATACATTGCAGTCTCTTTCTCACAAACACACTTTTTGCAAAATAATTTTAAAAAAAAAATTAAACTCTCTTGCATTCTGAGTTATCTCAGGAAAAGGCAACCGCTGCCCAGCCTGGTCCATTGGTGCTATTACTGGGAGGGGGGGGGGATGGTGCAAATTGAATTGCAGAGATGCAATTTCTGATTGAGGTGACATGAATTGAAATGGTCAGATACAAGCAAAGCATTATATAAACTCTGTGCAAGTTTTTGATAGAGGGAAAATAAAATAATGCTAGGACCTGCAGCTTCTAGCAAAATTCTTTTGACGTTCTGTAGATGTTAGAGCAATGTTCTCCTTGACACCAGTAGGAGCTATATGCCTGAGGGCAATATATGGTCCTCATCTTCTGGAACATGATAATAATTGAGACAACTGCCAGAATCTGAACTTTTGTTTGGATTTTAACATGCCACATCAAAAGCATTTCTCATGGCAATAGGCAACGCAGCCATAAACTGTAATACAGAAAAACATAAACTGTGCAAGTCACCACGCTGCAATTCTTAGCTTTGATTTGTTCCCACCATCTCTCACCATTCAGTTACTTTCAGCTGACTCAGCTTTTCCATTCTGAGCAAATCTTCACTGTGTTGTGTGGAGTGGCCTGCTAAACATCTGAAAAATATTTGCCAAAAGTGTTTCCCTCCCAGGCTTTTATTGTGAGATAAATAAAGAGCATTGCTTTTTTTTTTTTTTTTTTTGTCCTTTACTTATCATTTAAAGGAAAAAAAATAGCAGCCTCTGACAACTTGTTTCTTTCTCAAGCAGATATTATTTTAAATTTCCGAACAACGTACGTCAGCAAGTCTGGCCAAGTAATATTTGAAGCGAGATCTATTTGTATCCACTATGTGACTACCTGGTTCATCATTGATTTAATTGCTGCCCTTCCTTTTGACCTGCTTTATGCTTTTAATGTCAATGTGGTGAGTATGGCCTTTCTATCCCATTTTATCTCTGCTGTTCTCAAGTGTCCCTTTTGTGAATGAAAATATTGCTCTTTGCAGGCAAAAGAAAAGCACAGGGCCAGTGTGTGTGTACTGTACCCTCGAGTGCAGCTTTTTATCTCTTCCAAGTACATGAAGTGTTTTGTCTTGAAGTGCTGAAGAAGCAGTTGTGGAAAAAATGTAGCAGTTAAAGCAAAACCTTAGGTATCAAACTAAAGGGAATCCTCTGGACCTATAAAGTCTGATGTACTTCATGCACATGTAGTCTTTTTTCCTTTTTTCTTTTTTTAAGGTTCTCCATGTTCAGCGGGACGCGGGTGGCACTGTGGGTTAAACCACAGAGCCTATTACTTGCTGATCAGAAGGTTGGGGGTTCGAATCCCCGCGACGGGGTGAGCTCCCGTTGCTCAGTCCCAGCTCCTGCCCACCTAGCAGTTCGAAAGCACATCAAGTGCAAGTAGATAAATAGGTACCGCTCCGGCGGGAAGGTAAACGGTGTTTCCGTGCACTGCTCTGGTTTGCAATAAGCGGCTTAGTCATGCTGGCCACATGACCCGGAAGCTGTACACCGGTTCCCTCGGTCAGTAAAGCAAGATGAGTGCCACAACCCCAGAGTCGGTCACGACTGGACCTGTTGGTCAGGGGTCCCTTTACCTTACTATGTTCAGAGAAACCCTTCCAAAACACAAATGTCTAAGGGGAATTTGGGCCAATCTTCTACACCCACACAGATGTGGAATCTGTGGTCCCCTAACTCTGATCTACAACTTCCTTCATCCTTCCTGCTGGTAGAAGCTGGAGTTCAAGTACATTGAAGATGGGGAGGGGTGTCACAGGTCCTGCCCTGCCCTGAGTTATGTAAGCCAAGTAGAAATACTGAGGGGGGGGGGGATATTGCTTTTTAAAAATACCGTATTTTTCCATGTATAACACACCACCATGTATAAGACTCAAATTCTTTTGGGGACTCAAATTTAAGAAAATGGGGGGAGATGACCCAGAGTTGTTGAGCTCTTTTTTGGGGGGGATGCCGAAAATAACTAACCAGATTTAAAAACGCTGACCACTAACAATTGCTCGCATCTCTGAGCAGCAGCCGGAAATCAAACGCCCAATTGCCGCAGTGACAGCCAATCCACAGCAGACGTTAATTCAGCAACCTATCACCCAACCAATTTGTGCAGCAGCAGAAAATCCAAAGCAGAACTTTTAGCAGCCAACTCTCACATACCAAATCACCACTGACAAGCTCCTGCTCGCAGTGGCAACCAATCACCCATCACCCACATTCACTATCCGTGTATAAGACGAGGCACGTTTTTAACATTATTTTACGGTAAAAAAAACCCCTCGTCTTATACACAGAAAAGTACAGTAGTTGAAAATGCTTATGAGATCAAGTGTGCTACCCATTATTTTGGGGGTAATGGAATTACTGGAACATATTCATGGCAACTAACTTAAGAATTAATAATTTTAATTATACACACAAACATACAGAGTTAACTTTCTTGTATTAGTTATCCCCACCCCAAGAGATGTTGGGAAGTTGATGTAAGCTTGTGAAGGCTCCAAGGTTCATCAGCATTTTGGGGGGTGGGGTGGGACTTTGGGGTGGGAGAGTCAGTTCAGTCAAAACCCATTAAGCCACAATCTTGATATGCATCTGAACATTCACTAGTCTGTACAAAAAAACCCATTCAGGAAGAAGAAGAAGAAGAGTTTGGATTTGATATCCCGCCTTTCACTCCCTTTAAGGAGTCTCAAAGCGGCTAACATTCTCCTTTCCCTTCCTCCCCCACAACAAACACTCTGTGAGGTGAGTGGGGCTGAGAGACTTCAGGGAAGTGTGACTGGCCCAAGGTCACCCAGCAGCTGCATGTGGAGGAGCGGAGACGCGAACCCGGTTCCCCAGATTACGAGACTACCGCTCTTAACCACTACACCACACTGGAAGTTATTTACCCACACTAATTTTTAAACATTTTCATATTTTGCCTCTAACACGCCCCCCAATTAATTTAGGCTGTAATGTACATTGACTTTTTAATAATATGCTATGTTTTACTGAAAAGCAGGATACTTGCATAGTTCCTACGTGATGTTGACTCAGTTCTGCAAACCAGTAGATTAGGGGGAATTCAAGTTTTTCTTCTTTAATGCCTTAATACTCTCCTGTCTCTAAAGATCTTTATGCACAATGCAATGACGTTGATTTACTCAGAAAATTATTCTGCCTTAGGCGGCCATGAATGTCCTGCACATGCATTAAGAGTTTCATAAATCCAGATTTTACTTTGGGGGGGGGGGGAAATTATTTGGAGATACAGATGAAAGCCTTGTGAATTGTTGGATTGTTATTTAATTGACAGTCTTATATGTAAAGGAGTCAGCAAATGCTGATAGAGACTTCTTTATTTTTAATTATGATTGTGACGTGAAGGATTTCTAAGCATCTAACCGAATACTTCCTTAGCAATAATTAGCACAGGGGATGTACTTTCATTTGGTGGTTTTTTTAGAGCAGAGGCTGGAGAAGACTGTACAGCCTTCTGACAGCATGCAGTTAGGATGAAGTCTGAAATTTCAAAAGCATTGAGATACCTAAGAGCACACAAGGTCTGCTTACTTTGGTATAGTGGCTAAACTGATCTCTACCCATGGAGAGGTCAGCACTCCTTCTCTCTTACAAGGCTAGGTAGCTATAAATTCTTCCTTTTAGATTCTGCTTTCCGTGAGTTCAAAAGCACGCAAGTTCTGATCACAAGAAGAGCTAGGATCATTTTATATAATTAGTACATTGTGCAGTAAAACTTTTTTTGTGGGTATCTAGGGTGAAGCTGGAAATTCTCTAGTGGAGCAGTGGAAAACCTCAACCCAGGCAGCCCTGTATCGGGAAGTTTTTTATGCTTGGTGTTTTGCTGTGGTTTTTTAATATTTTGTTGGAAGCCACCCAAAGTGGTTGGGACAACCCAATCAGATGGGTGAGAGATAAGTAATAAGTTGTTGTTGGGTGAGGTATAATCCCTGTTCTGGGCCCAATAAGCACAGGATGCCTTTGCCCAGCGGCACTGTGGCCCATAGATAGATACTGGGCAAGTATCACTTGCCATGCCTTCTCCAGCCACTTTTTTAGTTTTAGCGTTGTGGTTTTTAGCAGTGCAGATTCTTTCAGTTGCTAGGAAAAGCTTAACCTTACTAGTCTAAATCAGTTAGCTATAAAGTGAAATTCGGGCTGGCTTTGCATAGGTGAGTAATCAAATTTAGCTAGGCACAGAGTAGGAGTGCTGACTCCTCATTTTGTCTTTCTAAGTTGTGAAAATACTGTATCTTCTGTATATGAATTTCAGATCTTACAGTGACAAACCGAACACTGCTAAAGGGGGAAAAAACATTTGGAATGAGTAATGAGAAATAATTACACATGATTTATTACACTCATTTGCAAACCTATTATTATCACATAATTTAAAAAATTGGAGATTTAGTTTAATCCATCATAGAAAAATGTAATGTGAGCTCAAGTATATATAACTGATATAACTTCCCTTTAAAGGAGGCCCCTCCTTTCCGATAACTGTCTTCTCAGTGGCCGTTTTGCCTTGTACCTGGATTTAGTCTTCCCTCCCCAAACTTTTCCCTTTTGTAGTATGTTTTTTACATTACTGACCTGAAAGTAAAGCCCATTGAAGCCAGTGAGACTTAATGTATGATAGCGTTACGCAACACCCCAATTTCTGATTGCGAGAAATTCCAGGGGCTCCAGACAGGCTTACCCAGGGTCTGTATTTCCTTTTGGGGATGAAGTACAGCAGAGACTGTGGTGTCTTTATGATCATAGAATCATAGAATTATGGAGTTGGAAAGGACCACAAGTTTTATCTAGTCCAGCTCCCTGCAATGCAGGAATCGTTTTGCCCAATGTGGGGCTCGAACCCATGACCCTAAGATTAAGAGTCTCCTGCTCTACTGACTGAGCTACCTTTTAAAGTTGATACATGGCTTATTTACACATATGTACAACCTGGGCCTTTTGAGTTATGGTGCTGGAGGAGACTCTTGAGAGTCCCATGGACTGCAAGAAGATGAAACCTATCCATTCTTAAGGAAATAAGCCCTGAGTGCTCACTGGAAGGACAGATCCTGAAGCTTGAGGCTCCAATACTTTGGCCACCTCATGAGAAGAGAAGACTCCCTGGAAAAGACCCTGAAGCTGGGAAAGATGGAGGGCACAAGGAGAAGGGGATGACAGAGGACGAGATGGTTGGATAGTGTTTTCTAGCTCTAGCTTCTCTCAGCTGTGGCTTTATCTTCAAACTAACTTGGAGCTGAGGGAGGGGCCCCAACCACAGAGTTCCTTTGATGCTTTGTCATTTTAATGGCTTTGTCACCTCGTGCAGAAAGCTTAGCCTAGCCTAAGTAGTGCCCAACACTTGACTTAATTAAAGGATTAGCTGGGTCTACCACAACTTAATACCACAACTTAATACACACAGTTTGGGCTTAATACACGCTGGCTTAATGCATATGGGTCTGTCATCCAGTCTTAACACTCCAAGCACTGATGAAATTCTAACACCTAATGGACTCAGGAATTTAGGGTGTCTAGCACCCACAAACTCATAACACTAATATGCATAGGTTTACACTGCTAGGATGTAAGCCTGAGGGCAAAATTTAGGTTCCTATTATTATTATCATTATATAACTAGAAGCATTTCAGGTTTTCCATACCTGACTATGTAACTCACCTTCATGCATTCACTAGGGATGTGCATGGGCACCAAGGTCCATCTTGTATGTGCAACTGTGCATTTTTTAAAATTCTGATCTGTTTCTGAGTCACTCTGTTCTCCCACACTTCGGTCTGTTCCAAGGTTTTCTGTCTAAAATGGAGCTCTGTGTTCCTCATTCACTATAATGGGAAACCAAAAATGGCTGTAATATTTTCCCCTTTTGTCCAATGTAGGTAAATTAACAGGCACATAAGCCTCTCCAGAGTGGATTTAGCCTGCCAAATTGCAGACAAATAGGTCCAGGGGCTTTTTGTGGGGAAGGAAGGGGGATTCACTTTCTAGAGGTGTTGGAGTGGTGTACATTCTTGCTTATACATTACAAAAACCAGTAGACTGGCCTTTCCTTTCTGGTGCTTGTGTCCTGCAATAGGCTCACAAAATGAGGCTAACAAAAATGTTGAGTTCTGAAGAGCTCTGGGATTTGTTTTCGTTTGGTTAAAACACAGTGGCATAGGGTTTTTTTTAAAAAAAATTAAACGGAACATTTAACTTTTGAAGAAACCTTATGCTGCTTAAAAAAATAAAGAAAAGAAAATCCACCTAGAACTCTTTAAGGCTCTGCATGTAATATTTTGGATAGCCTCACATCTTGCAAAGTACATGGGCCTAGTAGAAAAGAGAGAGATATAGAAAAAATATAGAGTTGTAAGGTCAGAAAAGTATAGAAATGAGACAGTAACCTGAAGCACTTTCCTGTATGGAAAGACGGCTGAATATTACTTTCCCTTCTCACCCTTTCAGGTGTCCATCGTTCACCTTCTCAAGACTGTACGATTGCTGCGTCTTTTACGTCTTCTTCAGAAGTTGGATCGCTATTCCCAGCACAGCACTATCGTTCTGACACTTCTTATGTCTATGTTTGCGTTGTTAGCTCATTGGATGGCTTGCATTTGGTATGTCATTGGAAAGAAGGAGATGGAAAAAAAACCATTCACTTGGGACATAGGTACATGCTTTATTTCCCCTCACAGACTGAAAAGTTATACTTTAACATCGAAATGTTGCAACTTAAGGGGAGGAGGGCACAAAAATTGATTTGGTATGATGTAAACTTCTGGCTTCTACGATCTTCTTTTTAACCCATTGGACTACAGAGTGAGGGCAGGAAAATGTTGCCTCACTCTGAATTAGTTTCATGCAACATTTCCCAAAACCAAATGAGAGTGATGGCAATACTTACTGCCTCACCCTAGTGTATTGTGTGTGTTATTGATTGATTGATTGATTGATTGATTGATTAAAATAAAGGTTTTGAGTATAAAATAACGACACTGACATCAGCCAACCACCAGTAAGACTACAAAAACTTGAAGATCATTTGTAATTTAAATATATTGTATATGTTTAAACTGAATTTATTAAGGACATATTCTTTTCTTATAAGGAGATTTATAAGAACTGTGGCACAGTCTTCTCAAATTTGAGAAGTTTTCAGCCCCATTGTTTTCCCTTTAAACCATTTCTCAGAGCTTCTCATCAGGTTAATTCTTCCTCTGGCAATGAGAACTTAACTCCATTGACCAAGGACTCTGTGCACTACCTCTAGGAACTTAAAAAAAGCAACAGCATTTTAACCAAATGTGCAGGATTGGTGACCAGTAAAAAAGAAAAGAAAAAAGGAATCTCCTGAAAATCCATGCATTTCAGTTCTTTGCTTGCAAAAGTATAGCTACTGGTTTTATATATACAGTATATATCTCTCTCTAGACTCGTACTTCCTTTGGAGAAAATGAAATTAATTTTGAGTTGACAGTGCTTTTGGTTACCTGATTCTTTAATATTTTCAACACCAATTTTAGGTCCTGATTTTCTATGGATTTAGGGCGGATCATAATAATATTTAAAAATTCTTTATAGTTTAGAGAGGTCTATTATGAAAGAGATTCCCTCTGAGTTCTTAGACGTATATGTAAGTGCTATTTAGAACTGTGCAGACAATAAGCAGATTACTCTGAAAATCTTCTTGGCTGCAAAATGTATTCTATATTTTGGAACTTCATGATCTTGTAGAACTGGACAGCCGTGGATAGCAGGTTAATAGGAAGCCAAAAAGTCAAGATGCGTCTTTCTTGAGTTCATCAAAGCTGCCATAAATTATTTGTGCAACAGTCTTGAATAAATCTCCCACCTGTCAGCTATAATTTCAACAGCATCTTAAAAGAGAAAGAAAAACCAATTCAGAACTGTTTTGTGTATAATGGTTAAAGGAAATGACTTACCTTAAGCAGTAAACTAATTCCATTTACTTTGAATAAGCCTACTTTTGTCTTCTCCAGTCGCTGAAATGTCTGCTTTTTACACTTACTCACCAAAGTGCATTGCTTTATGGTTTGTTTTTGTGCTTGAAGGGAGGTCATATTACATGTGCCACCTTCAGTATGTTTGAACCAGTAAGTGGTGGAACTTGGGAGTTTACTGACCTTTGGTCCCATGCTTCTATTTTAACGGTGCAGTACTAATTGTACAAAGTTTATTGTTGCATACTTGTGCTCCATCAGCGTCCTCAAGACAGCCACTAGGCTAAAATCTTTTCCATGATCATTATCGTCACATACATCATATTCTGAGAATACTGACAGAAAGATTTTAATGGTTGGGAAGCTTTCCCGGGCTGATGCTAGTGGAATCTGAAGCATTCATCATTCTCTTCATTAGTGCTTCTGCGGTCACCAGAAATTCTTGTCAGCAGCTCTGGGTATGCATTTTGAATATATCCTTGAGGGCATATATCTACCTCGGTTAAAATTCAAGTTATGAGTTTTTTCCTTCCTCAGAAACAAATTACATTATTTAGGTGTAACTAACAAAGGTGTAACTAAAGCTGTCAGTCTTTAAATCTGGAGTTATAATTCCAGTCTGCAAATCTGGTACATCTGAATGTTTGCAAATTAAGCTGACTTTGGATCACTTCTGATATTACTTTCTCAAGATACAGGTACATGCAACACCTTTATTTTTTTGCATGTGTGGCTTTTTTGGTGGGGGGAAACAGAAGCACAATTTGCTCTTGCTGTATTGTTGCATATAGATGTGCCCATCTGTCTCTTAGGGCTGGTTTCTCAGGTTTAGAAAATGAATGCTGTACAATCCTTCTATGTTGCTGTTTAGTTCAAGGATAGTGTTGCATGGTTTGATGGTCCTTCATGTCAAAATTCCCTGCCTGTGGAGACTTGGCACACCAAAGAGAGAGATTTGTGTCTAGTCTTCTTACCAATGTGCTCATTTTCATGTCTAGGGAGCTTATGATGCAAGAGGACTTCCCATCCACTTTCTGAATGGGGCAAAGTTCCAGGAGAGCTGTTTCACACCATGTAAACAAGGGTCTAAGCTATTGGGTGAAGTTTTCCAGAGATCAGAGGGCAGGGTTGGTGTCTGGACCAAGATTTCAGTACAGGCATATTTGCACTCAGGCACCTTCTTGATCGCTTAGCATTTGCAGTTACGCTGATTGCCTTGCTTGACTGCATTTTCATGTAGGGTTTTCTTAAACAGCAAAACCATCTTTTGCCATTTGTGAGTACAGTGGTACCTCTGGTTGCGAACGGGATCCGTTCCGGAGCCCCGTTCACAACATGAGCAGAACGCAACCTGCGTCTGCGCGTGCACGGGCCGCGATTTGCTGCTTCTGCGCATGCGTGTGATGTCATTTTGAGCGTCTGCGCATGCGCAAGCGGCGAAACCCGGAGGTAACCCTTTCCGGTACTTCCGGGTCACCGCAGGACGCAACCTGAAAAGATTTAACCTGAAGCAAACGTAACAAGAGGTATGACTGTATTATTGATGAGGAATTTATATTTTAATATATAGGACTTATACTTTAGGAAAGTTATGTGACATCAGAGTGAATTAGGCATCAGTCTGGGAATTTCAAGGCAACCACTGTTTTGAGTCATGGAGGAAGATTTTAGTGAAGCAGTACAGGAGTTCATGGGACTGTTCCTCCTGGAGCTGGTTGGACATAAGTAGAGCCTGCTAGTTCAGGCCAATGCCCACCTGCATAATATTTTATTTATAAAACACCTACAGTTACTGGATGCTGTAAAATTTTAAAAAATGACAATTCTCAGCTCACATGTAACCAATATAATTGGAGTGGCAAGGGAACAGGCATGAAAAGGGGAGGTGGAAGGCAGTATGAAACAATAGATTCTGAATTTTTTTAAGCATCGTAAGAGTTTGCAGAAGAAAATGCTGTTCAGAATTAATAGTTTCCCATAAGCTTTTTAAAAGATAGATACTAAGAAGCAGCGGGTTCCAAATGTAGGGACAAACCTGAACAGCTGGTAAATAATAGCAGAAAGGAAAACAGAAGCCTTGCAGAAGATGAGGAACTTCATATAGTATGGCTTGAAGTTGGCTTGTTTTTTAATAACCATAGTTACGGCAAAGCACAGTTTGTCTGGTGTTGAATATCACAGCAAGCTGTGGTTAGTTTAAAATGGAAGGGAAAAGCTTCAGCTTCAGAGAGCCAGTGTGATGTAGTGGTTAAGAGCGAAAGACTCGTAATCTGGGGAACCGGGTTCGTGTCTCCGCTCCTCCACATGCAGCTGCTGGGTGACCTTGGGCCAGTCACACTTCTTTGAAGTCTCTCAGCCTCACTCACCTCACAGAGTGTTTGTTGTGGGGGAGGAAGGGAAAGGAGAATGTTAGCCGCTTTGAGACTCCTTCGGGTAGTGATAAAGCGGGATATCAAATCCAAAACTACTACTACTCCTCTCCTCCTCCTCCTCCTCCTCCTCCTCCTCCTCCTCCTCCTCCTCTTCTTCTTCTTCTTCTTCTTCTTCTTCTTCTTCTTCAGTTCTCACACCTAAACAGGAAGAAAGGGGAAAGGGGAGGAGAAGTTTACATCCTCTAGTCTGACTGTGGCTTGTCCACATCACACCAGAGACAAAGCTAGGGGCTGGCAAAACTGGCCCCTACTGGGGGCCCAGGCCCAGGAGGGGCACAAAATTCACCTATCAAACTATGGAGTGTATGTTGTATGGAATGTATGGTGCCGCAGCACTGCTATCGCAGCAAGATCGAACACGGGAGAAGCTTCCCATCCTTCTTGCACCACAGCACAAAGGTGTTTGGTATTGCAGTAAAGTGATTTTTCGGTCTGTGCTGATACAGTGGTACCTCAGGTTACAGACGCTTCAGGTTACAGACTCCGCTAACCCAGAAATAGTGCTTCAGGTTAAGAACTTTGCTTCAGGATGAGAACAGAAATCGTGCTCCGGCAGCGCGGCGGCAGCGGGAGGCCCCATTAGCTAAAGTGGTGCTTCAGGTTAAGAACAGTTTCAGGTTAAGAACGGTCCTCCGGAACAAATTAAGTACTTTACCTGAGGTGTACCACTGTATAGCTCCTTGCCAAGGGTGCAAGGGACCCCAGGTATGCCTCTGCACCACACCGAACAGCCGTTCAGGCATAAATGTTGGACCAGCTTTTCAGTACCAGATAGATTCTACTTTATGGTCAATCGGAAATAAATGATGAGACTGCCTTTTCTTTACCTACGTAGCTTTTCTTTTAAAAAGGGTATTCAGCATGAATTAACGTTTTTAACTCACAAATGCCAGATGCAAAAAGCAGTTCTAAGCAAGCGAAAAATCGCATTTGGCTGTTTTCAACCCTTGGGTGATCTAGCTTGAAGACTCACGCCCCCATATAACTTTCGGAAATTGTCAGTGTTAAAAGGGATCATGCTGATAGTTTGCCCAATATATTAATATTCCAAGTGCTGCTGAAGCCTGTTGGTCAGCTCCCTTGGCTAATGAGGCTGCAGGTGATATTTTCTGCTGTTTTTCAAAACCCATTTTGCATTGTAACTAGGGAACTGCGTGTTCTCTTTGGCAAACTAGCAGCAGGCTCTTTGGATAGCAACTGGAGAATCTTACGTGGAAACCTGTAGCTGACCTACTTCTAGCTTCCTTTCACTGTCACCGCTTCAGAGGAGGGCTGCCATACATTAGCAGAACTGGCACCCAGAATCACACTTTACCCAAAAGAGTAGAGCACAGCTGAGTTTTTCAGTACAAATGCTTGGCAGGTATCTGATCTTTCTCTCTGCTCTAGCTCAGTGTTTCTGTTCTCAATAATTTTAACAGGCACAGAAGTGGAAATTCTGTTCACATTTACCTGGAATAAGTTCCATTGGGTTCACTGGGGCTTACTTTTGAGTAGACATGAACAACAACAACAACAACAACAACAACAACAACAATTTATTTATACCCTGCCCATCTGGCTGGGTTTCCCCAGCCACCCTGGGCAGCTCCCAACAGAATATTAAAAACACAATAAAATATCAAACATTAAAAAATTCCCAATACAGTGTTACCTTCAGGTGTCTTCTAAAAATCAGATAGTTGGGAGGGTGTTCTACAGGGTGGGCACCACTACCGAGAAGGTCCTCTGCCTGGTTCCCTGTCACCTCACTTCTTGCAGTGAGGGAACCACCAGAAGGCCCTCGGTGGCTGGGGAAACCCAGCCAGATGGGCAGGGTATAAATTATTATTATTATTATTATTATTATTATGCTTGTGCCAGTGGACCATCTTTCCATAGACTTAAAAAAATAAATCTCATCCCGTTGGTCTAAATGGGAGAAAAAGGAATACACCAGCCCAAGAGCAGGGTAACCCACTCCCTTCCCACATTCTGGGGAAATGGTAAGGTTTTAGATCCCATAGATCCACAGCGCCATTGATCCACACCTGACATGCCCCTGTTTCCCCCTCTTTGTTGTGGAAACACTGACAGCAGAGAATAATTCTGGGAGTTGACTTTCCTCTTTGAGGGCATAGTTCCCTCTCCATCCACAGAAAGAGCTCGACCAAATCCTATGAGACACCCTTCCAGGGACCATAGGATTGGTTCATCACCATTATCCTGATTTATAGGCAAGACACATCTTCATTCTTATTTATGGCCATAGCCTCCATAAGGCACCTTGCATAGTCATTAAATAAAATACATTTAAATATGAGAAAATCAGCATAGGAAAACAGCATGAAATTTTAAAACAGGTCAATCAATTAAAAATATAAATGGATTAGGCAGCAAAATATAAGCCAGCAAAGTAAATTAGCAGTATTGGTCTAGATGCAGATTGACATGCTGATCTACTACATCAGTGAGAACAAGGACTAAGTTTTACTTGTTTGCAAAGAAATGCTTTAAGACAGTTGCAGTGTACCATAAAGGCCGAGTATCCAAAATAAAACGATGCATTGTTTGAAAAGAAAAAAATAGAAACTCATTATTTTTAAGCTAATCACAATATCCCGAAGAAATCTGACATGGTTTTTGACGTTCTGGGAAAGGCAACCCTGATGTTTTGCAAATAGTAACAAGGGGAAAGACCAATTAAATTGATGGCAGTTTTTGACAGCAGGAGTTAATAGTGCTACAGGCTGGTACAGTGCTACTTCCATGGAAAATGCAGTCTAGTGGTGGCAGACCCAAGTTTCTTCCAGGTCAAAAAGGTAAAGGGGTCCCTGACCATTAAGTCCAGTCACGGACGGCTCTGGGGTTGTGGCGCTCATCTCGCTCTATAGGCCAAGGGAGCCGACGTTTGTCCACAGTTTTTCCGGGTCATGTGGCCAGCATGACTAAGCCACTTCTGGCGAACCAGAGCAGTGCACAGAAACACTGTTTACCTTCCTGCTGGAGCAGTACCTATTTATCTGCTTGCACTTTGACATGCTTTCGAACTGCTAGGTTAGCAGGAACTAGGACCAAACAATGGGAGCTCACCCTGTCGCGAGGATACGAACCGCGAGGATACGAACCGCCAACCTTCTGATCGGCAAGCCCTAGGCTCTGTGGTTTAGACCACAGCGCCACCTGCCACCCAGGTAGTCGCTAGTTATTTTGACCCTAAATTGTCTGCTTAAACAGAGGATTCTCTGCTAGTTCTATATTTTAGGTGGCCAGTTGATACACAGGCAGATTTATTGCAAATTTATTTTGGGATCTTGGTGTTTCAGCACTATAAATGTGTAACTATCTTGTGTTTATTAGATAAAGCTCAAAGAAGGGGCTGCAATTCAAGACCTACTTACTCGTGACTATGATCCCATTGAACACCATGAGACTTATTTCCAAGCACACATGTGCAGAATCACATTGGGGATTAACTTGGTGTGTTGTGGAGTCTTTTATATGGTTTGCAGTAATTTGTAGAAAGTATGTTCTCCCTCATGGAGAGCACAGGTTGCGGGCGGGGCTGACAAGACACCTCACTGTTACTAGGCAAATGGTTTGGCTATCCTTTAAATAGGGGCGGGCTGTTACTGGGGAAATCTAGATGTTGCCATTTGTTGATTGACAGCCCTATTTGTTAAATACTATGCTCGCAGCGAGGAACTTCCTCTTTTCGCTGCTTACTTCGGATCACCCGCCCTCCCTTCCCTAATTTTAGGCTATTTTCTTGACCTTGCTATGCCTGTCATGGAGTCGTCTGCTTTGGGGCAGGGGCCTGGTAGGAATTTTGTCCATTTGGCTGATTAGTGTGTGCCACTTGGTTTTTGCCTACTGCGTAGCAAATCGTCACAACTTGTAAGGTTTGCGGTTAGGCATTGGTCTTGGAATTGGTTGGTGGAGGGGTATGGATTCGGCTGTGCCTGCCCCTCCAAAATGCTGCTGCTGCTTCAAGGGTTTTCCGTTAAAGGAACCCAGGGGCTCCCCATGCTTTCGTCCGAAACCCCCTGGCAAGGGGCTAGGGCCACGCAAGCCCCCGGGAGCATTCTGGGGAGAGGTGAGGCATGGTTCCCAGTCCCGTCTCTCTCCCCAGGTGACTTACCCTTGCTGACTTCGCGGGGGTGCGAATGTCAGAGCTGTCCCCGTGCAGGGTCAGTTAGTGCTACCAATGCCTAAGCAACCACTCACATTGCTGTAATTTGAATAAAGTTGTGGCCAAAATTATGCCAAAAACCTTAAACAAAAATTAAGTGTCAATTGTGGTTTTCTTTGGGGGGGTGTCTTGGTGACCTCGACGCGCAAATAAGTAGAGAGGTTGTGCATGTTTGAATGTTCCCCTTTGACGGACAGGTTTTGTTTTTAATCACAGTGACTTATTTTATGAGGCTGCTCAAATCATAGAATGAAGGGGGGGATAATTAAGTAAATAAACAGGATTCTTCTCATGGGTCTTCATTCTCCTCTTTGTGGGACACGGGGGGCGCTGTGGTCTAAA
Organism: Podarcis pityusensis; assembly: GCF_964106645.2. Lineage (NCBI taxonomy): Eukaryota > Metazoa > Chordata > Lepidosauria > Squamata > Lacertidae > Podarcis > Podarcis pityusensis. Next base: position 39,940,813 of record NC_138037.1, read on the forward strand.
CCACCAAGCCTCTTGGGCTTGCTGATCGTAAGGTCAGCAGTTTGAATCTGCACGACGGGGTGAGCTCCCATTGCTATGTCCCTGCTCCTGCTAACCTAGCAGTTTGAAAACACCAGTGTGAGTAGATAAATAGGTATCGCTGAGGCGGGAAGGTAAACAGCATTTCTGTGTGATCTGGCATTCATCATGGTGTGCCGTTGTGCCAGAAGCAGTTGAGTCATGCTGGTCACATGACCTGGAAAAGCTGTCTGTGGACAAACGCTGGCTCCCACTGCCTGAAAGTGAGATGAGTGCTGCAACCCCATAGTTTAATTTGATTAGACTTAACCTTCCAGTGGTCCTTTACCTTTACCTTTCATTCTCCTCTGAGTTTTGACTGTAAGAGAAGCGTTCAAGTTAGACTATTGGGGCGGCCATATTCCTTCCTAATCATTCTTTTTCCTAACAGATAATCAGAAATCATAGGTGACTCTCTCAGTGTCTCTATGCTTCGTGGTGGAAGGAGTCATGTTTTTTGTGGTGCGAGGACCCGACCCCCGCGAAGTAAAATGAAGACACAGGGACACGTGATATAAGGTTAATGGGCTAGAAAAGGCCACAACTTTATTGATTACAGCAATGAAAAGGTATTGGCTTAGGCATTGGATCACAAAACAAGTGGGTTTATTCACCAGGGGGTCAACACCTGTTGATGCTAATCCAACTATAGGCTCACCCCTGATGTCACCGAGGGTCGTGCCATGGCCTCCTGCCAAGCAGGCTTCGGACGGAATACACGACCGCCAGATTCCTTTAACGGAATACCCCTATAAATTGAAGGCATAGGCGATGGCCACACCTAGCACTTCGACACACCACAACACATTATTCCAATGCCTAACCTACCCACCAATACCACCAGAAAGTTGTGACGATTGCTATGAGGTAGGCGAAAAAACCAAAAAGCCTAATGCCAAATGGAAAAACTCCTACCAGGCCCCCCGGGCAACCGGGGCGACCAACCTAAGGTCCATAGCAAGGCCAATGACCTAAGCCCTAACTCAAAGGGAGTGGAGGGTGGGTGACTCGCTCAGGACGACAAAGAGAAATGAGGCCGGGGAGAGGCAGGCACTGCAGCATAAAGGCTGCTGGACACGCCCCCCCATGGCACCTGGTTGGGCGGCCACCGGGGGGGGCGTGAGTGCCAGCCAGGTGAGCTGGAGGCAGGGGGCAACGCCCCCTGCTAGGAGCGGTGTTCGGGCTCCCGCCCACAACCACTCCCCTCTCTTTCAGGGAGGAGAGTCTTTGTGGTGCGAGGACCCGACCCCCGCGAAGTAAAATGAAGACACAGGGACACGCGATATAAGGTTAATGGGCTAGAAAAGGCCACAACTTTATTGATTACAGCAATGAAAAGGTATTGGCTTAGGCATTGGATCACAAAACAAGTGGGTTTATTCACCAGGGGGTCAACACCTGTTGATGCTAATCCAACTATAGGCTCACCCCTGATGTCACCGAGGGTCGTGCCATGGCCTCCTGCCAAGCAGGCTTCGGACGGAATACACGACCGCCAGATTCCTTTAACGGAATACCCCTATAAATTGAAGGCATAGGCGATGGCCACACCTAGCACTTCGACACACCACAACACATTATTCCAATGCCTAACCGCCACCCGAGCTAAAGGCTCGCCGCCAATACCTTCAAAGCTGCAACCAATCCCAGATGCTTTTGCTGACACTAAGTAACCAAATGTCGTTCCCCAGATCCGATAAGTGGACGCCGTCATTCCGGTATAAAGCTTGGTTGCCGATCCGGATACGGTCATGATAAATGACTCGGCCATACATAGAGCACACCCAACGGGCTACCGCCCGAATTACGAGTTTCCTGGTTCTTTCAATGGCCATACAGCTTTGCGCACCGCGCCAAACAGTTCGTTTCAAGAAGGAGGACCAGAACACTGTTGTTCTGGGACACAAGGCTGCAAATGCATTCAAGTCTCTTTTTATGCTCCACAACAAGTCCACACTCCTTCTGTTAGCGAGGTCATTCTCCCCCAAATGAATTACAAGGATGTCGGGAGGGCCGAACTTGGCTACTTTCTCCCACAGCAATGGCATAAGCTCCTCCCAACGCATGCCTCTTCTCGAAAGCCAGGAAACTCGAACACCATGTGGAAGGCCAAGATTGTATGCAAGGCCGCAGCTCACCGCTCGTACGCGGGCCCAATGAACTATACTGTGGCCGCAAATCCACACGCTTCTCCTGAGCATAGCTGGGGGTAAAAGACAGAAAAGAAAAGGCAGATAAGTAGGGTAAAGCTGCAGGTCACATATTAGACTTATAAGCACTGGAGTTCCACCGGCCCATTTCTTTGATCCTGTCCGCCGGTAGCCCCAGGTGCGCGGCCGTGGTTGCGGCGCCCATCCTAAATGAGTGCGTGGCGTACTCCTGGGAGGATAGACCACAAGCCTTAATAGCCTTGCGAAGTACTCTGGTGAATTGGTGCCTCAACAAGGGTGACCCATCTTCATGGACCAGAAACAGACCCGGGCCGGGCGGTCTGAGGTAGAGGTACCGCCTAGTGTCCTCTACCGGGCATGGGCCCTGCTGTGCCGACGCCGTGAGCTTAACTAGGACACCCTTACCAGCCTGATCAGTCTTGGACTGACGTATATCCACTGTCACATTAGAATCGGACAACTGCACGTCCTTGCACAGGAGGCCGCGTGTTGAACCTTGTGCACTAACTTCAAACACCACCTCACCAACTCTAAGCGCGCCAAAAAGGCGATAGCGTATGCTGCGGAAAAGAGACGTGTTTCGAACCTGCACCAGCAAATTGACCTGAGTTTTATGCGTATCTGTGATAACCCGTAAGAATTGGCTTATGGCCCTCGGCCCTGTGAGGTTGTAACCTGCCCCAACCCTCAATGGCTCTATGGATCAAGAAGTCGCTACCCGGGTCATGAGCAAATGTAGCTTTTGAAAAGAAGCTGATGGCGGCTACGAGAATCTTTAAGGTTTTAGGAGCACGTCCCAGATCATCGAGATGGGAAAGGTACTGCAAGACATCGTCAGTGGTAGGAGGTACGTCATGTGAGAGCCCAGATAACCCAGACCTGGAACCAAGGAAATCACACCAGGCCTTCTTGTAGGACCTGAGAGTGGAGGGTGCCATGGATGCCAATACTCCCTGTATCACTTTGCGTCTCCCACATTCCACAGGCGCTCCGGAAAGGGTTCGGGCAACAGTTGTGCTCCAGGTGCAAGCAACCGGAAGCGAGGTATCTGAAATCGAGACAAGGCATCGGCAATGTCATTATTGGCTCTGGGTACGAATTTGGCTGAAAATATTATGTTGAACTCAAGGCACCGGAGGACGAACGCCCGCAGAAGGGAGGAGATCCTCTCAGACCGAGATGACTGCCTGGCTAGAATGTTCATGACCGCCAGGTTGTCGGAAGCACACGCGGTGATCTCGAAAATCTTCCGTCCAGATGTGAACGGCCACCACTATTGGAAAGAACTCAAGAAAGGTGAGATCCAACGTGATGGCCTGACCTTGCCATGCCGTCGGCCATCGTAGTGCACACCAGCGCCCCTTGAAGTACAAGCCAAAGCCTAAGGACCCAGCCGCATCCAATTGGACCTGGAAGTCTGATGACAGATTCAAGACATCCTGCCATAGAGATACCCCATTGTAGATCTCCAGACAAGTCGCCACACCTCCAGATCTGCCTTGACCGACCTGGGGAGGCGGACCCTGTTGTGCGGGTGTCTAAGACCACTGACAGCCTGGCTAGGCGGGCACGCGCATTGGAGTGGACCTGGAAATCAGAGGCCAAATTAAGGATTTCCAGCCATAGGGAGACTCCGTTGTAGTGTTCCAGAAATCTGATCCCCATCTCACAATCCGCCTTGACCGACTTGATAAGTCTTACTCTATGGTGCGGATGCTTGAGGCCCGCTGACAACCTGGCTAAGGGTGAGCGAAATGGGCGGCCTGGTGAAACTACTCTACATGCGAAGTTGAAATGATCTAGCAAGGACTGGACCTGTCTAAGAGCGACTTCATTATTATTATTATTATTATTATTATTATTATTATTATTTCGGGAAGGGTTTGACAAATAGTTTCGTTAAGGGCAACTATTTTCCCCACTGGCAGGCGGGCGGATTGAGCTGCTGTGTCAAGCTCTATACCCAGGCAAGTAAGATGCGTTGAGGGTCCGCCTTATCTGAGGGGAACTCCCAGCTCCTGGGCCAAAGCTGAGAAGGCCTCCAGAAGGGAGGCACATTCGCCAGTATTGGGTTTCCCAATGAGTAGAAAAGTCACCGAGGTAACGTGTCGCCCCAGGTGAGTTGGTTCTGTAGCGCAAGGCCCAGTCCCAACAAGTGCTAAATGTCTCAAAGGCCAAGCCGGCTGCAGAACAACCAATGTGTGCCACTTGGTTTTTGCCTACTGCGTAGCAAATCGTCACAACTTGTAAGGTTTGCGGTTAGGCATTGGTCTTGGAATTGGTTGGTGGAGGGGTATGGATTCGGCTGTGCCTGCCCCTCCAAAATGCTGCTGCTGCTTCAAGGGTTTTCCGTTAAAGGAACCCAGGGGCTCCCCATGCTTTCGTCCGAAACCCCCTGGCAAGGGGCTAGGGCCACGCAAGCCCCCGGGAGCATTCTGGGGAGAGGTGAGGCATGGTTCCCAGTCCCGTCTCTCTCCCCAGGTGACTTACCCTTGCTGACTTCGCGGGGGTGCGAATGTCAGAGCTGTCCCCGTGCAGGGTCAGTTAGTGCTACCAATGCCTAAGCAACCACTCACATTGCTGTAATTTGAATAAAGTTGTGGCCAAAATTATGCCAAAAACCTTAAACAAAAATTAAGTGTCAATTGTGGTTTTCTTTGGGGGGGTGTCTTGGGGACCTCGACGCGCAAATAAGTAGAGAGGTTGTGCATGTTTGAATGTTCCCCTTTGACGGACAGGTTTTGTTTTTAATCACAGTGACTTATTTTATGAGGCTGCTCAAATCATAGAATGAAGGGGGGGATAATTAAGTAAATAAACAGGATTCTTCTCATGGGTCTTCATTCTCCTCTTTGTGGGACACGGGGGGCGCTGTGGTCTAAACCACCAAGCCTCTTGGGCTTGCTGATCGTAAGGTCAGCAGTTTGAATCTGCACGACGGGGTGAGCTCCCATTGCTATGTCCCTGCTCCTGCTAACCTAGCAGTTTGAAAACACCAGTGTGAGTAGATAAATAGGTATCGCTGAGGCGGGAAGGTAAACAGCATTTCTGTGTGATCTGGCATTCATCATGGTGTGCCGTTGTGCCAGAAGCAGTTGAGTCATGCTGGTCACATGACCTGGAAAAGCTGTCTGTGGACAAACGCTGGCTCCCACTGCCTGAAAGTGAGATGAGTGCTGCAACCCCATAGTTTAATTTGATTAGACTTAACCTTCCAGTGGTCCTTTACCTTTACCTTTCATTCTCCTCTGAGTTTTGACTGTAAGAGAAGCGTTCAAGTTAGACTATTGGGGCGGCCATATTCCTTCCTAATCATTCTTTTTCCTAACAGATAATCAGAAATCATAGGTGACTCTCTCAGTGTCTCTATGCTTCGTGGTGGAAGGAGTCATGTTTTTTCTGTGTTGTTCCCTCAAGAGTTTTGGAACATCATCATGTCTGATCTCTCCCTGGGGGAATTTTGTTGTATTTGTATTCACATCATGCGGCAGCAAGGAGCCCCACAAACTAGCCAGCCCAGGATGTGGGTGGTTTGATGCCCTACTTTGATTTTTTTTAATTAAAAAACAGTTTTAAAGTAATGAAGCAGCTCACAATTCTTGGACACCTAGTAAAGGGATTCTCCAGAGTGCAGACTCTGAAGTGGACTCATGATAATATTCGTGTCATGATCCACCCAAATCTAATCAGGCGAGTTTGCTTTGGAATTTTTCTAAGATGCCTTCCCCATTGCTCAGCATCCTTCAAATGTCCAAGCTAATATTCTGTGATCATTGCACAAACAGGAAAAGAAGACCTATTGGACCTTCTGCTCTATTACATGGTGGACCCAGCAACTAACAGTAGGATTACTGCACATTGGTTACTGCTGTTGTTTGTTTGCATCTTGTTGGGCCTAGCCTTCTTGTGCCATATATAAGTGGATGCATGCAGCAACACGTAGACAGATTGCGATTTAAGAACAGGGGAGGACTTGTAAAATGTGAGATATTTGTACTGCTGGCTGTAAATGCTACCGTCATCACCTATCCCAGCCTAGAAGCACATTTACATTTTCATCTAACACTGGAACTCTTCCCAGAAACGGTTAAACAAAACATGGTGTGAAATCATCCCTCTACCTACAATTCATTTTGGATGAAATTTCCGAAAGGTCATAATATGAGTCCAGTAATCCCCTTGATTTAGAGAAGCATTTGTGTACCCACCTTTCTTTTGTGCTTGTTGATTAATAACTGTACGCACTTTAATTACATTGCCATTTTGAAAAACCATCTGAGAAATGGAGTGAAATAACTTTAAGGTCTGGATACAAACCATGAAGGAAAACTGAGATTCAAGGAGGCCTCTCCTTCATTTTAACGGCTCTAAAGTGGGACCTCCTCCCCTCCACCTTCGCAATTCAGGGTGTGCATGTCAGGTTTGCTTGCTGAGTTCCTGAAAAAAGAACACAGAGGACAAGGACCAGATGGGACAGTCTAAATGTGGTAGATGTGCTTAACACCTTCTCTGCCTGACACCAAATGCCCTGGAAATCTGAACGCTGATATCGTCCCCCACACTGACAAAGTTGAGGCGTCACCTTAAAACATACCAGTTTTGCTAGGCTTGTGGTGGCTAGATGTATATTAGAACAATGAGAGTTTTAGCACCAGCCATTGGATTTTAAAGGTTTTTATTAATCTGCTATAATTTTGACAATAATTTCATGATACCTGTGTTATATTGTAAGATTGTTATTAGCTGGGCCCAAGCTTCTCCAGAAGGAAGGTGTGGAACGAAAATAATAAATGGCATGATAATAATTAATTATAACCTGAGTAACCAGGGAAGTCTTGTTGTGTAAACCTCTATGAGCCTAGACTTTCCTCTGAAGACATCCACAGTGAACACATGGATGTCTGGTGAAGAAGAAGCAGCATGGCATCTCTGTACTGTTAACTAGTAATAATATTAATAATAAGTTATTATTCATATGCTGCCCATCTGCCTGGGTTGCCCCAGCCACTCTGGGCAGCTTCCAACAAATTAAATCATCAAACACAGTAAAACACCAGGTATTAAAAACTTCCCTGCCTTCAGATGTCTTCCAAAAATCAGATAGTTGACATCTGATGGGAGGCCATTCTACAAAGTGGGTGCCACTACTGAGAAGGCCCTCTGCCTGGTTCCCTGTAACCTCACTTCTCGCAATGAAGGAACCACCAGAAGGCCACTTAGAGTTGGACCTCAGTGTCTGGGCTGGACGATGGGGGTGGAGATGAGGCCATTTAGGGCTTTGAATCATTCCAGAGACCAGTTCAAGGACATGCTCTGTCATTTATTCAATATGCCATCAAAGGGTCTTGCAGCTAGTGGTTTGGTTTCCTTCACTTCTAGTACTTTTATTACTCCAAATGTACTTTCATTACTCCAAAATGAACAATACAGTCTATTAGCTTATTTACAGACTGTTTTAATGAAAACCGAAACCAATGGGTTCAGTACGAGGTAATAAATGTCAAGGAGTGCAGGAGAATATAGATGTAGTCTGTTCTGTTCCCTGGTCTCAAGGATCTGTTTGCTACACAATGACAATGCTGATTTTCCCTTTAGTCATTGCTCTTAGTCCTCTGTGGTTTGATAGGCCAGCACATAGCTCTCAGGAGTCTTTGGTGCCTTCAGTTGTCCTTGATAGAGGGTCACATGCCCTGTCTTGCTCCCATAGAAGTTTACATCGAGGCCAGAATTCAGCATTCTCAGGGTTTCTGTTCTTAATGTATTTCACACTTGATCAAACTATCATATGTAGTTAATAATGAGCTTTCAAAAAGTTAATAATGGGCTTTCAAAAAGTGTGAGGCATAGGACTTCCGGGTTAGCGCCTCTGGCAATGGCGGATTTCCTCTGATCGGGAGGAATCCGCTCCGTGAGAATTAGGGTCTGGACCGCCGCGGCGAGGCGGAGACCCACTAAAAACCACAGGCAGGAGAAGCCTGTGGACGTGGGATTCGGCTGGCACCTTTTGCGCCTCCCCTACTCACGGGGAAACCCGGTTTCGGGGATCCGGAGCGACGTGGGGTGAATGGCGCGGTGCTTCGAATCGACTGCTCTTTTCACGGAGTGAAGCCGCATTGCTGTTGCCGGAGAGCGCTGACTTTTTCCTGTGGACAATTGGATTTTAAACAACTGCCCGTGAGTAGAACGGAAAATTGGACTATGAAAATTTCTTAATTTGGCACCGAAGCGGGAAGGTCTAAACAGGAGGTCCACCTTCCGCTTTTGCAAATAGATTGAAGCAAAGACACGGCAAGTTAGAGTCTGGAAAGTCATTTGTAAAGGATTAAATTTTCATCATTTAAAACTACTGAACCCCCTTGGAAGCAGGAGAAGAGGGGGGAACCTTTTTTTAGACTGTCTAATCCTGCAGAAGAGAGAGTAAAGAAAGGTAAATTTCCACCCTCTTGAACCTGGGAGCGGGGTGTCAGGACAGACGTTTTGGGGAAGTTCATTGACTGTGGACAAACGTTTTTGACAGATAGTCAAAAGAAGAGAAACATATTGATTCCATTGTTCCCTTTCGCATTTAAAAGGAACAAAATATCCGAAAAAGGAAAACTTTGTTGCTAGATCTGCGCTTTTTTTAAAAAAAAAAGATGGATAAAAATAGAAATTGTTTCCCCTAGAGGGAGCTTGTGAAACTGTTATTAGAGTCGAACTGGGGAGCTTTGCAGCTGTAGAGATTAAAGATCGTGGGACCAGACTTCGACCTTGAACAAGAATGTGCTTAGAGGAGGCTTTGGTGCTTGCTCTTTGCAAGACAAGTGCTTTATTGGAACAGTTACATGAGAAGATGGATTTGATGACTGTTGCGGTCAGAAATTTTGGTCAGGCAGTGGGTACCTATATAGAACCCACTCAGGAATTAATCCAGGAATGTGCTTTGACAGATCAGATAAAGGAGGAGGTTGTTGCTGAACCTCAAGTAGCAGAAATGGAGAGAGCTGCGGCCCAGCAGGAACATGAGTTGTTGGATTTGACGAATGAACCTGGAAAAAGTCAGATTTGGAGAGATGGAGTTCTGTTTGGCTTGGAGATGGGGGGCTGGATGGATCGCCCTATGCAGGGATGTTTTGACCTTTCGAGTCTGGCTTTGGGCCGGGGGGAGTTCGGAGTTGTGGGGGCCCTTAACTTTGGAGGGACTTTGAAACATGCCTTTAAATATTACATGGATTTCAGTGTTGACTATGGAAAATGGGCTGACTTGTCGAGAGGGGACAAAGATATTGTCAAGTTGGAGTCTCCCCGAGTGAAAGGAAGGAAATTAAGAATAAGATCAGCAGAAGACAAAGTAAAGTACAGGTATAAACATGAAGAAGACCTGTGGAAGGGACATGGAAAAGACTTAAGAGCCTTGGATACAAGGTCACCAGGTTGATGGACTAGATGAATGGGATAGAAAGGACTGACAAAACCCGAGACCAGGAAGAAGAGACGATGGATGAAGATTGGAAGAAAGTTTTAAAAATTTATTTAGAAAATTATCGTAAAATTAATGAGTATTAGAAAAATGTTGGAATGAAATTATTTGGCTTTAGCAGAAATGTTAAAAAGAATTATGTAAGAATATGTTATGGTTAAAAGAATTTGGTATAAATAAGATTTAAGTTTTAAGCTTTAGGGTTTTTTATGGTAAGATAATGTTAAAATAGATTAAGGTAATTTAATGACAGGATATTGTGAAAGATGGAAAGGATTTGCTGAGATAATTAACAACTAGAATACAAAAAAGGGAGGTGTGAGGAGGTCGATGAAATAAGTTAATGAAAGTTAAGGATTTGGGAATATTGGATTTGTTTTTAAATTTTTTGTTTATTTTTGCTTTTTGATTTTGATGTATTGTGTGTTTTGTTTTCTCTTTTTGATTTTGGTTTGTATTGATTTGTATTGTTTAATTGTTATTTTTATCTACCTTTTTATTTCTTTTTCTCTTTCTCTTGATTTTTCCTTCTTTTCTCTTTGTAATTTTAAAATTCTCAATAAATATCATTTAAAAAAACAACAACAAAAAGTGTGAGGCATAGACAGGAATCAAGGCAAAGCTATTCTAAGGCAATATTAACACTATTTCTGTAATATTTACTTTCTAACTGTCATGTGGTACAGCTTGTTAACAAATTATGCATGTTTTGTTAGACAATAAGAACTCAACTACTGTATTTATCCTGATTTACAACAAGAAAATATACTCTCTGGTCATTTAAACTATTATGAGTTGTTTTATCACAAATGTACTGCCTGGTGTTTCAAATAGAAGAACTTCATTCACTTTGTAAAAGAAATATTGTAAGGAGCTTTCGCGAACAGAGTAATTGTAAAGAGCAGTGTTTTTAAACTCTAAAGCTTTCTGTCTTTCTATCTGTCACCTTGTGCTTAAATCAGCAAATTCAAGCTTTATGCCAGGTCAAAAATAGAAACCCCATGCAGGAAAATCCCACAAAGATTTGTTCGAAATAGGTCAGAATACCAAATTATGCTCCCATTGTGTGATACTCGGAATCTTAAAACTTCAAAACACAAAAAGGGAGCTACTCAGAAGAATCAAATTGCTCCCTAATAATGGCTCATGTTCTTAAAAGACCCCTTCGGTTTTTTGATTCCTTTTCATGCCTTTGCTTTCCTTTGCAATACCAGCAACCACCTTAGCATTTAAGAACAGACCTAGAGAAAAAGAAATAATTACTTTTAGCAAAATTACTTTAAAAAAAGCAACTTCAGTGAAACGATGGGAGACTGTCTAGGAACTGCACGCATGCTGCTATGGGTTTCGCGATGAAAAAAAGGTGGGCTGTTAATGTACAAAATAAATAAATGCAGTGTGGCCTGAGGGACTGAGCTCTAGTCAGGTCATGCACAAGAAGATGCATACCTTCCAAGTGTCCCGATTTTCCAGGGACAGTGTTATGTACTAAGCTTGGATCCTAGAACAATAGGCAGGTAGGATCCTGGAATGCAACAACTGACTGGCCTGCAGGAGGAGACCAATCAGGCTCCAGGAGGGAAGCAGAATCAGCCAATCAGACAGGACTCATTGTGTAAATAATGTATATAAAGGCCTGAGGTTTGGGGGGGGATTCAATCACTGTTTTACAAGCTGCAATAAAGAGCATGAAATCACTGCAGGACTCTGAGTATATTTCAGACAGTCTCAGAATTACGAAAGCCATCCTGGCTTCTGATTTGATCCCAGAATGTCCCTATTTCCCCTGCCAGTGATGCCTCCGCCAAGCTTAGGGAGGAGGATGAACTGGTGCTTACACTGAGCGTTGGTGGCAGTGGCTACGAGGGAGCATCCCATTGTCTCTCCATGGCTGCTGCTGCCCTGGAAAGAATTGTGCTGTGTTCCATTGGTTTAGTGGTGTTGGCGCCGCCCTTCCACTAGTAGAAAATGCTGGAGGGGGGGCAAAATGGGGGGGGTCAATGAGGGCCAGTTGTCTGGGAATGATAACTCCAGCGGGGCCAGCAACAGAAACACAGAAGCCAAATGTCTCTATTTCCATCTGAGGAATGTTGGAGGTTATGGAAGATTGGGGAAATGATCTGGTAAGATGCAGACCACATGTCAAATAACAACTCCCCCCCCCCAAAAAAAATGCCTTCTGGATTTGAAAGTATTTCAGTTTTGAATGCTCTTTCCTGTAGACCCAAGCCCTGCAGATGGAACAGTAGAGCAGGGAGAAAGGTTCTATGCCAACTCTTTGGTTACTGTGCTGTTTAGTTTTTGACACAGAGGAGCAGTTAAGAATTTGACCATCTGCCTGCAGTCTGAAGTGCTACCATCCATTCTATGAGCAGAACGCTTGAACATTTCCACTGGAGAGGTGGGTTTTGATAGGGAGTTTGAAGGAAAAGTGGGATGTACATGCACTTACCATTTTGGTAGTCAATCTGGAACATCCTACATCAGTACAGAGACTTGTCTCATGAGCCAAGGCAGTAGAATTATGTTTGTTTTTAAATGTGTCATCTTCATAGTAGAAATAATTCCTGTGTCCTTAGCTAGTATATCAGCCTGCAGGTGATTGGTAAGATATTTGAAAGTGGATGCACTTAACTGTTTTCAGAATCAAGTAGCAAACATCCTATCTTCTGGATTCAAGGTATTATGAAGCAGCAGAATGGTGGCTCTGTAGAGTTTGATCACAGGCTATGTTTCTTTGACTTCAGGTTGGCTTCATGAACTAGGAAAACGTTTGGAGTCTCCCTACCTTGGCAATAATACATCAGGAGGCCCATCCCTCAGAAGTGCCTATATTGCTGCCCTCTACTTCACCCTCAGCAGCCTCACCAGCGTTGGGTTTGGTAACGTCTCAGCCAACACTGATGCTGAAAAGATTTTTTCCATTTGCACAATGCTTATAGGGGGTAAGTAAACCTATTAAGTGCAGAAGGGAGAACCTGGGGTGGGGGTGGGGGTAGGAATGCAGTAGTTCAGAACTATGGTGCATGCAACAGCACCATGAAGGGTTAATAATTGTAGGAGCAGCCATGTGCCTTCCAGAGTCAGCATAGGAAGAAGAACCCTTCGTGGTTGTTATTACTAGTGATAGGACTGGTTGAAGTCATTTTATTGAAATTCCATTTGTAAATAGCAGTGTCTGTTCTTATTAAAAGTCTGGGAACAACTCTAATTTTCTATTAAAGTGACAACATTGGGCCGGGGGTGAGGGAATATTTTCAGTTCATACTTCAGTACAAATTAAACCAAATTCTAAATAGTAAACTAATCAATGATGCCTTTTTAAAGCAAGGCTGAGGTTCGTCAGAAAACATTATAAAAAAACGCATTTTGTTATGTATTAGGCTGTAAGATTGACAACATTGCAGCTTAACTAATTAAGCCATGCAAATTTCACACCACACAGCTGTGATTGTTGTAGTTATTGTCGAGTGAAGCATTAATATTCATCGTGCAGCACAGAACTTTAGACTCCATCCTTAAAAAGCAAGAGTTTGGGGCATGCTACAGATAAACAAGTTGTTGTTGTTGTTACTATTGTTAAGTAAATTTCTATACTGCCCTTTATCCGAAGATCACAGGGAAGTTTGCAATACAAAAACACAAACATACATTTGATAATAACAAAAACAATACAGAGAGAGAGAGAGAGAGAGAGAGAGAGAGAGTTTAAATGCTCATAAATTGTTTAATTAGCCAAAAGGCCTCGTGGAAAAGGAAAGATTTTGCCTGGTGCCTATAAATATGTAACAAAGGTACCAGGTGGGCTTCTCTGGGGAGAGCATTCTACAAGCGGGGAGCCACTGCAGAAAAGGCCCATTCTCGTGTTGGCACTCTCAAGACCTCTTGTGGAGCAGGCACACAAAGAAGGATCCCAGATAATGATCCCAGATCCAGAACTGTTCATATGAGGAGAGGCAGTCCTTGAGGTATTGTGGTCCTGAGCTGTTGAGACTTTATAGGTCAAAAGGAGCACTTTGAATCGGACCCAGAAACTAATTGGCAGCCAGTGCAGTCTGGCCAGCATTGGTGTTATATTCTAAAGCCATCTTGCCACAGTGAGCAGCTTGGCCACTGAATTCTGCACCAGCTGAAGTTTCCAAACCATCTTCAGAGGCAGTCCACATACTACATACTACAGTAATCTAATCTAGAGGTTATCAGAGCATAGACAGAAGTTAGGCTATCCCTGTCCAGACAGGAATGCAGCTCTGCCCACCAGCCAAAGCTGACAGAAGGTGATCATACAGGGTGACCAAAGCAGTTTCTGTGCCAAAACCAGGCCTAAACCCTGATTGAAATGGATCTAGAAAATCAGTTTCCTCCAAGCGCTCCTGAACTTGGTCCATGACCACCAGCTCAAGAACCTTGCCCAAGAAGGGGAGACTGGCAACTGGCCGATAATTACTTAGATTTTCCAAATGCAGGGAAGATTTATTGAGGAGTGGAATTACTACTGCCTCTTTCAAGCAGGCAAGGACCACCCCCTCTCGCAAGGAGGCAATCACCTCCCTAGCCCAGCTAGCTGTCCCCTCCCTCCTAGTTTTTATCAGCCAATAGACACAAGAGACCAGAGTGCAAGGTGCAGAACAATACAAGCACCGTGTCCACATCCTCAAGCCTTACTCACTGAAACTCATCCAACACAACATCCCTAATACTGATGGGTCATTGCCCTCTTCTCAGCAGCTGTACCCTTAAATTACATGTTGTTGTTGTTTAGTCATTTAGTCGTTTAGTCGTGTCCGACTCTTCGTGACCCCATGGACCAGAGCACGCCAGGCCCTCCTGTCTTCCACTGCCTCCCACAGTTTGGTCAAACTCATGCTGGTAGCTTTGGGAACACTGTCCAACCATCTCGTCCTCTGTCGTCCCCTTCTCCTTGTGCCCTCCATCTTTCCCAACATCAGGGTCTTTTCCAGGGAGTCTTTTCTTTTCGTGAGGTGGCCAAAGTATTGGAGTCTCAGCTTCAGGATCTGTCCTTCCAGTGAGCACTCAGGGCTGATTTCCTTAAGAATGGATAGGTTTGATCTTCTTGCAGTCCATGGGACTCTCAAGAGTCTCCTCCAGCACCATAATTCAAAAGCATCAATTCTTCGGTGATCAGCCTTCTTTATGGTCCAGCTCTCATTTCCATACATCACTACTGGGAAAACCATAGCTTTAACTATACGGACCTTTGTTTTGTTCAAACCTTGCTTTGGACCCACTCTGCATGGCTGTGATCTTAAGTTCAGCAGCGCTCATGTCCCACCGTGAGTAAAAGGAGAACCCAACAACCTAGAGCTTGCTGAATACAATATAGATATACAAAAAGAAAAAACAAACAAACCTGAGTTAGCACTGGAAAAGAAAGTTGCTGCTATCAAATATCACACTGAATTAAATCTACTAATAACCTATTATGTAAAGCCGCTTGTGATATTGAACTGATTGTCCTAGATTTGGTGCTGAATGTTTATCATTACCTAATGTTCACTCCAGACCTAGCCTGCATGGCTGTTCTGTGTTATAACTTCCTCATTAAGTAGGAATTGAAAAGCTGACAGTGTGAGATATTCTCAACACTGAGGAAAATATTCATGCAAAAAGGAGGGGGGGTGGGGAATGAGGAAAAACAGTCTTCCTTCCAGCTGTATTAATATCCCTGTTCTGTTTTGAAAACAAATAGCTGTGATTATAATCAGCTGAAAGAGGAGCAGTGTCTTATTAATTAGATGAGTAAACTTTATGTGATTTACTCTCATAATTAGCTAAGCAAAACCTATAATAATATTAATGTAAGGGAAGTGAGCAGAATGGAACTGGTCACTGGGGACGTAGTTAGGAAATAGTCAAGAAGAAATCCAAGTTACTCTCAGGTACATTTTTCTGACTGGATCTCAATGGCAAAACTCACATTAATTCTAATAGGCTGAGATCACTGTTTAAAATGCCATGGAGTGCAGTTTACTAAATTAGAAATAACCTTAATTCTTTTTGCTATGGATAAGGAACACATATTATGTTGTTTAAAATAGTAAGATTTTTTATTTTTAAAAAACCAATAACAATATTCTAGGAACATAAAATATATTCTTTCAGTTTTAGTTCTCTCTGTGGACTACAGTTATTATCTGGGTCAGGAATGTAATGTAGAAGCAAGAAAGAATTTTCATTTGTTGGGGGGTGGGGAAGTAGTGGCAGCATATGCCAGGAAAGAGAAAGATAGTTTGAAAAATCTTTATGTTATAAGATTTGGAAAAAATATTAGCTCTTCAATGTATTCACCCAACAGATCTGGGGGTTTAGATTCTGCTGCCAAACATTTCCAAGTGGGAACTGTGCAACATGCAGAAGTACCAGCATAAAAGCAAACTGAAAGTTTTATTACAGGTTCAAATTATAGGTCAGCTGAGCAAATGTATACGTAGCATATAGTAGATTTTAATTCTCCAGGCTTTATCTTCATTTTGCTCTCTTGTGAGACAGATTTGCAAGATGCATTCTGCATATACTGACTTCCTGGTGTTTTAATAATATTCATGAATGTCCTCTGGTTTTTAGTATGTTTTAAACTGAAATATCACAAAAGCATTTATGAATCTCTACATTTTCCAAACTGCTTTCTCAGCAGAGCAGAGCAGAGCCAGTCATTGATTCTCACTATCAAACTTACTTTATTCATTCCGGATCATTTGCTGCTCGCCTTTTATTATGTTGCCATCATTAATGAGCAAGTTCGTTCTTTCTTTTCTGTAACTCCAGCATCAGTTTTGGCAACAGTGGGGTCTCTTTTCTGCTTCAGTATGGTTTCTCTCTTTTACAGCTTTGATGCATGCCTTGGTGTTTGGTAATGTGACTGCTATTATTCAAAGGATGTACTCCAGGTGGTCCCTTTATCACACAAGAACCAAGGACCTGAAGGATTTCATAAGGGTCCATCACCTACCACAGCAGTTAAAGCAAAGGATGCTTGAATATTTCCAAACCACCTGGTCTGTCAATAACGGAATAGATTCCAATGAGGTAATCAGAGTCTTTCTAGCTATAAATTCTTAAATCAACAATGTCGGTGATGTTTTATTTTGCCATTTGGTGACATTGTATTTCTTGAACAATCTTACTTGTATGCATAGGGTGGTATCCAGCATTCTCTGTCCACTAGTGAGAGGATTAGGTGACAGGTGAGTTTTAATGTTGCGCAATTGAGGAATTCAGCACAACAATTGTGTTAGCAGAAACTCCCTGTGGAACAGATTGAGCAACCAATTGCGTGAACCAGTTAGGGAAGCTTTTAACCAATTTAGGGAAGCTTTTAAGGTTTAATAGGTTATTGTATTTTAGTGTTTTGTTGGAAGCCACCCAGAGTGGCTGGGGAAACCCAGCCAGATGGACGGGGTATAAATAAATTATTATTATTATTATTATTATTATTATTATTATTATTATTACCAGGTGCCTCCCGCAACCCGTGACCGTCTCCCCAATAAACATACAAGATGGCAATATGTTTGGTCAATTTAGGTCACAACTTCATTGATTATGGATGTAGAAGTTTGGCATAGGCGTTGGGTATAACTGTTGAACCACCAGCCCACCTGCTGGGGTATACCTGTTAAGGTATCAACCTGGGACGAAGGGGGCCTATGACACACATCAAGTAGGGACCCCTTGTGGGGTTGCTGCTCTGAGAAGTGCTATGGCCCTAGCCCCTGCCTGGGCATCTGATTCCTTCTGGATCCCTTTAACAGGATACCTCTGAATACATAAACTTGTGAGTTCAAAGCTAACTTTGTTGCACAGGTGCATTTACCTTCAATGCTTTTGTGGAAGGTGCCTCAAGCAACTTCCATGATCTAGCCAGGAAATAGCAGGTGGATTGGGGTGGAGCCTGAAGGCCACTCCACCCTGCCCCTAGGGTGGAGCCAGCTGATTAACCTGCCCATGGTAGGCCAATTATTGGGCAGGGTACTATTCAGTTCCCAGGCCAGCGTGAGGCACATTTGGTGGTCAGCTAGCCTGGGGAAACCCCTCATTAGTTGCTCTCGGCTGGATCAAGGAGCAACAAAGTTAGCTTTGCATTCACATTTCAGCCCCTCGAGCTGAACTTTTTCAGAAACTTTTTCAGCTCTGTATTTTGTTTAAAGGTGATGTGACCACAAACGTACACAGTATTTCAAGTGTGATCGCACAGTTGACTTTGTAAAATGACAAATAGAGGAGCTAAATGGATAAAGGTGTAGATTTACTGAAATTTAACAGGAAACTTTCTCCCCATTTCTGGATAGCTTTTAAAGGACTTTCCTGATGAGCTGCGCTCTGACATCACCATGCACTTGAACAAGGAGATTCTGCAGCTGTCCCTTTTTGAGTGTGCCAGCCGCGGGTGCCTCAGGTCTCTGTCTCTGCATATCAAAACCTCCTTTTGTGCTCCTGGGGAGTACCTCCTCCGGCAGGGAGATGCCTTGCAGGCTATCTATTTTGTGTGCTCAGGTTCCATGGAAGTTCTAAAAGATAGCATGGTGCTGGCAATTCTAGGTAAGTTCTTGGATGTGCTCTACTATTGCTAGACGGAGAGTGAAGTTAAAAAAAATATATGGGTAGAGCAATCAAAACTATATGATGTCTCCATGATATATATACCAAGGTAAACTATGCTGGTGTGACTTACTGTTCTAAACTCTGTTCAGCTGAGGGTCTACTAGTGGTTGAGCCAACCCAAGCCAGATTTTAAAATAGCATGATTTAGACATTTCACCAAGACATTTTACCACCCTTTCTGCCAGTATGGCTTCTGCTCAGTTGCTAGGTCATGTGACCAAGCTGAATGGAGTTTGGAATAGGATTACATTTTCCCCTATACCATCCTATCCTTTGGAATGCTCCTTTCTCAGGATGAGTTGAATGAGCCCTGGCTGAGCCAGAATTCAGGATTTAAATTGGCATATCTCTGGTTGAGCCCAGACTCATCCAAAGTTTGGCCTATTCCAAACTCTGCTCATCTTGGCAGATCTTGGGTTCGGTTGCTCCTTCAAGATACCCTTGATCATTGTTAGCTGATAGATCCAGTTGTGTCCACTCTAGTAAGAGCAAGAACTGCTGTGCTGAACCTGTGCCCCGTTAAGTTTGGCTTGTGTGACCTTTGCAACCCATGCCACCTACAAAGAAATGGTAGGTATGATTCATACTACTGTCTAAGGATTTTTCATTGGGATGCTAGTGTACTTTGGCATTCGTTGACTGCATCCGATGAATTTAACCTGCAATAAAACTTACCTTGGCGCATGGGAAACAGCAGCAAAAGTGAGTTTCTGGGCCTTGGAATAGTGGAGAGAGGATGAGGCAGTGGTGGTGGCTTGCAAAAAAATGAAGCATGCATTCACTGCTGGCAGTACTCAACCTGTTCTTGCTTATCAGCTTTTGAGCAGGGGTGCTTGCTTTTGTGAGTGCCCCTACACCAGGCATATCCAAAGTCCGCTTCGGGGGCTAAATCAGGCCCACCAGTTGCTTTAATCTGGCCCCTGGGGCAGTTTATTTCCTGGCGTAAAATCCTAAAAAAAGCTCAACAACTTTGGGTGGCCCTTTTGGGCGGCCCTCATACATGTTCACTTCATCAAATCTGGCTCTCCTTGGAAAATTTTTGGATCCTCTAGTTCACAAAGTAAGTGCATGCATTTCCCAGTCTCCTGTTCCTCCTCTCCATTTATTTCAGTGGAGTTGGGCCAATGTGAGCCCCATTGTGTGCATGTATTGGCTCATTCCATTGTTTTGAACAGGGGAGATTGCACATGCAGGAGAACCATGTTTAAGGGTAAGGAGGTGTGGCTCTAGATCACTTGTTAAAAGTGGGAAGGTTTGAATAGGGAAATCCTTTCCCCAGTCAGATATAGAGTGTAATTCTTAGAATAACTAATAATTTCCAGAATTACTTCAAGCACAAAAAAATGCTTTATTCTTATTTTATATTCTACCACCAAACAGGGAGTATATATGGCAATGAATACAACGCCATGCTATACCAAACCATCCCCGTGTAAAATGCCAATATGATCTTTGAGCAAAATTCAGAATACTGAAATTTTCTTATACCTAAGAATTTCTGCTTTGGTTATGGAAGAGGGTATTTAATAACAGTTAATCTGTGTTTCTTTGCAAAATGCCTTTCTTTCAGTCGAGGTAGGAAAAGCAGAGATTTAAGAAGTAATGACAGTTCCAACTGCAAAGCAAAAAACATGGCATTTCAATTTATTTTACACTGAGCTTCAACTAGATGGTAACAGAATACACCTGAGTGAAGCAATTACAAAATTGGAACTATTAGTGTGTGTACCATAGAAGTCAGCAGCTTTGTGCTATTCATACTATCATCCTTACTGACTCCTCCTATTATTATTAATTACCAGAATTCCCAGAGCCACTAGTTTCAACTTACTTACAGAAGCTTAATAGTTCTGAATATTTGTATCCGGGTCCCTGTGTATTCCGCACGATCTGTTTAAGCTGTTCTCTGTTTCTAAGCAAAGTCGAAAATTCGTTCATGAGTAATATTGCTCTCCTCTTTCGTATTTTCTTTTAGGTAAAGGAGATTTAATTGGAGCAAATCTCTCAATTAAGGACCAAGTGATTAAAACAAATGCTGATGTGAAAGCCCTAACCTACTGTGACCTCCAGTGTATAATTCTCAAAGGACTCTTTGAAGTGTTAGACCTTTACCCAGAATATGCTCACAAGTTTGTTGAAGAAATTCAGCATGATCTCACATATAATCTTCGGGAAGGCCATGAAAGTGATGTAAGTAGATTTAATAGGACTACAGTTACTTCCAGCTTTAAAATTAGCTCTTGTGTTTCAGCAGTTCTTCATACGTACATCAGGGTAAAAATATATGTATAGTGTTCATTTTTCAAATGAATTCTGCTTGGGTCCAACTTAACAATTCAGACACAGCTTAATCAAAATTATTGATAATGAATTATAGGTCTGATACAAATTACTCTATGCTTCTATATAAATTATTCCTTTGGTGTGGGTTTTGTCCTTGTGCACTTATATTTTCAAATATTTGCTAGTCCTGCTAAACCTTAATCCAAAGTAACATTAAACCATTTCTATTTTACATCCTAAGTAAGAGTTAATTCTCACTGCAATTTAATATAGTTTAGAGAGTTGTTTCAGTTTTTAATACAAGAAAATGTTGCCAACATACATACACAAGGGAAAATTGCAATTTATGATGGCTCTTAAGGTGAACTGAACTCTACAAGCCCTAAAAGAGCAGGGGTCTGTTGAGAGTTCTCCACACATGATCATTAATGGGCTTATTTTCAGAGCTAAGGTATATGAACTACAACAGTGAATAAAACCCACTAGGCAGAGAAAAGCCATGCATCAAAAGTTCAAGAGTTGTATGCATGCCTTTTATTTTTCATCTAATGAAACTAAACACTGCAATCCCTAGATCTTAGAGATTTCTTCCTAGCACCCAAGGAATAATGCAACCATTTTTCTAATACACTAGAACCTGTCAATTCATGCCGTGAAATATTTGGAACGCTCCTATCTGCACATCCTAGAAACTCTGTGCTTTCTTCACATTGTGCTTTTTTGGGGAGAAAAACAGTTTTTCCCACCTTACCCCACATAGTCCTTAATATAGTGAACATCTTAAGGTTGGCTCTGAGAACAATATGTCTTTCTGCTTCTGTGGCTTTATTCCTTGCCTCTTTGGTAAATCTCAAACAGGAAGATTGTGTGGGAGGAGCAGATGTCATGATTTCATGACTACCACCCCTATGGAATTGTGACACTGGCATAGAAAGTAATTGTTCTTCCCCACAAGATACCACTTAGGCTCAGAGGTGGAGCTAGCTGCTCTGGCACCTGGAGCGGCACACATGCTGTGCGCCCAGGGGCAGGGCAAGTGTCCCAGGGGAGTGGGGCGGCGATGTCACCCCCTCAGGGATGACACCCAGGGTGAGCCGCACCCACCACACACCCCTTCCTCCGCCAGTGCTTAGGCTGCAATCCTAATTCCATTTACCTGGGAGTAAGCCCCATTGAATTCAATACAGCATAATCCTAACCATGAGTAACCAGAAATTAGTCACTAACTTGCATAAGTAAGTAACGACGACCTAGCTCACAGATTTGTTGCAAGGCCAAGGTGTCCTGAAACGAGAGCAAAGTTATCGGAGCTATCTATGCTGAACTTTAATTAGATTTTTGTGAAGTTTCCTGTTGTTTAGGTTCCTCTCAGGCATTTGTAGCTGAGAACGTATTTGCATAAACTAATTGGCTAGATCAACACCTGTGGGATGCTTCGCATGTTACACTTTTAGCAGGGGACACATTAAAGACCTCTGTTCGGCACCTGCTAAACCGAAAGCCAGTAACAGATTTCCGTAGTATGTTTTCATGGTATATATATGAGCTGAGGAAAATATGTGTGTGCTGCAAACACACCTGTATATGCTGCAGACATCATGGTTTAGGAGGTACACAATGTGTGCCCATGGAAACTGTAATGTGTGCCCATAAAAACCGTGGTGTGTGAAGCAACACAAAGTGACTATACATCAATATGATTTGCTGAGATTGAGCTGAAATTTCTCAGAAGACATGGTTCAGGAGATGCTCTTAATTAAACCCCACCTCCTGTTTATTACATACACACACCTGAAATTTTCCCAGAATATGTTCACCATTACTTTATGGCGAATGCCATTTTCCAATCCTGCTCCAATGACCTGGAATGATACCAAAACTGGGGCATAATGAATGATTCAGAATGGTGAGCAGACTGGCAGAATAATTATTGTTGCTGTTACTTGCTGTGATAGCCTCCTAAATAAATAAATAAAAAAGATTTAGGAGGAAAAGAAGGAAGCTGGGCTGCTACTACTGCTTGTGATGAGTCCAACCCCTGTGAAATTGTTAGATATATTTTCCTCCCCTTGGAGAAATTCGATGAATACTGTCTCTTCCAAAAAAAATAGGGTGGGGAATTTTGAACACAGCTCCCAACACGAAGCATAGCTGCTGGTTCCTGAGAGGCTCAGGGAGTTTGGCGCAGTGCAGGCATGGTGGCAGGAATGGAGGATTGGCTCTGCCACTGTGCTCACACCATGCTGAGAGCTCTGCCCTTCAACCCTCTAAGGAACCAACCTTGGAAGGGCAGATAAGCAACCCCATTGACCTCTACTGGTTCATATATGGTGCATCCAGGAGCAGATATGCCCCAGTGGAAGTTCCCAGCATAGGAAATGACAAGTGAGGACAACTGGTTATTTTTTAAAGGGGCTAAATGAAATGTTTCATCTTATTTGCAGTTGGATGAATGGGGAGGACAGTGTCCAAAGTCCGTTTTGGGGGCCTAATTCAGCCCGCCGGTCGATTTAACCCGGCCCCCATATCAGTATACGTTCTGGGGTAAAATCCTAAAGAAATCTCAGCAACTTTGGTCGGCCCTCATGCATGTTCACTTCATCACATCTGGCCCTCTTTGAAAAAAGTTTGGTCACCCGTGGTGTAATGGCACAAGAACCCTAAGAATTGGAAATCCACCTACGATTGCTTCAATATTTAATAAAACTAGAACAATCTGTCTATCTAGTGTTCTGCAATACACAGTAGAGTTCTAATGGATAGTCAACATAGTCTTTCTGCTTCTTCTCTACTCCTAAATCTAATTCTTAATACTACTTCCTTAATATGCATACAAAAAGAACAGTCATGTGCACAACAGCAGAGACAATTACTACCCTATGTAGTATAAATATTATTGCAAGAGAATAACTCATGCAGCCTATTTTTACTTATTTAGTAATAAACTTAATTGAACTGAGTAAACATGTATAGGATTGCACTCTAAATTGTATACATTGTAGAATTCAATGTTAAATTGATTTGCAAAACTCCCCAAAGAAGACAATTTTGCTGCATTTTCTCCAAATATTTTCCACCAGTTTGCACCCTGGAGCAAGTGCTTTGAGTCCATTTTGAAGGGGGATGCCTCAGAAGATATGGGCAGAGAGGAGGGTGGTCCTCTTTCCTGATGACTTTCTTGTTTGATCCAAAAGGCAAAGCACCACCCTTATTGGCACTTCTTGTTGCACTTTTTCTTTTCTTTTCATATGCTAGTGCAATGTAAGAAAACTATTCAGCTTTTCTGCTTCCTAGGACTCCTCCCCCAGGAACCTCCAATTATAGAATGGCCTTGCATGAACTTTATTATTTCCTCCTGTTTCTTTTGATCAACCCCTACTCGCATGAAAGACAAAAATGAGTGCTGCCAGATGCACTTGGTTATATTTGTTGAGATTTCATGAGTAAGCAAAATGTGAGAACTCCTGATCAGCAATACAGGGCACGTTAACTTGCAAGCAGATACTGACTAGAGTGTATGAAGAATATTCTGTGGCACCGATTATCTAATGAGTACTTGGAAAAAAGCCATCTCATTAATGGTCGTCACATTTAATCACCAATCTTATGGCTCGGAGTTTTTATGACAGCCCTCAAAATAGATTAGATTATTTAGCAATTGTTCACCACGTACATATAATATCTAGTTGTGTACATAACTTTTCACTGGATATGTATAATACCTATAAGCTATTTATGATGGTTTTCCTCATTAAGAATTGATCTTTTCTTCACCAGTGTTTTGGTCCAACATAGGTAATCTTTCCTTTACACAAAAAATAAGAGAATTTTGGCTAATTCACATATAGTAATCGTGTTGGGGCTTGAGTTTCTTTTTATTTCATTCCCCCCCCCCCCAATCCAAAAGGAGATCTTTGTAGTTTTTGTGATATGGAGATTATCTCTCTCCATGGAAAATAAGCAGATATGTCCTGTGCAATCCAGTACCTCAGAAGTAAGCCCCATTGAGTTCAATGGAACTTACTCCAGGTAAGTGAGAGGGGGATTGCAAACTAAGAAAATTTCAGAGGACTATGCATGTTAACACTGAAAATCTGAAATCTGTTGAATGTTGACAGTTACATAAAGTATTTGTTACCACGTACTGGTGAACGAGCAGTAAGTTAGATGTCTTTTTTGGGAAACTCAGCTGAGATTGCAAGCATTCTCTTGTGAGTGTGCTGGTTTAGATAGATAGATTTTAATATGCCTAGAAAGGTAAGAAAAGATGGAAAATAACAGAGAGATTATTTGGTATCAGCCTCTTGGGGAAGAGTAACAAAAATGGCAACATGAATTGAATGCTTCAAGGGACCCTGATGACGTTGGCAGAAACATCAATGCCCAAGTGGCTGGCAGTGTTATCTGAAGCTGGTGAGGTGTGTACCTATAGTCTAGCACTGTTATTGTGCTTTTTTCCCTGTGGATTATTGGGATAGTTCAAGAATGCAAAAAAGAACATCTCTTTCTCTCAGTTGCATGCACAAACAAGCGTCTATATCATTCCTTTAAACTAAGCCCGTATGTGCTTTGCCAACACAATGCTTTCTTTTATTTTGTTTTTATATAGCAGTTGTCTTTATTAAAGGCTTCCATTGGTGCTTCTCTGTCATTTGCAGATTGCTTAAATGCCGTTACATGACAGCTTAGGAAACCTTGTTAACATCCACCCTGCATTCTTTACATGGATAGCTGGTAGAGTGGCAAATTGATTTAACACTAACATTATTGGTTTCTGTATTTCCTGAATGGCATACATCCTAGTTACATTTGAGAGCTGCACCTGGAATTTTATTTTGGGAGTGACCTGTGCCACCCACAGTTTGGATATGTCACTACGATACCTTTGTGCTGGTTGTTGGTCAGGCCTTTGTTGTGGCAAGACCATACATTCTCCATTGCAAGTGTTTGGATGCAATGCAGCTGTAGTAAGGCTGATGGGGATGACACAGAACCTCCAAACTCCCAAGACCATCTTTCTGACCTTTCCTCAGCTGCTAGATCAGGGTCTTCCAAACTTGGGTCTCCATCTCATCCTGCTAGCTAGGGATGATGGGAGTTGTAGTCCAAAAAAGTTGGAGACCCAAGTTTGCGAAACTGTTCTAGACTGATATTCTCAGGGTTGCTGACCTCACTTCCTACTTCCTGTTCCTCAATCCCACCTTTCATTTGTCTCTCTCAACCCTGATTGAAATGGATCCAGAAAATCAGTTTCTTCCAAAAGCACCTGGATCTGGTCTGCGACCACTCACTCCAGAACCTTGGTCAGGAAAGGAGAATTAGCAACTGGCCGGTAGATAGTTAGGTTTTTCAAATCCAGGGAAGGTTTCTTAAGGAGTGGTTTTACCACTGCCTCCTTCAAACAGCCAGGGACCACCCCGTCTCATAAAGAGGCATTGATCACCTCCTTGGCCCAACCTAAACTCAACTTCTGTTGATGCATATAAGTTCCAAATGCTGTCATTCTCTCCAGTAATTAATCTTTGCTACTCCTTTAGCCAGTGAGAAAATAATTCAAACAAAATAGTTGCATCTTCTACATACTTTGGGGAGGGATCCATTATTTGTTCACTTTACCACAGCTTTTGTTCCTTTCCTAATTGGTCCTTCAGAGATGTAGCCTTCGGAGGAATGAACACAGGCCACCCGTTGGGTGATACTATACTGTACTAGAAACCTCCCTTCCCATGTGTCAGGCTATACCAACATGCATACCCTACCTCTGCATCGAACCCACTGCAATACATTCAGCCATTGTCAGGGAATGGAGACAACTCACCTTGCTGCACCCAAGAGTTCTTGGGTCACTCTCCTCTTATGTAGTCCTGCTCCCAGCAGTGAGGACCTGCTAAGAAGCAAACATGGACAAGGTTAGGAACAACCCCGTTCCTTGTGAATCGTTGGCTTCATAGCTGTGCGTGTGGCACAATAGAAGAGGGTAAGGTCCTTATATATTTAAGTACTAAACTGTAAGGAGTAGAGATGGCACGGATAGAGTATTTGTGATGAGAGCTTACTGCAAAAGAAAAGTTGAAGTAAGTTTAAGCCTATGGCAAGATTTGAAGTAAGTTTTGAGAGAGCTCATTGTTGGCTCTTTCTGGTTTTGCCGTGGGATGTGATAGCACAACCATGAACTCATTTGCTAAATGACGCCAAGTGAGATTACTACTGTGCCCCCAGAAACAGAATGATAACACCTTTCCCCTGTAGCCGCAGTGAGATTTGATTCATCTCTTAACACCAAGCATTGTAGCAGCCTGAGTCACTCAGAGGTCTTCTGTGCATTCCACAAACTTTAATGAAGTCCCAAAGGAAGATGAAAACCTCTGAGGGAAGCATGACTTCTCTCCTTTTGGTTCAGTGAGGTACTATCAATATGTGTCACATCGTGGAGAGAAGGATGGCTTGCTTGAATATGTAGAGATCTGTCACTGCAGACAGGATGTATAATTAGCATGAATGCTTTTCCTACAAAGCACTAAAAATAGCACTCATGTGTTCCATCCTGCCCAGCACTGACAAAACCAAATATTTACAAATTGAAAATAATAAGTATTATGTAGCCAAGAGGAAAAGAAAGATCCTGGCTGTCTTTGAATGGTTCTCACATTGCATATACAATAATGTGTGCACAAATCTCATTGGTTGCAAGTGGGATTCTTTCACTTTGAAGATGTAGCTGTGTGACTGATGCTTGGTATAGGCTGAAATCCAGAACTCTGATCCTGGGTCCTTCACTGTAGACTATGACTAGGACTGGGTTGATTCTGGTTCTCTCGCTTTCTCATTTTTCCAATCTTAAATCCAGTTCTCCACATTTTTGCAGTGTTTTTTAATATATTTTTTTAATCGCCATGAAAATTCTTCAGTGCTAATTTCTCCTAATAGACAGTTCTTTTTGTATGCAGTTTCAACTACTGTACAGATTTTTTATGCAAGCAATTTGTCCTGATGCAAAACATTTTTGTAAGTTTTTTTAAAACTAATAGGTTCTTTTTTATGCATAACTTGGAAAACTGCAAATCAAAATTTGGATAAGTGTGTAACTTAGCTAACCTACTGTTTAGTAGGTTTGCAAATTTTGTGTAGGACTCTTCCCCCCAATACTTCCTTGTAATTATTTTATGCTCTCTTAGTTGGCTGGGCAGCAGAGGAGGGTGGAACATATTTGGCCAGCTTTTAAAACAGATGTTTGATCCACATAAATAAAAAATGGAAGTGTTTTGTAATAGGAAGCTAAATTACATTGCCTCCTAATTG
Organism: Podarcis pityusensis; assembly: GCF_964106645.2. NCBI lineage: Eukaryota > Metazoa > Chordata > Lepidosauria > Squamata > Lacertidae > Podarcis > Podarcis pityusensis. Next base: position 39,968,704 of record NC_138037.1, read on the forward strand.
TTGTTAAAGATATGCTACTAAACATGCTAGTTCAAGAGTTTGCAACCCTAGGCTTTGTGGTGACTGAAAGAGGGACAAAGCTCAACTATTAATTTTAGCTTTTAAACCATTTTGAACTCTCTCCCTCCTCATTCACCTCGCTTCCTAGGATTATTACATGAGGCACCAGATTATAAAGCTTAGCCAGAGGGTTACATGTTTGGACGAGGGGGGTGGAGATCCATAGTCCAGCAAAGCGGCTTATCTGTGTTTTTAAAATGTGGTGCAAGGAGGTTATAAAGCACTGAGCCAAGTAGCCTTTCGGCCAGAAAAACCATCTTAGGTTCAACAGGCATTTGTGTGTGAGAGTGAGGGGTGTGTGTGTTAAATCTAAACACGGGTTCTGTTCTGATCATAGTTGCCCTGGAAGAGCTAGAACATACAGACTCAAAAGGAGGAGTTGCAGTCCTATGCACAAGTTTTACAACAAAAATCATGGGATTATAAAACCAAAGGGCATGAGGGCAAGCTTGTAATCAGCCACTTGCCTGGTTGGCTATAGCAAGTTACAAATGACTCAGAAGTCCAAGAGAATCCCAGTTGCACTGTAGTTTTTAGTTTGAAAGAGCTAATAACTTTGTCTTTGAGACAAAGCAGCTTTATCTACATCACAGTCTGTTAAACAGCCATTTGCTTCTCCCTTTTTATTTATTTTTTTTGAAACTGTGAATTTCATAAGTTTGTCTTTAAATGCAAACAGAATCAAATTTCTCCCTCACCTAACCATAGTTTGTTCTGGTTCACACAAAACAGTAAACTGTGGTTAGCTGAAAACAAAAGTGAATGCTTCCAGTCTTCCTTGTTGCTGCACTGGAGGAGGAGAAGGGAAGGAGGAACCAGGTGAACCCAAGACTCATTAACATAGCTATCAACAATGGTTTAGAATTACATCCAAACATAGCTATTATCTTCTGAAATGAAGGGAGTGTAAAGTCATCAGTTAAGTCCTAGACTTTTCCAGTGCTGTGCAACAGTTGATAGCATTGGGTTCTTTTCACTTGTGACAACTTGTATTGGTTGTTGATAAACTTGTATTGGTTGGTATATAAATTGTCCCAACTAACAGGAAGCCATACTTATTGACTGCTGCACTGGATTAGAAGTTCCAACACCCAGCTGCTATGAATCATTGATGTCTACCAATGGAGAGACCAGTAGTTGCCAAAATGTCCCCATTCCCCCAATTAGCTAGCAGTGGTCAGGGATGGTGGGAACTGTAGTCCAAAAACAGCTGAGGACCCAAGTTTGGAAAGCACTGCTTTAAAGCATTCAGAATTTTGATACATATTTGGTTAGACTTGTATGTGATGTATTTTAGGGACACATTATGCATTGCATGTAATGAAGGGCTAACAGCATTTTTCTTTAAAGAAAAGTGCATACCCTCCAATATTTCTTCGGTGAAAATAGGGACATCCCATTCCATAATGATGATTTTACTATTTTTACCCCACACATCTTATACTGGGTTGCCTCAGACATTCTGGGCAGCTTCCAACACACATAAAAACATAATAAAACTTTAAACATTTTTTTTAAAAAACACTTCCCTATACAGGATTGCCTTCAGATGGTTTGGGGTGGGGGTCGGATAACTCCATACCTTCCAACATTTCTCCAATGAAAGCAGGGTCATCCTAAGGAAAAGTGGGACATTCTGGGATCAAATCAGAAACCAGGACAGCTTGTCTAAATCAGTGACGTCCCTGGAAAATATGGACACTTGAAGGGCCTAAAAGTGCATTAAAGTGCACTATGAATGGAAAACCAGAGGGAGAATGATTAAACCTGGTCTCACTGATTGCTTTTCAGCTCAGTTCTCTGCCCAAACTGCTCCCCCACTGCCCACAGAGTCCCAGATGCATAAATCAAGAGCTCAGCAGCAGGAAGTGCTGTGGAAAATTTGACTGGAAACAATGGCTAACAGGGAAAGCTTTGGACACCTCTGCCTGCTACTAAAAATTGCTTCTACCACAGCTGTAGTCTATATATATATATATATATATATATATACACACACACACACACACATACATACCCTGTTAGTGTAACAACCCTATGCAAAAATATGACATGGCTTCAATATACACATTTGTGTTCAACTTGCAAATTGTACCACAGATGGTGCAATCCATTAAATGTATTCAAGATCTACCGCTGGACCATTTCCCACCAAAATTATTGGCATTGGACCCCCCTTCTGCTGCAGCTTACTTTATACTGCAAAATTATTGACTTGACTGTGATGCCAAAACTACTGAGTGTCGCAACAGCTCTTTTTTAAATAGCCATGCTTGTTTGGAATCCAATTTTATTGCTTTGCTTTTAATCTTCACTAAACCATCTATATAAATGTCTACTTTAGAACCAAACTAGACACGACGCAGGAGATATATTACTAGCATAGGCTTCATTTTGTTTCATTTCTACTTTTTTATTTTTGTTACTATGCAAGCAGCTGCTTGGGGCTTCTAATTTGATCAGAGAGGCAGCCCTGGGAAGAGAGTGCTTTAACCCTTTACCTTACCTAAATCACAACTTTAGCCTGCTGTTAGTTATGTTGCCCGGTGTGTGTGTGTGGGGGGGGAGAACGGGACGTGGATTGGCAGGGATGTGTACAATGTCAGTAGCTGTCTCTTTCCCCCCTCATACCCCAGATGGAGCTAATAACTATTTCAAATGGGTGCAATTTAGATCAGGGGAATGCCACAGAAGGCAAGGATACATTTAATCGATTCAGTGCCAAGTGAAAAGTCATCCATCTGCTTAGGCTTTGTGGGGAATAGTTGGAGTTACATTGTGTCTGAAAGTGAGCATCCCAGGTTGTGGCTCCCTGGGTATTTTTTATGGGTAGGTTATATTTTTTATGTTCTGTGTTGAACCATTTATTGTAGGGTTGTTTTAGTGTTTTATTGTACTGTAATTCTTCCTGGGATTATATGGAGAAGGATAGGTCAGAAATGGCTGATTAAATAAATAAATAAGCAAGCAGCCTCACATGGTTGGTTGATTTAAAAAAGAAAGAAAAGAATAAAGCATAGGAGAGCCTAATCATCATATGTATATCCCATATCAGGTCTTGTTGAGCCCTTATAGCTTCATGTAAGGTAAAAAGCTAAAGGCAAAGGACCCCTGGACAGTTAAGTCCAATCAAAGGAGACTATGGGGTTGCGGTGCTCATCTCACTTCCAGGATGAGGGAGCCGGAGTTTGTCCACAGACAGTTTTCCGGGTCATGTGGCCAGCATGACTAAACCGCTTCTGGCACAAGCCCAGAGCGCACGGAAATGCCATTTACCTTTCCACTGCAGAGGTACCTATTTATCTACTTGCATTGGTGCGCTTTCGAACTGCTAGGTTGGCAGGAGCTGGGACAAAGCAACAGGAGCTCACCCCGTCATGGGGATTCGAACCACTGACCTTCTGATAAGGCTCAGTGGTTTAGACCACAGCGCCATCTGCATCCCAATATAAGCTCCATATAAACCTTACCTTACATATAAAGATGTGTGCTTCTATCCAACTTTCCCTCCCTCTCCAATCCCACCGGAACCTTAAATGCAATATGGGGAGCTGGATGGATACAAATACCCCTGTTCAGTGACAGTGATGGCTTGTGTGAGGTGATGAGCAAGAGTCTATGTGCATGCAGCAGTGGGGGGGGGGGGTGCCGTTCCAGTAAACTTTCCATACATTCACAACTGTATTTCTGTGGGACCTAACTTTTCTATCCCTGTAAAAATACAATGAATACTGTCAGCTCAGAAGCAGAAGAAACATGTTTTTTCATTTGTTTGTTACTTATACTACTTTTCTGCTGGCACTAAGGGAAGTGCTCGAATATTTAGGAGTTCCCTCGTCCGCCAGAGATACATAAAATGCGATCAAACTGAACAGAAGCTGAGCAAGCTGATGAAGTGAAAAATTAAAATTCAGGAGATGTTGGACTAGAAAATTGTCTTGGGAATGTTATATTCAATTATTGAGTTTAGTTACAGTAACAATTATAGCTAACCTAAGAGGTCCTTCAGATCGCATTTGTCTCAGTAGGATGCAATTTGGGGATTTACATATTTCATTCAAAAATAAAACATATATCCTCCCGCTCAAAGGAAAGTAGAGAGAGATGAACATGTATGAGTCACTAAGCTTTTAGGTGATACAGTAATCCCTTGTTATATGCTCACATATTTTCCATTACCACACAGAAAAATCCCTAGGAACAAAGCATATGACATTTGATCTACATTCATATTGCCAACATTCACAAACAGAATTTTGTACTTCTTAATACTAAGCATATTACCATTCCAATTTGAGTGGAAATCCAGTTCAAAGGCTGGGTTAGTGTTTTTGCAAACCCCACCCCCCCACCCCAAATTAGCAGACATAGAACATAGAACAAATAATTCAGTGCATATGACAAGGTTTAAATGTCCTTCTTTGCAATATATCCACATTTTCTTTTGGTCTGAATAAAACATCAAGATGACCAGCCAAAGCTCTTTCAAATCAAATGAATGAGAACTGAGGGGAAGACTTGGGAGGGTTTTTTTTTTTATACATAGTAATGCAATAAGAGAAGGGGACGCGGGTGGCGCTGTGGTCTAAACTACTGAGCCTCTTGGGCTTGCCGATCAGAAGGTCGGCGGTTCAAATCCCTGTGACAGGGTGAGCTCCCATTGCTCGGTCCCAACTCCTGCCAACCTAGCAGTTTGAAAGCACACAAAAAAGTGCAAGTAGATAAATAGGTACCACTCTGGTGGGAAGGTAAACGGTGTTTCTGTGCGCTGCTCTGGAAGCGGCTTAGTCATGCTGTCCACATGACCCGGAAAAACTGTCTGCAGACAAACGCCGGCTCCCTTGGCCTGTAAAGCAAGATGAGCGCCGCAACCCCAGAGTCGTCTGCGACTGGACTTAACTATCAGGGGACTTTTACCTTTTAATGCAATAAGAAATGAGAGAAGCTGTTTCAAAATGGATACATAGCTCTGTCCAATATGGCTGTCGAAGGGCAGAATAATATAATTTGAGTACTTTTTAATATTAAAGATGGAATAATTAAAAAATATGTCATACAGATTTGTGTGTGTCTCTCTCTCTCTCCCCCCCTTTTATCTGTAGAGAACTACAAAGGATGAGCATTGCCATTATACTAGTTCATTCCATAACAGGGTTCTCAACCTTTCAATGATTTTTTTAAAGAAAAGGATATGGCGTTCACAAAATGGACTGTTGCAAGCAGATGGCCATTCACAAAATAGCTGCTCCCACTTTTTCAGGATCACCCCAGAACTAGCACACACTCACATAAACACACATGCTCGTTCTCCCTAACATATTTTATGACTGTCAGTGTGGACCAAGATACTGGTGATTGCTTTAGTTCTCAGTACCACAATGGTGTCACATGGAAGAAGGTATGAGCCTGGTGAAAACTGAATTACCGCTGAATCATCTCTGGGTTTTAGTTTTCCACCCTGCTGTGGAGTCACACATTTGAGTTAAATAACACAAGCTGGTGACTGAAGATCTATGCAAAGGTTTGATAATGTTGTTGCTTTGAGTTTATTTATCTGTCTCTCACACTTTTCTTCTAGAGTCAATAGACCGATTCCTGTGATCAGAAAAATCAAAGCCTTCTTTTCTCTTTTGATCAAAACATTTCTATCGCCTTCCTTGTTGACCTCCTTATTTAGGGTTAAGCAAAGCCTGTTCCCAGCACCCTTTAAAAAGTATTAAAGTGATAAGAAATCAGGGCATCTCTGCCAGATCCTCTCACAATTAATGCATCTTATATTAAATACACTAAGAGGCAGAAAGGTGTAACCATGGTTATGTGTATTCTGTGGCCTTAAAATTTCCTACAGTTTACTGCGTCTGTCTTTGTCCTTGTTTGTGTCTATGTGACTGCTTTCTGTTTGGAGACACAGAAGAGGCAGTAGAGACAAAAGACTTTTACAGAAAACACAGGCGACTATCACCCTTCACAGGGAGCTCAATGAATTCAATATTTTTTTATATGTAAAATATTCATTCTCATACTATGTCCAAATGCTTCCCTTATAGAAACAAGCAACTCAAGCACCATTTCTGCAGATTTTTGAGAGAAATATTTATCAACTATTAATATAAATTCCCAGAGAGGTACAATTTGTAGACATGGAAAACAAAACAGATATGCAGCCTACAGACACACTTGCTTTGAGGGTCATTCTCATTTATCTCTGTGGGATTTACTTCCAAGTAAAGATGTGTAGGATTGGCCTATAACAATACCATCTCAAATAAAATCAGAGCTGATGTGGAGCAGTCGCTTGGACACTACTTACCTGGAAGTAGCTTACCTGAGAGTAACTCCCACAGAATCCAGTGGGACTGTCTCTTACTATGCATTATAGCATTGCCCTAGAAGAATGCAAAGAGATGCAACATGGAAAATACACAATTGGGATCGTCTGTGGATTGGTTAGGCTACTTCCAGATGGGTTAATTTGCAAATGGGCTGTTCCAATACAGCAAACGGGTCATTGCAACAGTTTAGTTTAGTTTTTGTTTTATTACTAATCAGATTTCCCCTGGCAATGGTAAATCCAGATTAAATGGGGGAAATATGGGCTAGCCTTTTGATGCTAGCCATGTTGTGAGGATGCTGCAAAAACTTGCATTTGTGGGGAGCACTGATCCCACAATGAACATCCATCTGAAAGCACCATTACATGTAAAAACAGCCACTTGGAGCACAAATTAAATCAGGGCCATGGGCGCCAGAAAGGTAATGAAGCTCTTCCCTGTCTCATTTTTCTATCTCCCAAGCTGCTATTTGCCCTGCAGAGGATAACATAAAGACACCATAAAAAGTACCTGTGCATTTCGCCCTGCAGATGCAACAACTTTGAGGAGGCAATTTAGAGTGACTCTTCCAGATGCTTTTCGACTGCAACTTCCTTCCTTCTTGACCATTGGCC